>NC_137058.1:395000-405000 GCF_032717465.1 Coenobita brevimanus
AATGATGATGATGATGGTGGTGGTGATGATTATGATGATGAGCGGGAGAAGGGGAAGGACGATAATTATGATGATGATGATGATGATGATGATGATGAGGAGGAGGAGGAGGAGGAGGAGGAAGATGGCGATGATGATGATGATGATGATAATAATGATACTAATCCAGTTAATTAGCCTCGTCACTAACGCTAAATGACACCAGCGGTGATTAATATGACACAGAATAGCCCTCAGTGGAATTAGTGTTCAGTAAATCTCCCCACCTGATATGCAACTCCCTCATGATGGGCACAGCTCTAGAATTTGATGCCAGGTAACGTCAGTCGATTTATTTAGCTGAGAATAAGTCCTGGGAGCCTGAGAGTGTCAATACATCAACAGATTAACTGTCTCCATCTTGGCTTTTCAACGTAAACAAACACATAGGTGCCAAATCTACCTCAGCTCCACCTTGTTGCCACATCTACAGTACCCGCTGCATGAGTCCCCAGCTGTACAACTCTAGAAGTTTGTACCAGATGAAGTTAGACGATTTTCAGATTTTATTCAGCTGAGAATGAGTCATAGTAGCCTGATTGTTAATAATACACCCCGTCCGCACTGAGCAATGGTGTTACGAAAATTAACGCAGTAAAATCAGTGCTCAGTGCTCAGTGCATTTTTCCCCCTGGTTATGGCTTTTTATGGGGTTGTTTTACGCTGGGTAATTGAGTTCGTGATTCCTGCCATAAACCTATTGAGTCTGATGCATTTTGCTTTTATTCTCACACAGGAAAATTTAACCCTTCCCTAAAATGGCGTCTTTTGTATATTATTCTTGTTATAGCCTTTCATTCAGATCAGGACATATCTCCCTAACACCTTTTCTTTAGCGATTTATTGTTGGATATGAGTAGTTATTATCCTTTTACATGTTATTTACGCGGAGTATGACGGTACTGGAAGGAAATATATAACACAGAACGGGACAGTAAGGTGTAAGAAAAAAAAATAAATCGCTCAGGAAAAGGTTTTGAGAAAAGACTGTCCTCGGGCTGAAGGGATTGTTTACCTTAACTCGCAAAGTCCTGGATTTTTTGCGTCTGATAAATCTCAGTGACAGAGAGAGAGAGAGAGAGAGAGAGAGAGAGAGAGAGAGAGAGAGAGAGATTTAAAATATTATAAAAGAAAGAATGAGAAAATAAATGAATGAACAATATTAATCAGCAATACATTTTCTGTCCCTTGATATACAGGTGTTTGTAGTGTGTGTGTGTGTGTGTGTGTGTGTGTGTGTGTGTGTGTGTGTGTGTGTGTGTGTGTGTGTGTGTGTGTGTGTGTGTGTGTGTGTTACCATATATAGGTGTATGTATGTAATGAACCCAAGCCTGTATGTACTAAAGTAATTCTCTCATGCATGTGCTAAGTATCAGTGTACCTAAATGTATCATGTACTGAGATTACTGTACTGAGGCACATGTACTGCATCGTTATAGCACTTTGTCTGTTATGTGTCTGTGTTAGTGTATGTAGTAATGTATTCTGTGTTAGTTCTGTGTAGCAATATGTGTCCTGTGTATTTGTGTGTGTGTACGTATGAAGGCATGTGTATTTCGTCTGTGTGTATGTGTGTATGGTTATGTGTCCGTGCTATGTGTTAAAGCAGACCTGTAGGCGTGGTGTGTGGTGGGGTGATTAGGGAGAGGGAGAGAGAGGAGGGAGAAAGCAAGAAAAAGGAAGCGAGTAAGGAAGGGAGAAAGCAGCTTAGTTCTATTATTTCCCTGACAGGAGACGAGGCCAATCTGTAAGCCTTAGAAAACCCTTATTTTTTAGGGGCTGTCTGGGAACTGGAGAGGGAGAGAGAGGGAGAGAGAGAGGGGGGGGGATTGTGTGTGTGTGTGTGTGTGTGTGTGTGTATTTGTGTGTGTGAAAGAGAGAGAGAGAGGGGGGGGAGAGGGAATATAAAGGAAGAAACGCGGAAGACATAAAAGAGAGACGATGACAGAGGAAGAATCAGGGAAGGGAAGTAAGAGAGAAGGAAGGAGAGAAGAGAGAGAGAGGAAAAAAGAGGGAGAGAGGAGGATAGGAAAGGAGGGAGGGAGAGGAGGAGGAAATAAGGAAGAGATGAGCAAAACAGACGAGGAGTAGAGAAAACAGACAAAGATGAGGAAAAATTAGAGGAGGGGAAGGAAGAGAAGGAAGAAGAAATGGGAGGAAGAAGAGGAGGAAGGAGGTAGGAGGAAGACCCTGAGGAGAAGGAGGGGGAGGAGGAAGGAAGAGGAGGAAAGACAGATGGAGAGATTTTGTGAAGGAGAAGAGAAAAAGAGAAAAAGGGAGAAAGAAGGAAAGGAGAGGATATAGAAGAAGGATAGTAGGAAGGGAGATAAAATAAGAGAGAGAGAGAGAGAGAGAGAGAGAGAGAGAGAGAGAGAGAGAGAGAGGGACGAAGAAGTGGGAGACAGATGGAGAGATTCTGTAAAAGAGGAGAGGAGGAGCGTGAGGAGGACAGGGAGGGATGGAGGTGACAGGAGGGAGGAAAGATATTTATGGAGGAGGGAAGAGGAAGGAGAGGAGGAGGAGGAGGAGGAGGAAGGTAGAAGAGGGGAGTGAGGTGAGTGATGAAAGTAAGAACGATGGGAGAAAATATATTTGCAAGGAAAAACAAAAGGTAAGAGAGAGAGAGAGAGAGAGAGAGAGAGAGAGAGAGAGAGAGAGAGTTTGCGTGTGCGTGCGTGTGTGTAAAAAGAAAAAACGGATTCGCGTGACACAGATAATACTGACCATTACTACCACCATCACCATCACACCTAATGTCTACAGGTCTGGTTTAACACACAGAGACGCATACATAGCCATACATACTGATACATAGAGTTGACGTACATGGAGGGCCTGGCTTAATACATAATACATAGCCATACACAGTGATACATAGAGCACTCTGACAGGGAGGGTTTGCTTGGATACATATGGAGAGAGATACATAGCGTCCTGGTTTCATGATGAGAGTTTAGACCAAAAAAAAAATGTACTGCATGCTGGAATTATTATGAGAGAGAGAGAGAGAGAGAGAGAGAGGGAGGGAGGGAGGGAGGGAGAGAGAGATAGGCTAGAACATGTGTATTTTTTTTTTAGCAACAGTCCAACATGTACGTGTAAATTCCCTACAAATACACACCTTACACAGTAACACATAAACATACACAGAGCAGACACATGAAGATTTCCTGTGCTACATAAATCTACAGGGATACATAGATACATAAAAATACATGGCGTGAATACAGACACACCCATGAACAGAGGAGCATACCACCATATATAAAGCCAGTATAAAGCATTCAACATGGAAGTGGTGGCATGTGAAAGAGTGCGCCAGGTAGGACGCCTGGGTGTTAGGGAACGGGTTGTCTAGTCTGTACCTAAAATCGGACATAAAATAAATAAGTGAATAAACGACATACAGACAGAGGCACAATATTCTCAATTCTTGCCTTTCGTTTCGTGCCTCATCTGAACGTGATCCCAGTGGACTGCCGGCTGACGTTGTCCTTTTCATCCACTCCACCATCCTTCCTTTGGGGGATAGGGAGGGAGCTGAGGGAGGTTTGCACAGCCGGGCAGATCCACCGCCTGGTTATATTAGTGCCACCACGTGAAGGCGCCCCTCTCCCGCGGCTCTCGGCTTTAGGTGGAATCCACTTGTACTCAGAATAATCTCAGACCAGGTGTTGGCCAGAAGGTGTGCCCACAGGTGCACCTAAACACCTTATGCTGTGTGTGTGTGTGTGTGTGTGTGTGTGTGTGTGTGTGTGTGTGTGTGTGTGTGTGTGTGTGTGTGTGTGTGTGTCTGTGTTAATATGACAATAGGAAAATTCTCTCTTGTCTCTCCCTGTCTATCTGTCTATTTTTCTATACACCTGTCTAACTGTCTGTCTGTCTCTGTCTGTCTATCTGTCTATCTGTCTTTGTATAAAGTTTCTTTCTCTCTCTCTCTCTCTCTCTCTCTCTCTCTCTCTCTCTCTCACACATAAAATTCCCTATACTTTCAGTCTAATTGATTATTCATTTATTAAAAAGTCAACACTTTTAATTGCTCTCTAATAATTGTATTGCTAATGATAATAATAATATTTATTTGTCATGATTGTACTTTTAATTAGAGAGAGAGAGAGATTACGAACGAGTGTCGGTGTGTGTGTGTGTGTGTGTGTGTGTGTGTGTGTGTGTGTGTGTGTGTGTGTGTGTGTGTGTGTGTGTGTGTGTGTGTGTGTGTGTGTGAGAGAGAGAGAGAATAAGAGATTATTTAGTCATTACGTCCATTTAAAATCATGTAATTATCTTAATCACTCCAATTTAGGTCATATTTCTGTGTGTGTGTGTGTGTGTGTGTGTGTGTGTGTGTGTGTGTGTGTGTGTGTGTGTGTGTGTGTGTGTGTGTGTGTGTGTGTGTGTGTGTGTGTGTGTGTGTGTGTGTGTAAAAATCTTTGTCTTTTCGTTCCCAGTCTATTCACTGAACGCTGATTATTTTTTCTCCTTTCTTAAATTTTCTCCAAATGAACAACAGATTTCATTTTTCGTACTTCTCCAGCTTCTCTCTCTCTCTCTCTCTCTCTCTCTCTCTCTCTTTCATTCTGTCCTCGTTAATTTTCTCAATTTCCCATATTACTCTCCATCTTCCCTCCCCTTTCATTCATTCATTCTACCATTTAGTGTCCTTCCTTCTACCATTCTTCATTCCATTATTATTTTGCCTCTCATCCCTCCTCTCTCTCTCTCTCTCTCTCTCTCTCTCTCTCTCTCTCTCTCTATTATTTCACCTCCTTTGCTTGTCACTTTCCTCTGCTGGCTGATATTCCTAAGCTGTGAGAGGCTTCGTATGTTTCTTTGCCCTAATGTTACACTTCTTCTGCTTCTCACCTTCCTCTTCTGGCTAATATTCTTAAGGTGTGAGAGGCTTTGTATGTTTCTCTGCATGTAGGATATTCCATCTGAAAATGCATCAATGAGGGAAAGTGACGGACATGCCCTGAGTGTGAAACAGAGGCAGTGGAATAGATGGCATTTTCTTTCTTTTTTTTTTGTCCCTTGCCGTATCTCCCCCCCTCCGTCCCTCCCCCTCCTCTCTCCCTCACCCTCCCCTCCCCACACACATCCCTATTTCGTAATGATGTTTCTCCTCTTCCACTCTGCTTCTCTTGCCTCCTCTCCTCATACCCTTTTCTCCCTCGTCTGTGTTCTGTTTACTTTATATCAAGTTTCCCCTTCCTTTCTCTCACCCAACCTTCATGCCTTGTTAAAAACACTACTCCCCCCCCTCTCTCTCTCTCTCTCTCTCTCTTTCTCTCTCTCTCTCTCTCTCTCTCTCTCTCCTTTCGCTTACCACATCCACTTTTCTTCTCTCTTTCCCCTCCTCCCTTTCATCCCTTTCTCCCTCTCAACTCCCTAGGGAAATGGATGTGTGTGTGTGTGTGTGTGTGTGTGTGTGTGTGTGTGTGTGTGTGTGTGTGTGTGTGTGTGTGTGTGTGTGTGTGTGTGTGTGTGTGTGTGTGTGTGTGTGTGTGTGTGTGTGTGTATGTGTGTGTGTGTGTGTGTGTGAGGGGCGGCGAGCAAGAGAGGAATATTGAGAAATGAATTGATTTCGATGCTGTCCCTCACATCTCTGAATTTCCATTTCCCCTCCCTTCCTTCCCCTCTCTCCCTGACCTCATTTCCCCCTGCCGTCCCCTTACCTCTCGCCTTCCCCTCTCTTCCTTCTATCCCCTCTCACTCACTCTTCCTCCCTTTTCCTCTCTCTCTCTTACTCTCTCCTTCACTTTCACTTACTCCTTACCTCTCTCCCTTCCTCCCTTCCCCTCTCACTTCCCCACTCTCTCCCTTCCTTCCCTCTCTCACTTACCCGTTTCCCCTCTCTCTCCCTCCCTTCCCTTCTTGCTCTGACTCTCTCTCTCTCTCTCTCTCTCTCCCCTTCCCTTCTGCTCCTCTCCTCCCTCTTCTGATCCTCTGATGAAATCTCTGCCTTTCAATCTTCCCTTCCATCTCTCATCTTGTCAATTTGCCTCTCTCTCTCTCTCTCTCTCTCTCTCTCTCTCTCTCTCTCTCTCTCTCTCTCTCTCTCTCTCTCTCTCTCTCTCTCTCTCTCTCTCTCTTGTTCATGTGGAGAAATTGAGAGATCGACAAGGAGAGTGTGATTAGGAGCAGAGGAGAGGGGTGATCAAGAAGTAGGTGGAGACATGAGGTTGAAGGGTATATGAGTGAGAGTGATGTGAGTTGGAGGGAGGGCAGCCTGAAGGTGAATAAGAAGGGGACATGGAAACGATGTATTGCTGCCACTCTCTCCTGGATTAAGATATCCGGCAATAGATAGATATAAAGATAAATGGCTATAGATAGATAGATAAATGGCAATAGATAGATAGATAATTGTAAACAGGAAAACGAATCCTAGTCTCGTAAATGGACGGGAATTTACAAGCGCTTGGTAAATGAGTGAAAAATTTAACTTGTAAGATTAATGTACTGCGACATTTTCATTTTCCTTGGAGCATATCTTCGTCCTTTTGCGACTTATTTCACGTAGCTCACTGGCAGGAAAAGACAATACTCTACATCCTTGCCACACCACTTCGTCGTGACTAGCATCATATTCCAGCGTCACTCTATTGTTATAACTCAGTAAGAAGATGGGGAGATGGTAATTTTAAGCCTCGTTTAAGTAAAAAGAGCATAGTCTTTCTCCTTTAACTTGCCCTAAAATTACCATCTGTCCGAGCTCCTAAAATAAGCTAGTAAAAGGCGAAAATCTGGGCCAAGTTAAGCTGAAAAGAGTATAGTTATAACGAAAATCTGGGCCAAGTTAAGCTGAAAAGAGTATAGTTATAAAATTGGGGTAAATGCAATGTGCCAGTCACACCAACAATAGCTGATGTATAGCGTCCCGCAACGCCCATCATTGTCCTGTTTATTCGTTGCCTGGGATTACACAATGCAGGTAATGGAGTCCTGGGTGGTGGGGGGGGAGGGGAAGGGGTGGGAGAAGGGTGAAGGTAAGGGAGGGGAATTTGGGGAGGAGGGTGGGGACGTGGGGAGAGAGAGTGAGGTGGGAGAGGGGGTGGGTGTGTGGGAAGGGAGGGCGGGGTGAGGGGAAGGGGCTGGGTAGATAAGAGAGGGTGTGGGGAGAGGGGTAAGGGGAGGTTGGAGGGTGTGGGGAGAGAGGGTGGGGATGAGGGGAAGGACTGGGGAGAGTGAAGAGGGAGGAGGGGTGAGAGGCGGGTGGGGATTTGGGGAGGGAAGGTGGGGGCGAGGGGAAAGGGTGTGGGAAGGGGTAGGGGATGGGGGAGGGGGAGGGGTGGGGGAAGGGGTAGGGGGTTGATAATGAAACAGTGAACAATGTTTTTGTAACCCGGTAATTTTATCTCCGGAAAGCAATGGACTTTTTTATAATACTGTGCAGTGTTTCATAATTCATCACCTCAACAGTGTATCAATATTATTTTTATTTATTTCAAGAACAATACATTTTAATCTTCAGCTGCGTACGTATGATAATAAACAAGGTGTGAAAAGAAAGTCATACTGAATTTGATAGGAACTCAGTGTGAATTTATATCGTAATTTATCAGCGCTACCTGTGGATCCATACCTTTTCCCGCAATTGTACGTTTTATATGTATGATAAAAAAGACTGTGAAGGAAAACTACTCAGTGTGGTACAAACTCAGGGTGAACTATTCTTGTATTACTATGAGATGAGGCGGGTAGTACACCGAGGGAAGGCTGCCCACATACACACCCTTTGCATCAGCGTTGAAGTAAATCACTAGAGACGAAAAAGGGAGTCAATTTGGGCAAGGACAAGCGGAATCGATTAACCCTTCCCTACAGTGTCTCTAATAGTTCAACCCTGCCATATTCCAGACGATTTTATTCGGCTATGGATGATGGTATAGGAGTTAATGAAGGTTCCATCTAACCCTCCCAGCAAGGGTCGTAAGCTGAATATAATCGTCTAGATGTAGTAGTAGTAGTTGTTGTTGTTGTTGTTGTAGTTGTAGACAGAGGCTCAGAGGGGGGAGGGACAATGACCCTGGTATATAGTGCTCTCTCTCTCTCTCTCTCTCTCTCCCTCTCTCCCTCTCTCTCTCTCTCTCTCTCTCTCTCTCTCTCTCTCTCTCTCTCTCTCTCTCTCTCTCTCTCTCTCTCTCTCTCTCATTTTAAGCCGACGAGATCTAGTTACGAATATGAGCTGAGCCCTTAATAAAATTTAAACTGGTAAGCAGATAGATAGATAGATTGATAAATAGAAAGATAGGTAGATAGATAATGGATGGATAGATAGATAGAGTGATGGGTGGGTGGTTAGATGGATGGATGGATGGACGAATGGATGGACGGATAGATAAACTGATTGATTAACTGATTGATAAAGACAAAATAGATAGATAGACAGATAGATAAATAGATAGACAGGTAGGTAGATAAACAGATAGATAAACAGACAGCTATAAGGTACATTGTAAATTATACCAAACTAATTCGGTTCTCCATAAAGGTTGAGCATATGAGAAAAAAGTTGGTATACTCATTTCACTCTAACTTGGCCTAAAACTCCCATCTCTCCACCTTGAATGCTGAGCTGTGGCAGTAGAATAACACTAGAATATAATGCTAGTCACGAAGTAGTGCCGTGAGAGAGGATGTAGAGTCGCAGTATCGTCTTTTCCTGCCACTGAGCTACGTGAAATAAGCTGAAAAGAGACGAAAATCTGTGCCAAGTTAGAGTTATAAAGAAAAAAAAAGGAATAAATAGAATTGACAAGATACACACACACACACACACACACACACACACACACACACACACACACACACACACACACACACACACACACACACACACACACACACACACGAAGAAAAAAAAACTGCCTTATAAAACTTCTTAAAACTATTCCCAAACTATTTTTTTTCCATATTTACAGTTCCATGTGTTTTATATATTTACATTCTTCTTCCCTCCTGGAGAAAGTATTTATCTTATTGTAAACGTCTGCTGATAAAGAGGCTAATGATGGCTAATACCGACACTCCAGTTTAATAATAATAATAATAATAATAACAGTAGTAGTAGTAGTAGTATTAGTAATAGGTAGGCATGCTTAATTCCAAAAAGATATAATATTTTAAGACAAATTAAAACAGGAAAGATACAGGATTAGTCAAGGTGTATGGGTGAAATCTTTACTGAATTCCCTCCCTTTGTCAATATTACTCCCTCTGTCAATATCCCTCCCTGTGTCAATATCCCTCCCTTTGTCAATATCCCTCCCTTTGCCAATATCCCTCCCCTTGTCAATATTCCTCCCTTTGTCAATATTACTCCCTTTGTCAATATCCCTCCGTGTCAATATCCCTCCCTGTGTCAATATCCCTCCCTGTGTCAATATTCCTCCCCTTGTCAATATCCCTCCCTTTGTCAATATCCCTCCCTTTGTCAATATCCCTCCCTTTGTCAATATCCCTCCCTTTGTCAATATCCCTCCCTTTGTCAATATCCCTCCCTTTGTCAATATCCCTCCCTTTGTCAATATCCCTCCCCTTGTCAATATTCCTCCCTTTGTCAATATTACTCCCTTTGTCAATATCCCTCCCTGTGTCAATATCCCTCCCTGTGTCAATATCCCTCCCTGTGTCAATATCCCTCCCTGTGTCAATATTCCTCCCCTTGTCAATATCCCTCCCTGTGTCAATATCCCTCCCTTTGTCAATATCCCTCCCTGTGTCAATATTCCTCCCCTTGTCAATATCCCTCCCTTTGTCAATATCCCTCCCTTTGTCAATATCCCTCCCTTTGTCAATATTCCTTCCTTTGCCATTATTCCTTCCTTTGCCAATATTCTTCCCTTTGTCAATATCCCTCCCTGTGCCAATACCCCTCCCTTTGCCAATATTCCTTCCTTTGTCAATATTCTTCCCTTTGCCAATATCCCTCCCTTTTGCCAATATCCCTCCCTTTGCC
>NC_137058.1:412500-427500 GCF_032717465.1 Coenobita brevimanus
GGGGTGGGGGTGGGGTTGGAAAGGGAGTGAGTGGTGGGGTTGGGGAAGGGAATGAGTGGTGGGGTTGGGGAAGAGAATGAGTGGTGGGGTTGGGGGAGGGAATGAGTGGTAGGGTTGGGGGAGGGAGAGAGAGAGGGGTTGGGGAAGGGAGGGGTTGGGGAAGGGAGTGAGTGGTGGGGTTGGGGAGGGAGAGGGAGAGGGGTTGGGGAGGGAGAGGGGTTGCGGAGGGAGGGGTGGGGGTTGCGGAGGGAGGGGTGGGGGTTAGGGGGAGGGAGTGAATGATAATCCCCAGGTACCAGTAATCCCAGGTACCCAGTAATCCCCAGGTACCCAGTAATCCCCAGGTACCCAGTAATCCTTAGGTACCCAGTAATCCCAGGCACCCAGTAAGCTCAGGCACCCAGTAATCCCCAGGTACCCAGTAATCCCAGGCACCCAGTAATCCCAGGCACCCAGTAATCTCCAGGTACCCAGTAATCCCAGGCACCCAGTAATCCCAGGTACCCAGTAATCCCAGGTACCCAGTAATCCCCAGGTACCCAGTAATCCCCAGGTACCCAGTAATCTCAGGTACCCAGTAATCCCAGGTACCCAGTAATTCCAGGCACCCAGTAATCCCAGGCACCCAGTACGCATATCATTTTCACCGCAAATTATTTTCACCGTCTTTCCCGGCACTAACTGGGAACCTACACGTGGTGGCATCATAAACCTTGGATGGAGCAGCTGCGGCGTCCATCCGGGAGCCACGCCTCCTCGTATATCCCAGCACTCGCCGTGGGAAGGATCCTGGTTCAACCCTGGCGAGGCGCTGTCTACCACAAGGGGGCGCCAGATCCCTTCGCGGTGTGTGTGTGTGTGAGTGTGTGTGTGTGTGTGTGTGTGTGTGTGTGTGTGTGTGTGTGTGTGTGTGTGTGTGTGTGTGTGTGTGTGTAAACAAAGGAATACAACTATGCTGTAACTTTAGACTGGCCTCACAGAATCAGTTGCTTACCTGTGATCGACGGGTCTGCTGAGCCACACAGACAGGCTTTTTGGACTCTTCTTAACACCACTCTCGTAGCGATTCATTACCTGTATTACACCTTAATTTTCTTTTGTTTGTTATTTATATGATTTGCTTCAGTAATGTACAGGGGAATGGAAAGACGTGAAAAGCAAAATAAATCGCTTAGGAATGGGTGTTAAGCTACCTCCGTGTTGGCAAGAAAAAACGGGAAGAGGAGGAGGAGGAGGAAAGGGAGGAGGAGGAGGAGGAGGAAGAAGAGGAGGAGGAGGAGGAGGAGGAGGAGAGGGAGGAGGAGGAGGAGGAGGAAGAAGAGGAGGAGGAGGAGGAGAGGGAGGAGGAGGAGGAGGAGGAAGAAGAGGAGGAGGAGGAGGAGGAGGAGGAAGAAGAGTAGGAGGAGGAGAAGGAGAAGAAGAAGAAGAAGAAGGATAGACGAGGAGTAGGAGGAGGAAGAGGAGAAGGAGGAGAAGGAAGAGGAGGAGGAGAAGCACAGGAAAAAGAGAAAGAGAAGAAGGAGAAGAAGTGGATCTATTTTGGTCCCTTCTTAATTCCCAGCCACTGCCAGCGTGGTCTGAATGCCTGCCACTTAGCGATTCAGCCCAGACCCATTAGTGTGGTTCCCGGGGGCTGAAATTAATTAACCCTTTCAGCCCGAAGACGACTTTTTTTTAATTTGATACAGAGTGGTGTGTACAGGGTGTCGCAAAATGAGTAAAAAATGCTATATCAAAGTGCGTCCAAGCTCGCCAGTCTCCACCGCTACGAAGCTAAAATGCCTATACTTCCTTCACTCCAACCTGGCTCAGAATTGTCGTCTCTCCCTTGAATGTCGAGCTGTAGCGGTAGATGAAACACTAGAATATGATGCTAGTCACGAAGAAGTGCCATGGAAAGGATGTAGAGCCGTCGTATTATCTTTTCCTGCCACTGAGCTACGTGAAATAAGCTGCAAAAGGACGAAAATCTGGGCCAGGTTCAGTGAAAGAGAAAACAGTGACCTTATGAGAGAAATATGAAACCATTTTTGGCCATAAGGTCTTCAGTAATTGTAGCTCCATTAGGGGTGACAATTAGCCCCACGTTAATAGTTCTCTCTCTCTCTCTCTCTCTCTCTCTCTCTCTCTCTCTCTCTCTCTCTCTCTCTCTCTGTATAAATCGGAGCGCAATTGTCATGTGTTGCGGGAACAGCCCAGTCAACATTACCAGCGTCTACCCTTCATTATTTTCTACTTCCCATAACCTTTCTGTTTTTTCGTATCTACTAATAATAATATCTACTGTGAATGTCTACCATATTACGTTTATTTAAGGCATAGTTTGTAATTTCATGAAACCGCTAAAGTATATTCGGCTTCTCGTAAAAACCAAACCACGAGCTGTTCCCGCAACACACACGACTGGGGATTCTTTGGACCCTCCTGTTTGTTGGTCTTGCACTTCCACGCGCTACTTTGAACCTCAGGAGAGACTTTGGGGATCAGGGAGGGGAAGAAATAGCCTTCATAAATAGATTTCCCTCCCTTAAAATATATCAAAGCGATGGGTTAGTAGAAAGAGTAAAAAAGGTACGGAAGGAACACATGCAGAAGCTTCAGGGCACTTAGATTGATGTCCTTCTGGTGTGGTGTGGTGTGGTGTGGTGTGGTGTGGTGTGGTGTGGTGTGGTGTGGTGTGGTGTGGTGTGGAACGGTGTGGGAGGGTGGTAGGGTGTGGGAAGGTTGCAGGTTGTGGTGTGATGTGGAAGGGTGATTTTGAATGGCATGGTGTGAGAGGGTGGTAGGGTGTGGTGTGGTGTGGGAGGGAGACAGTTGTGGTGTGGTGTGGGAGGGTGGCAGGCTGTGGTGTGGTGTGGGAGGGTGGCAGGCTGTGGTGTGGTGTGGTGTGGCTTCGCTAAAGTCGCTCATGTGTAAGAGAGCGAATTACCTCGGGTCTAAAAATCATTAGTACGAGGCACAACGGACAGGGTCTTCCCAGAGACGTCTAAAACACATCGTTATCTCCTTCTGGTTTTGTATGGTTACCTGAGAATCTTAACTAGACTTCACACACACACACACACACACACACACACTCTTCTCCTCCCCTCCTCCCTTCTTGACACACACAAACATTCATTCTTCCCCCCCTCCCTCCCTTCTTGACACACACACACACACACACACACACACACAAAGGCCCCGGATATGCTTGCGATCGACAGGACATCAAGCACAGGCAGGGGCTCAAAGGACCTATACTTTCTCCTCACAGGATGCTTGAATCTCCAGGAACAGAGGCAGCAGAAGCGAAGGAAAAAAGGAAAAAGAAAATGGAGAAAAGACAAGAAAGAAACGGAAAAAGAAAATGGAAAATATATATAAAAAAAAATCGAAAAGGGACAAGAAAGAAACGGAAAGGGGAAATAGAAAACGAGGAAAAATAAATAAACGGGCAAAGAAAATGGAAATTGGGAGAGAAAGTGAGAAAGAAGATGAAAGAGAAAAATGAACAAAAAATGAACCCAGAACAAATGCACAAAAAACGGGGGGAAAGAAAATCGAAAATAGAGAAATAAAGGGACGAAAAGGGAAAGCGAAGAAAGAACCCAAGGCCAGGAGATGACAGAAATATATCCTTTTCAAACCGCCAGCTCTGGACACAGACTTGTTAGCCCGTTCCCTGAGGCGCAACAGTCCTCCTACAAGGCCCCAAAATCTTCACCATGTAATTCACTGATGTACGAGTATTTTCCTTTAATATAGACTGAGAGATAGATAGATAGACAGATAGATAGGTAGATAGACAGACAGATAGATAGGTAGATGGAGGGATAGATAGATAGATAGATAGACAGACAGACATCGATAGGTAGATAAACAAATAGATAGACAGACAGATAGATAGACAGATAGATAGATTAGCAGAAAATCAGAATGAGATACTGGAACTCAAGGCTGGAAATACAAAGGGAGGGAGTACTGAACAAACACTATCTGATTAAAAACAAACACACACTACGATACCCATGTGCGCTTTAAAACTCTGTGTACACGCGGATGTTCGTGTGTGTGTGTGTGTGTGTGTGTGTGTGTGTGTGTGTGTGTGTGTGTGTGTGTGTGTGTGTGTGTGTGTGTGTGTGTGTGTGTGTGCTGTGATGATGGTGTGATGTATTGTGGTGTATTGGGAGGGTGCTATATTGTGCTGTGAGGTGCTGTATTGGTGCTGTGATACCCTAGGGTGTGCTGCAGTATGCTGCGAGGGGTGTTGTGTTGCTATGATGTGATGTATATGCTGGTGGCGTGCTGTGATATGCTGTGAGGATGTTCTGTTGTGCTGTGATGCGCTATATGCTATATATGAGTGAATAAAGACGCTATATAAACATGGGTCCATTCTCAGCCGTAATGGGGAAAGTTAGGGATGACCTTCAAGACAAAATTGCTTTCCTCATAAGTCTCACATATGCTCAGAAATTGTAGCTCCACAGGGGGTGAAATTCTGATGCAAGTTGATATATAAATTCTACACAGAATTCCCTCATCTAATATTTCCCAGAGTAGAGAGAGAGAGAGAGAGAGTACTGGGAAACGGCACGTGCTGCAGGGTAGTGTGAGGAGAAATGTGACAGGAAAGAGAGGTGGAGAAAGAGGTCTGGAAAAAGGCAGTGAAGGAAATGAAGATGAAGTGGCTGGTAACTTTATTATGGTGGGGAGACGTGGAGGATAGCCAGAGTATAAATGGAGGGGACGAGAGTAGCGGGAAGGGGAGTGGCGTTATGGAGGGGGATAGGGGGAGGGAGAGGGGCTGGGGGAAGGGGAGTGGCGTCATGGAGGGAGTTAGGGGGAGGAAGAGGGGTTGGGGAGGGAGGGAGTGGTGGGGTTGGGGGAAAGAGAGGGGGTGGGAGTTAGGGGGAAGAGGGGGTGGGGGTGGGGTTGGAAAGGGAGTGAGTGGTGGGGTTGGGGAAGGGAATGAGAGGTGTGGATGGGGAAGAGAATGAGTGGTGGGGTTGGGGGATGGAATGTGTGGTAGGGTTGGGGGAGGGAGAGAGAGAGGGGTTGGGGAAGGGAGGGGTTGGGGAAGGGAGTGAGTGGTGGGGTTGGGGAGGGAGAGGGAGAGGGGTTGGGGAGGGAGAGGGGTTGCGGAGGGAGGGGTGGGGGTTGCGGAGGGAAGGGTGGGGGTTAGAGGGAGGGAGTGAATGATAATCCCCAGGTACCCAGTAATCCCCAGGTACCCAGTAATCTCCAGGTACCCAGTAATCTCCAGGTACCCAGTAATCCCAGGCACCCAGTAATCCCAGGCACCCAGTAATCCCAGGCACCCAGTAATCCCCAGGTACCCAGTAATCCCAGGCACCCAGTAATCCCAGGCACCCATTAATCTCCAGGTACCCAGTAATCCCAGGCACCCAGTAATCCCAGGTACCCAGTAATCCCAGGTACCCAGTAATCCCCAGGTACCCAGTAATCCCCAGGTACCCAGTAATCTCAGGTACCCAGTAATCCCAGGTACCCAGTAATTCCAGGCACCCAGTAATCCCAGGCACCCAGTACGCATATCATTTTCACCGCAAATTATTTTCACCGTCTTTCCCGGCACTAACTGGGAACCTACACGTGGTGGCATCATAAACCTTGGATGGAGCAGTTGCGGCGTCCATCCGGGAGCCACGCCTCCTCGTATATCCCAGCACTCGCCGTGGGAAGGATCCTGGTTCAACCCTGGCGAGGCGCTGTCTACCACAAGGGGGCGCCAGATCCCTTCGCGGTGTGTGTGTGTGTGAGTGTGAGTGTGTGTGTGTGTGTGTGTGTGTGTGTGTGTGTGTGTGTGTGTGTGTGTGTGTAAACAAAGGAATACAACTATGCTGTAACTTTAGACTGGCCTCACAGAATCAGTTGCTTACCTGTGATCGACGGGTCTGCTGAGCCACACAGACAGGCTTTTTGGACTCTTCTTAACACCACTCTCGTAGCGATTCATTACCTGTATTACACCTTAATTTTCTTTTGTTTGTTATTTATATGATTTGCTTCAGTAATGTACAGGGGAATGGAAAGACGTGAAAAGCAAAATAAATCGCTTAGGAATGGGTGTTAAGCTACCTCCGTGTTGGCAAGAAAAAACGGGAAGAGGAGGAGGAGGAGGAAAGGGAGGAGGAGGAGGAGGAAGAAGAGGAGGAGGAGGAGGAGAGGGAGGAGGAGGAGGAGGAGGAAGAAGAGGAGGAGGAGGAGGAGAGGGAGGAGGAGGAGGAGGAGGAAGAAGAGGAGGAGGAGGAAGAAGAGGAGGAGGAGGAGGAGGAGGAGGAAGAAGAGTAGGAGGAGGAGGAGGAGGAGGAGGAAGAAGAGTAGGAGGAGGAGAAGGAGAAGAAGAAGAAGAAGAAGGATGGACGAGGAGTAGGAGGAGGAAGAGGAGGAGGAGGAGAAGGAAGAGGAGGAGGAGGAGAAACAGGAAAAAGAGAAAGAGAAGAAGGAGAAGTGGATCTATTTTCGTCCCTTCTTAATTCCCAGCCACTGCCAGCGTGGTCTGAATGCCTGCCACTTAGCGATTCAGCCCAGACCCATTAGTGTGGTTCCCGGGGGCTGAAATTAATTAACCCTTTCAGCCCGAAGACGACTTTTTTTTTAATTTGGTACAGGGTGGTGTGTACAGGGTGTCGCAAAATGAGTAAAAAATGCTATATCAAAGTGCGTCCAAGCTCGCCAGTCTCCAGCGCTACGAAGCTAAAATGGCTATACTTCCTTCACTCCAACCCGGCTCAGAATTGTCGTCTCTCCCTTGAATGTCGAGCTGTAGCGGTAGATGAAACACTAGAATATGATGCTAGTCACGAAGAAGTGACATGGAAAGGATGTAGAGCCGTAGTGTTATCTTTTCCTGCCACTGAGCTACGTGAAATAAGCTGCAAAAGGACGAAAATCTGGGCCAGGTTCAGGGAAAGAGAAAACAGTGACCTTATGAGAGAAATATGAAACCATTTTTGGCCATAAGGTCTTCAGTAATTGTAGCTCCATTAGGGGTGACAATTAGCCCCACGTTAATAGTCTCTCTCTCTCTCTCTCTCTCTCTCTCTCTCTCTCTCTCTCTCTCTCTCTCTCTCTCTCTCTCTCTCTCTCTCTCTCTGTATAAATCGGAGCGCAATTGTCATGTGTTGCGGGAACAGCCCAGTCACCATTACCAGCGTCTACCCTTCATTATTTTCTACTTCCCATAACCTTTCTGTTTTTTTCGTATCTACTAATAATATCTACTGTGAATGTCTACCATATTACGTTTATTTAAGGCATAGTTTGTAATTTCATGAAACCGCTAAAATATATTCGGCTTCTCGTAAAAACCAAACCACGAGCTGTTCCCGCAACACACACGACTGGGGATTCTTTGGACCCTCCTGTTTGTTGGTCTTGCACTTCCACGCGCTACTTTGAACCTCAGGGGAGACTTTGGGGATCAGGGAGGGGAAGAAATAGGCTTCATAAATAGATTTCCCTCCCTTAAAATATATCAAAGCGATGGGTTAGTAGAAAGAGTAAGAAAGGTACGGAAGGAACACATGCAGAAGCTTCAGGGCACTTAGATTGATGTCCTTCTGGTGTGGTGTGGTGTGGTGTGGTGTGGTGTGGTGTGGTGTGGTGTGGAATGGTGTGGGAGGGTGGTAGGGTGTGGTGTGGTGTGGGAAGGTTGCAGGTTGTGGTGTGATGTGGAAGGGTAATTTTGAATGGCATGGTGTGAGAGGGTGGTAGGGTGTGGTGTGGTGTGGGAGGGTGACGGTTGTGGTGTGGTGTGGGAGGGTGGCAGGCTGTGGTGTGGTGTGGTGTGGTGTGGCTTCGCTAAAGTCGCTCATGTGTAAGAGAGCGAATTACCTCGGGTCTAAAAATCATTAGTACGAGGCACAACGGACAGGGTCTTCCCAGAGACGTCTAAAACACATCGTTATCTCCTTCTGGTTTTGTATGGTTACCTGAGAATCTTAACTAGGCTTTACACACACACACACACACACACACACACACACACACACACACACACTCTTCTCCTCCCCTCCTCCCTTCTTGACACACACAAACATTCATTCTTCCCCCCCTCCCTCCCTTCTTGACACACACACACACACACACACACACACAAAGGCCCCGGATATGCTTGCGATCGACAGGACATCAAGCACAGGCAGGGGCTCAAAGGACCTATACTTTCTCCTCACAGGATGCTTGAATCTCCAGGAACAGAGGCAGCAGAAGCGAAGGAAAAAAGGAAAAAGAAAATGGAGAAAAGACAAGAAAGAAACGGAAAAAGAAAATGGAAAATATATATAAAAAAAAATCGAAAAGGGACAAGAAAGAAACGGAAAAGGGAAATAGAAAACGAGAAAAAATAAATAAACGGGCAAAGAAAATGGAAATTGGGAAAGAAAGTGAGAAAGAAGATGAAAGAGAAAAATGAACAAAAAATGAACCCAGAACAAATGCACAAAAAACGGGGGAAAGAAAATCGAAAATAGAGAAGTAAAGGGACGAAAAGGGAAAGCGAAGAAAGAACCCAAGGCCAGGGGATGACAGAAATATATCCTTTTCAAACCGCCAGCTCTGGACACAGACTTGTTAGCCCGTTCCCTGAGGCGCAACAGTCCTCCTACAAGGCCCCAAAATCTTCACAATGTAATTCACTTATATACGAGTATTTTCCTTTAATATTGCTATCACCAGACGATTTCCTTCAGCTCAGGGGCAGGGTTTGAAGGAGGAGTTAGTTCAAGGAGAAATGGTTGGAGTTTACTGGTCACGTAAGCTACTCATGGGCGGGCGAGGCTGGTCACCCTTCTCTTACCCATAAATACTTGAATAGCCTAGCCCCGGACCCCTATGCTCCTGATAAGGCAAAGTGAACTAGATAGATGGACGGATAGGTAGATAGATAGACAAATAGATAGATAGTTTGGGAGAGACAGGCACACAGATAGATAGATAGACAGATAGATAGGTAGACTGAGAGATAGATAGATAGACAGATAGATAAATAGACAGATAGATAGATAGACAGATAGATAGGTAGACTGAGAGATAGATAGATAGACAGATAGATAAATAGATAGATAGATGGAGGGATAGATAGACAGACAGATAGATAGACATCGATAGGTAGATAAACAAATAGATAGACAGACAGATAGATAGATAGATAGACAGACTGATAAGCAGAAAATCAGAATGAGATACTGGAACTCAAGGCTGGAAATACAAAGGGAGGCAGTACTCAACACACACTATCTGATTACAAACGAACACACACTACGATACCCATGTGCGCTTTAAAACTCTGTGTACACGCGGATGTTCGTGTGTGTGTGTGTGTGTGTGTGTGTGTGTGTGTGTGTGTGTGTGTGTGTGTGTGTGTGTACAGTGGAGTCATCATGCAAAGCTACATTTTTTCTTGCGTGTGTGTGTGTGTGTGTGTGTGTGTGTGTGTGTGTGTGTACAGAGGAGTCATCATGCAAATCTATCCTGTACGCTTTTATATCCGTGTGCAATTACTCTCGTGTGCACTTTTAGACCTTGTGCGCGTACTTAACCGTGTGCACCTTTTTACCCGTGTGCACTGTTTTGCCTGTGTGCACTATTTTACTCATGTGCACTTTTTAACCGTGTGCACAGATTAACTTGTGTACACCTATTTACGAGTGGGTTTATTCACTGCTGTGCACTCTCTACCTGTGTGTACTTTACCGATGTACATCTTTATCTGCTTCCACTTATTGCTCTGTGTGCACTTCTTGCCCATGTGCACTTTTACCATGTGCATTTTCCCATGTACACTTTTACCGTGTGCACTTTCCCGTGTACACTTTTACCTGTGTGCACTCTTACTGCGTTCACTTACCGTGTGCACTTTTCCTGTGTACACTTTTAGTCATAGCGCATTTCTGTGTACGTATTTTGGTCTGAAGTTTTACCTATGTGGACTTTCTCGTGTGCACTTTTACTCGTGTGCACTTACCCATGTACACTTTTACCTGTGTGCGTTTTTACCCGTGTGCGTTTTTACCTGTGACAATTATAGCCGTGTGGATTTAAAACTGGAGTGTTGACACAAGGGAGGCAAAACTGTGCTTATTATGGGACGGAAATAGCAGCAGTGGTGAGTGTGGACGATGACGCACACACACACACACACACACACACACACACACACACACACACACACACACACATACAAACACACACACACATACATACTTGTACACACACACACACACACACACACACACACACACACACGCACACTCACACACGCACATACATACATACATACATACACATACATACATACATACGGTACGTACATACATACATACACACATACACACAAATACATACATACATTCGTGCACACAGTCATATATATTAACACACGCACATGCACCCACATACTGTATACAGAAACGTATATAAGAAACACACACACACATACATACACATGAATATATGCACACATATTTGCATACATGTGCACATTCATGAATACAAGCATCATTATCTCTCTCTCTCTCTCTCTCTCTCTCTCTCTCTCTCTCTTACACACACACACACACACACACACACACACACACACACACACACACATTCTACGGTGCCTAGTCTTGCGTGTGTCAGCTGGTGATCACAACGAGGGTCACAAACTTTTTTTTTCCTATTTCCTGTCTGGTTGACGCCCGAGACTGGTGACCGGAAAACCATGTGCCTCTTTTAATGTTAGAACTATTATGGTGGTATTGCTGATATTGCTGGTGATGATGATAATGATGATGATGATGATGATGATAGTGGTAGTCGTTGAATCAGTATCAGAAATAGTAGCAACTATAACAATTATTATTATTATTATTATTATTATTATTATTTTTTCTCCCCCCCAAAAAATGTGAACAAAAATCACTGGCGCTCAGAACCTGCAAGCAACATCAAGACTATCAATTCACAAGTAGTGTGGTGTGGTGTGGTGTGGTGTGGTGTGGTGTGGTGCCGCTAAAGTTCCTAAAGTCTACGGGAGTGAGGAGTCTCGCGTCCGAAAATACTTAGTGAGGGACAAAGGGACGGAGCCGGTCCTGGAGATACAGTACCTCCGCATCAAAGAATAATAATAATAATAATAATAATAATAATAATGTACCTTCTTCTTACCAAAATATAAATTGAATGAAACACTCATCCCCTTCTGTCCACTGTCAATTGCACGAGTTAGCAGGTTTTCTCAGTCCTTCATGCATGCAACTGGTCAATTCTGGTACTGTCTTCCTCAGTCAGTATTTCCCTCTGCCTATGACCTCCAGTATTTTGAGGGGAAAGTGCCCAGGCATCTTAAAGTGAAAGAATATTTATTTTGGTTCTTTCTGGTCGAGTGTTTCCAGGAATGGAGAACTGTTTGAAGGCTTACAGGGTGTGATTCTCTTCTCTCTCTCTCTCTCTCTTGGGGGGTATAATTAACTATAATCCCTCTCTTTCTTCTGAGAGGGGTGGAGTGGCGGTGCGTGGGTGTGGAGTGGGGGCCTTATCCCTCTCCACACACACCTTAACAAGCCTCATTCACCAACATAATAGCTTCTGGAAATGCTGGGTGGGAGACAGACACAGATTAGAGCTCGCTTTATTTTCTCTAACTTTTTGGGTGACACAGAACCCGTCTTTATTCCGAAACGATGGAGAAAGTAACTAATTGAAGCTCTGGCCTGCCTCTCTCTCTCTCTCTCTCTCTCACACACACACACACACACACACACACACACACACACACACAACCTTTCCACTCGTAGCAATGGATCTGTACATAACACCTTGTCTTCACCACCTGTTTCACTCACCTGCGCTCACCTTTCGGGCGGGTGCAGGTGCGTTTTGTATCCCTGTAACCCGTACAAGCGGCCCCACTGGACGCGGGCGAGGACTTCTATGGTTTACAGATAAATGTTTCCTCCTTCAGGTAAATGTTTCCTCCTTCATGTAAATGTTTCCTTCTTAAATGTTTCCTCCTTCAGGTAAATGTTTCCTCCTTCAGGTAAATGTTTCCTCCTTCAGGTAAATGTTTCTTTCTTAAATGTTTCCTCCTTCAGGTAAATGTTTCCTCCTTCAGGTAAATGTTTCCTCCTTCAGGTAAATGTTTCCTCCTTCAGGTAAATATTTCTTCCTTCAGGGTGGCGTGGATGAGGAGGTCCGGCAACTACTAGACCTCAAGACCCTGGCCAATCAGAGGGACCACAAGGGCAAGACCGTACCTGCTGCTGCCCTATCACCTTCACCTGCCGCCCCTGCTGATAACACTGCTCCAGGTATGTGTATGTGTATGTGTGTGTGTATGTGTGTATGTATGTATGTACTGCACTCACATACCACAGCACCAATTAACAACACTGTCCAAGGTGTGTATGTATGTATGTATATCTATGTATGCATGTATGTAGGTGTGTACGTATGTATGTATGTATGTATGTACTGCCCTCACATACCCCTGCACCAATTAGCAACAGCCCCAGGTGTGTATGTATGTATGTATATCTATGTATGTGTGTATATATGTATGTATGTATGTATGTATGTATGTATGACTGTATGTATGTACGTATGTATGTATGTATGTGTGTATGTATGTATGTATGTATGTATGTATGTATGTACCTGCTGCCCTCACACCCTCACCTGTGCCTGTTGATGAAAACGAATGTTACGGTGTGGTATGTAAAGTAAATCGCTTAGGAGGGGGTGATAGGAAGCCCTGTTTCCAGTAACCTCACTGATAATAAGGTCTTTAGATTGTGAACTTAGGGAGAGAGAGAGAGAGAGAGAGAGAGAGAGAGAGAGAGAGAGAGAGAGAGAGAGAGAGAGAGAGAGTAGCCTTCATGTGTCAGTCATAAGTGGGGGTAAGGGTGGGGGTGGGGGTGTGTGGGGGGTGTTGTCGCCATCACCCTCACCTCTGCAACTGTAACTAGGGCAACCCCCACATCCTTATATAACCCCTTCAGCTCAACGACGTAATTACAGCTTCAATCACACTGCCGCCAGGTGATTTTAGTTAGCTTAGAAAGTACAGGTAATTTTATTCTCACCTGGCTAAACACCTTGAATGCTAATATGTAACAATAGCATCACACTAGAATATACTATACCTTTGTCACTCTAACCTGATCTAAAATTGCTATCTCTCCGCCTTGAATGTTGAGTTGTAACAGTAGATTTACACTAGAATATGATGCTAGTCACGAGGAAGTGCTGTGGAGAGATGTAGAGCTGCACCATCGTAGCTTTCTTCCACTGAGTTACGTGAAATAAACTGCAAAAGAAAATCTGGGCCAAGTTAAAGTGAGAGAAATATAGCAATGAAGGTGTTAGTGAGGTTTCTTCTAACAGGTTTCTAGCAGTGAAGGTGATAGCAAGGTTTCTTCTAAGAGGCTTCTAGCAGTGAAGTTTTTTTTAATCCCTTCAGTTCGCCAAGCGTAGCCCTCTAGTTGGAAAAATATTGTCTGGGTGTGGAACGAACAAAGGAGTAGTAGTAGTAGTAGTAGCAGTAGTAGTAGTAGTAGTAGCTTCAACTCACGGCTTATCTGAATGTGAACGCAGTAGACTGCAGGCTGAAGGAAAGAAGAGAGTGGGGAGAGAAATGAAGGAAAGAGTAAGGAAAGGAAAGGAAAGCAAGAGTAAGTTGATGAAGGAAGGAGAACAGTAAGGAAAGGAGGGAAAAGAGTTGGGAAAGAAAAAGAATAAGGAACGGGAAGGAGGGCAAAGAGAGAGAGAGAGAGAGAGAGAGAGAGGAGAGAGAGAGAAAGCTCACCTGTCCTTCCCTGAGAGCAAAAGTTGATATAAACAAGAGAAGCCTGCCATCCCACACACTTAGCCCTCTCACTCTCTTTATGTGCACACTTTCTTTACTTTCGCCTATCTTTAACTCTCTCTGTCTTTATTCTCCCCCTTTCTCTACTCATTCACTCTTTTCACTCACTCGCTTTCTTTACTTATTCGTATTTTTACTCATTAATATTCTCTACACTCTCTCTCTCTCTCTCTCTCTCTCTCTCTCTCTCTCTCTCTCTCACTGTCTGGGATCTGGTTTGAGTGTTGGTAATAAATAAAATTGAATATTTCTTTAACTAATCATTTTCTCTGTCTTCCTCCTTCCTCCTCTTCCTTCTCCTCCTCCTCCTCTTCCTCTTCCTCCTCCTCTTCTTCTTCCTCCTGTTCCTCCTCCTCCTCCTCCTCCTTCTCTTCCTCCTTCTCCTCTCACTCTCATTCCTTTCTTCTTCCCTTCCGTCTTTCTCCTCCTCCCTCCTCCATCCCTCTCATTCTTCCCTCCTCTCCTCTCCCCCCTCCTCCTCTACCCTCCATTTCCTCCTTCCTGCACCTCTTCCCTTCCTCCGTTCCTCTTCCCTCCTCCTCCTCCTCCTCCCTCCATCCTTTTCTTCCTTCATCTCTTCCCTTCTTCTCTCCCTCTTTCCTCCTCTTCTCTCCCTCCGTTCCTCCTCCCGCCTCCTTTTCCTTCCCTCCCTCTCCCCTCCACTCTTCCCTCCATCCCTCCCTCTTTCCTCCACTCTTCCCTCCCTCCCTCAGGCGGGGGGGTGAGGGAGGTAGGAATGGAGAAGACGCGGGAGGAGAGTTTCAAGATGGCGGATGGAGTGAAGGACCAACACACCCATACCGACCAGCGAGGTGAGTGGCTTGGCTTGGCTTGGCTTGGCTTGGCTGGGCTTGGTTTGGGTTGGGTTAGGTTGGGTTAGGTTGGGCTGGGTTGGGTTGGGTTGGGTTGGGTTGGGTTGGGCTGGGTTGGGTTGGGTTGGGTTGGGTTGGGTTGGGCTGGGCTGGGTTGGGTTGGGTTGGGTTGGGTTGGGTTGGGTTGGGTTGGGTTGGGTTGGGTTGGTTTAGGTCGGGTTGGGTTTGGTTAGGTCTGGTTGGGTTGGGTTGAGTTGGAATGGGTTGGGTTGGGTTGGGTTGGGTTGGGTTGGGTTGGGTTGGGTTGGGTTGGGTCGGGTTGGGTTGGGTTGG
>NC_137058.1:437500-627500 GCF_032717465.1 Coenobita brevimanus
AGATAGAAATGCGAAGAGAGTGTCAAGGGCTCCATAACACCCTTTCCTTGGCGATTTATTTTTCATATGTCTGGTTAACATCTTTTTGTGCGTTATTTATGCAGCGTGTGGCGATACAGGAAGGATTTATTTAACACAGAAGAGGACAGTAAGGTGTAAGAGACAAAATAAATTGCTTAGGGAAAGGTGTTAGGGAAATTCCAACTTCCTTCATCACCTACATGGTTCGCTTTCTGAGTGACCTAAGGACTTCGTAACGCCTGCTACATTGCGATTTATTTTCAATGTTAAAGCTTTTATGTTAAGTATATTTGGTCATTATCGACACAGCTTCCATTAGTAACACACAAGAGGGTTATATAAAGCCCAATGTATAGAGTAAATCGCTCAAAAGTAGGCGTTACGGTATTTGCAAAGCCAGCTATAATTACCACCTCCACACATACTCCCATATTTATAATTTTTTTCATGTTTAGCCTCTTCACTATGATTACCCTTTTAATTATTTATTTATTTATATATTTATTTACATTACTTCCATTGTTTTTTTTTCAGTTTTTACCTAAGATGAAGAGAGGTCAAAAAATACACTAAAAAAATTCCTTGCACCAAATTAAAACTGTCCTCCATTCATTAAAAATAAATAAAAATAAAAACAAAGCATTCGCGGTCCCAGTGCTAATTGACCGCCAAATTATCTATCTATCTATTGCCAGACGCCTCAATCCCGTTTGGGGTGGCCACAAACAAATCGCCTCCAAGTCGCCCTGTCCCCCGCCATTTCACTGCCCTTCTCCCAACTCACACCCCCCTCTCTCATATATCTCTCCACCCCATCCCTCCATCTCATCCTCGGCCTCCCCCTCCCTCTTCCCCCCTCCACCTCACTCACATTATGTTGTTGGCTAAATACAGGCTACCTACAAACCAAATTTAAAGACGAGATATTTTGGCAACACACACACACACACACACACTGACAAAAACTATATCGCCTCGCTTTGCTAAAGGCGAGTGATAAAAACTCGCAAAACCACAGAATTCAGTCATTTGCCACTCACAAGAAGGAAATCCATATGAAAAATGAATCAAAATCACTCGTGGGAGGAATTCTAATCACCCGCCAAAATATGATGTTGGATAATATACCACCTACCCACAAACCAAATTTGAAGGAAAAAAAAAACTCTACGGAATTCAGTCACCGCGTTTAAATAGCCAAGCCACATTAAAAAACTATCTGGCGGCTGGCATTCGGTTACCTTTGATCAAATCCGCACCAAAAGTAATAGGCTTCCGCACATCCACATAGTTTCCATTTCCTGAGAGTTTGTTGGAAATTCACCCGAAACTTTTAGAGGCACACACACACACACGGAGGAAAAAAAACATATCGCCTCGCCTTGCTAAAGTCGGCCGACAAAAATCTGTAACATTTGGTCTTGAACTGCTGTAGGTTGGAATTTAGGGGGAAACTAAACTGAGGAAGCGTCGTGTAATATTAGTGTCTTTTCTCTAACTGTGCCTAAAATTGTCATCTCTCCATTTTGAATGCTGAGTTGTAGCAGTAGATTTATACTATAATTGGTGCTAGTCACGAAGAAGTGCTCTGGGAAGGATGGAGAGCCATAGTATTTTCCTTGCCACTGGACTACGTGAAATATGCAAAAGGATGAATATCTGGGCCTGTAAAAACAGCTTAGTAGTAGTAGTAGTAGTAGTAGTAGTAGTAACAGTCCACCATCCTCCTCTCGGGGGATAGGGAGGGGGGCTGAGTGATGTTTGTATAATCAAGCAGCTCCACCGCCCGGTTATATTAGTGTCACCACGTGAAGGTGTCTCTCTCTCTCTCTCTCTCTCTCTCTCTCTCTCTCTGTATGTGTGTGTGCGTGTGTGTGTGTGTGTGTGTGTGTGTGAGTACGTGTTTGTATGCGTGTGTGTGTGTCGGAGCTAAAACCTGTCCACTTTAAACTTCAGCTATGCTTTACATGAGTTTCATTACGCACACACACACACACACACACACACACACACACACAAAGCGAAATACTGCATAAATCCCTCGTTGCACGCGGAAGAATTACAGTAAACGAATTCCCAGTCAAATCTCCCATTATGGACAGTGGAAAAATGTATTGATAAGAATACATTGGCGTGGTTAATCCTTCATTCAGTTACGTGGACCAGAGAGCTTACTGGATTAGGGGGAGAGCGTAGTGGTGGTGGGGAGGTGAGCTTTGGGTGGATAGGTGTGGTAGAAATGGTGGTGAAGAGGTGTGGTGGTGGTGGTGGTGACGTGAGCTGAGGATGGAAGGGTGAGGAAAGGGTGAAGTTAAGGAGAGTTGAGGTGATGAAGTATGGTTGTGGTGTGTGTGTGTGTGTGTGTGTGTGTGTGTGTGTGTGTGTGTGTGTGTGTGTGTGTGTGTGTGTGTGTGTGTGTGTGTGTGTGTGTACCACGTTGATATTCCCATGTATGTTATAAATACAACTCTCTCAACACCACATAACACAAACCACAATAAGAAATGATAATAAGCAAAACACACGTTGTCGCCGTGGATTAGTGGGTTCAGGCGCTTACCATCAGCTCAGGGTTCCAGTGTTCAATCCCTTTCAAGACCCATTTGTTGACGTTAGAATACACGCTAAAATGAAAGTGATGGGTAGATAGGAAGATAGGTAGGATGGTAGGTAGACAAGAAGGTAAGTAGGACAATAGGTAGGTAGGAAGGTAGGTAGGATGGAAGGTAAGAAAGTAGGTATGTACATAGAAAGGTAGGTAGTTAGAGGGGTAGGTTGGTAGGAAGGTAGGTAGGAAAGTAGGTAGGTGGGTAAAATCGCAGGAAAGTAGGTAGGTATGAAGGAAGGTAGGTAGTTGGGCAGGTAAGTAGGATATTAGGTTGGTAGGTCGGTCGATAGAAAGGTAAGTAGCAAGGTAACATCAGTGTGGAAATTCCTATCACCTTTTCCTTAGCGATTTATTTTCCAAACTTCCCATTAATATCCTCTTTTTTGCCTCTTATATCTTCTTAATATAGATATAGACTGCATGAATAATACACAAGAATATAGTAAGGGAGCAGAATCAGGAATAAATCGGTAAGGAAGAGGTGTTAATAAGCTTCCCAGCCTCATGACAATACCGTCTCAAGCCCCCTAATTCCTTCAAGAAGCCTAAGTTCACCACAGACAAGAATTAAGATGGCTACACACACACACACACACACACACACACACACAAATTAAGAATGGCTATAAACACACACACACACACACACACACACACACACACACACACACACACACACACACACACACAAGCCGAGGACCACAATAATGGGGAAAATTAAGCAACTGACCAAAAAATCACCTTAAGATATACCAATTTAAGGACAAACCCTCTTACGGGATTAAGGCGTCTGACAATAGATAGATAGATAGACAGACAGACAAACAGACAGACAGATAGATAGATAGATAGATAGACAGATAGATAAATTTCACACTTACGTTTGTAGGTCTGGCCGCTAAATAACTTCTTACCTGAAACAATAAGAAAGAAAATAAAAGGTAAATTAAACAATACTCTCTTCACTTTAACCTGGCGAAAAAATGCCCTCTCCTCATCTCGAAACTGAGCTGTGTGGAGGGATGAACACTAGAATATGGAGCTAGTCACGAAGAAGTGCTATGGAAAGGATGTAGAGCCGTTTTATTGCCTTATGTTGTCACTGAAATACGAGAAACAAGCTGCCAAAAACAGGAATGAAAATCTTAATTAAGGTAGACTGCATGACCAAAACACTGGAATTCTGATTTTGATGACAGCAACGAAAAGCAGTGTAGTAAACTTAGGGATAACATACAGCTTACCAAGAAAGAAATGATCTATATATACATTAATGAGGTGGGCGTCCTATGCTACGGGAAAGCTATCAAAATAACGACTGAATAAAAAAAGGTGTTAGCTACCTAGAATATAATAATAATAATAATAATAATAATAATAACAAAAATAATAAAACTCCCACCTTCAACTTAAAACCATACAACTCAATTCTCGGATTCCAGATCGAACTGACTCGTAGAATTACTGATAATTTCGGAATTCTAAAGTGACTCAACAGAAAAATCCCAACACTTAATATGCAAAACAAATCGCTAAGGGAAAGGCGTTGGGGACACTCGTAAGTTCACAGGATTAGGACCCTTTGTGGTGGTGGAGACGGGGAAAGAAGTGGAAATTATTTGTGTGGTTATATCGTTGAGTCTCACTACCACACACCTTAGGGTTGGTGTGGTGGTGGTAGTGTGTGGTGTGGTGTGGTGTGATGTAATGGTGTGGTGGTGTGGTGTGGTGGTGTGATGTAATGGTGTGGTGGTGTGGTGATGTAATGCTGTGGTGGTGTAATAGTGTGGTGGTGTGGTGTGGTGGTATGATGTAATGGTGTGGTGCTGTGGTGATGTGGTGGTGTGGTGATGTAATGGTGTGGTGGTGTGATGTAATGGTGTGATGGTGGTGTGATGCAATGTTGTGGTGGTGTGGTTATGTAATGGTGTGGTGGTGTGATGTGGTGGTGTGGTGTGGTGGTGTGATGTGGTGGTGTGGTGTGGTGGTGTGATGCAATGTCGTGGTAGAGTGATGTGTGATATAACGATGTAACAGAGCAGTGTGTGATGTAACAACTGTGTAATGGTGTGGTGATGTACTGTGGTGATATGGTGGTGGTGAGGGTAAGGACTGGTAATTATCAGGTAGTAATGAGGTGTCTTGTTTTGCCCTAACCACCTCGTTACACTCTCATTAACGCCGCCCTCACCTGCCCTAATTATCTCTTTGGGGGTCAATTAAGGAACCGTAACAGCTCCTAGGCCCAGGTGACGCTTCCCTTGTTAGTATCTTTTTTATATATATATATATATATATATATATATATATATATATATATATATATATATATATATATATATATATATATCCACGTCGGTACATTAAGATTGATTTTAATGTCTCCCGCCTGGTGTTACATTGGTGTTTTATTACCTTCCTTTTGCACTGCTACTGGTATTGTTTGGTTTGGTTTGTAAGGTGTGAACTCTCTCTCTCTCTCTCTCTCTCTCTCTCACACACACACACACACACACACACACACACAAGCAGCAGGTACCAGAAGCAATCCAATAAGATATTAATGCAGTCATCTTCCACTTCTCCATTCACCTCCACCCGAATCTACAGAAATATAAATAAATAAATAAATAAATAAATAAACCTAAACCAACTCCACCTAACCAAACTTAATCGGACTGAACCTACCAAAATTATGTCACTATTTCGAGATGACGCCAAAATTCCAAAATGACGTCACAGCTTCAAAAATATGTCCAATTTTCGAGATGTCAGAATTTCAAAATGATATGATATGAAAATGGTCAAAAATTCTTAATGGTTAGAATTTTAATGGTCAGTATTTCCAAGCGATGTCAAAAATTTCTGGCTGGCAAAAATTTCCTTCATATAAACAGGAAAACATAAAAAAAAGAAGTTATTTTTTTCCCTGCTCCAAAAATTTCCTTCATATAAACAGAAAACACACACAAAAAGTTGAGTCTTTTTCCCTGGTACAAAAGTTTTCCTTTCAATAAACGGGAAAACATAGTTGTCTTTCTCCCTGGTCCAAAAATTTCCTTTAAATAAACAGGAAAACATAAGAAAAGTTTTGTCTTTCTTCTTGGTCCAAAAATTTCCCTTAAATAAACAGGAAAACAAAGTCGTCTTTCTCTCTGGTCCAAAAATTTCCTTTAAATCAACAGAAAAACATAAAAAGTAGTTGTGTCTTTCTCCCTGGTCCAGCCTAGGATGAAAGGCCGAGTTAGTTACTTAAAAGAGGCCTGAAGGGTGGCTGGGGGAGGGTATGGCAGGGTGTAATGGGCCGCCAGGGAGGGGGCTGGTAGAGGGGATGGGGAGGGGAGGGGAGGGGGAGAAAGGGTGGGGGAGAGGGTGGGGATGGGAGAGAGGGGGAGTGAGGGTGGGGAGGGGAGAGAAAGTGGGGAGGAGGAAGAGGACGGGGAGGAGAAGAGAGGGTGGGGATGGAGAGAGAGGGTGACGATGGGAGAGAGGATGGGGGAGACACGGTGGGGAGGGGAGAGAGGGTGGGGAAGGGAGAGCGAGTGAAAGGGGAGGGGAGAGAGGTTGGGGAGACGGGGACAACGATGGGAAAGAGAGAGCAAAAAGGGTATAGTGGTGGAGAAGGAGGGGGGGAGTGGGGGAGGGGAGAGAAATGAAGACTTAAGAGGGGAGGGAAAGAAGGGGGACTCAGGAGGGTGAAGTGAGAAAGGGAAATGACGGAGGGAGGGAGGAGGAAAGAGCGGAAAGTGATGGAGGGAGGGAGGGGGTAGAGAGGGGCAATAATAGAAGGGAGAATGAGGATAATGGTGGGGGAGGGAGGGAGGGAGGGGAAGCGGGGAAATTAAGGGGAAGGGGAGAGAGAAATAGAAAGGTTACTTGAAAGAGAGGGGGAGGGAGAGAGAGAGAGTAAGGGGGGGTAGGGAGTATGGCCACAGGGAGGCTGATAACGTCCCTCCAACATTACCCTCCGCCAACTTCTCTTCTGACTTTTTTTCTTCCCGCTAATTTCTGGCCAAGTTGTGGCGGCGGGTGACCTCCTTTGTTTATGTCTTCATTCACGCCGCGCCGGCCCGGTTCACCTTGCTTTGTTGTGGTCTCTTTCGGCTCGGTTTTATTGGTTTCTTTTCTCCCTTGACCTCATTTTGCTTCTGCTGTATTTTTCCTCGGCTTTTGTTTCCCTCGCCCTCTGTGTCGCTCGTTCTCTGTTCTGCTCGATCGCTGTTTTGCCGACCTGTTTAATTCAACCTATGTTTTGTTCAACCTCTTTCATTCAGCCTCTGTTCTTGATGCTTCCAGCTCACTTCCTTGTGCTCTAATTATGCTCCAGCTTAATGGTCTCTTCTCTTACTCGATCTGTTTCCTTCGACCTCTATTTCACTGGACCTCAGTTTCATTCGACTTCTGTTTCACTTGGCCTCTGTTTCACTCGACCTGTATCAATGGCACTCTCACTCAATCTCTGTTTCACTGGACCTGTGTTTCTCCTAGCCTCTGTTTCGCATGATCTTCATTTCGTTGGAGCTTTGTTCTGCTCGGCCTCTTGTTCCTGTCGACCTTGTTTCACACGGCCCTGTTTCACTCGACCTGTGTGTGTGTCTGTGTGTCGTGTGTGTGTGTGTGTGTGTGTGTGTGTGTGTGTGTGTGTGTGTGTGTGTGTGTGTGTGTGTGTGTGTGTGTGTGTGTGTGTGTGTGTGTGTGTGTGTGTGTGTGTGTGTGTGTGTGTGTGTGTGTGTGTGTGTGTGTGTGTGTGTGTGTGTGTGTGTGTGTGTGTGTGTGTGTGTGTGTGTGTGTGTGTGTGTGTGTGTGTGTGTGTGTGTGTGTGTGTGTGTGTGTGTGTGTGTGTGTGTGTGTGTGTGTGTGTGTGTGTGTGTGTGTGTGTGTGTGTGTGTGTGTGTGTGTGTGTGTGTGTGTGTGTGTGTGTGTGTGTGTGTGTGTGTGTGTGTGTGTGTGTGTGTGTGTGTGTGTGTGTGTGTGTGTGTGTGTGTGTGTGTGTGTGTGTGTGTGTGTGTGTGTGTGTGTGTGTGTGTGTGTGTGTGTGTGTGTGTGTGTGTGTGTGTGTGTGTGTGTGTGTGTGTGTGTGTGTGTGTGTGTGTGTGTGTGTGTGTGTGTGTGTGTGTGTGTGTGTGTGTGTGTGTGTGTGTGTGTGTGTGTGTGTGTGTGTGTGTGTGTGTGTGTGTGTGTGTGTGTGTGTGTGTGTGTGTGTGTGTGTGTGTGTGTGTGTGTGTGTGTGTGTGTGTGTGTGTGTGTGTGTGTGTGTGTGTGTGTGTGTGTGTGTGTGTGTGTGTGTGTGTGTGTGTGTGTGTGTGTGTGTGTGTGTGTGTGTGTGTGTGTGTGTGTGTGTGTGTGTGTGTGTGTGTGTGTGTGTGTGTGTGTGTGTGTGTGTGTGTGTGTGTGTGTGTGTGTGTGTGTGTGTGTGTGTGTGTGTGTGTGTGTGTGTGTGTGTGTGTGTGTGTGTGTGTGTGTGTGTGTGTGTGTGTGTGTGTGTGTGTGTGTGTGTGTGTGTGTGTGTGTGTGTGTGTGTGTGTGTGTGTGTGTGTGTGTGTGTGTGTGTGTGTGTGTGTGTGTGTGTGTGTGTGTGTGTGTGTGTGTGTGTGTGTGTGTGTGTGTGTGTGTGTGTGTGTGTGTGTGTGTGTGTGTGTGTGTGTGTGTGTGTGTGTGTGTGTGTGTGTGTGTGTGTGTGTGTGTGTGTGTGTGTGTGTGTGTGTGTGTGTGTGTGTGTGTGTGTGTGTGTGTGTGTGTGTGTGTGTGTGTGTGTGTGTGTGTGTGTGTGTGTGTGTGTGTGTGTGTGTGTGTGTGTGTGTGTGTGTGTGTGTGTGTGTGTGTGTGTGTGTGTGTGTGTGTGTGTGTGTGTGTGTGTGTGTGTGTGTGTGTGTGTGTGTGTGTGTGTGTGTGTGTGTGTGTGTGTGTGTGTGTGTGTGTGTGTGTGTGTGTGTGTGTGTGTGTGTGTGTGTGTGTGTGTGTGTGTGTGTGTGTGTGTGTGTGTGTGTGTGTGTGTGTGTGTGTGTGTGTGTGTGTGTGTGTGTGTGTGTGTGTGTGTGTGTGTGTGTGTGTGTGTGTGTGTGTGTGTGTGTGTGTGTGTGTGTGTGTGTGTGTGTGTGTGTGTGTGTGTGTGTGTGTGTGTGTGTGTGTGTGTGTGTGTGTGTGTGTGTGTGTGTGTGTGTGTGTGTGTGTGTGTGTGTGTGTGTGTGTGTGTGTGTGTGTGTGTGTGTGTTTTGCCGTCCTGTTGAATTTGCCATTTTTATTTTCTCTCTGGCTGTTGAATTTCGTGGGCTCTTCTTTCGTTTTTATTTTCTGTTTTTAATTTAGGAGTTGTGGTGGCATAATGGTTAGCTGACTCGTGTTGTGTTGCGTCAGCTCCAAGTCCAGGGCTCGTACCCACTCCGGGGCTGACATGTAAAGTGGGTGTTGGTAGTCTGTTCTTTAATTATATATATGTATGATTCCAAGGAGTAAAAAGGAAATCCAAACAGCAGCAGTCTCATTGGCCGCCTTGAAGCCGCTTGTTATATGGAGGCCACAGCTCAAGTAACCAAAGCACGAGTTAGAGTCAACGATACTAAAACGTTCAGGCTTCCCCCGCCGTCAATGTGAGGAGGAACTTTGAGGCAAGAAATGTCCCCGGTGTGAGTGCTTTGTCAGATCCACACACTTCACACTCCACTTAGAAGCGATAAGGTCGGTATCATCATTGAAATTTGCCTGAAAACAGACCTGGCCTTCTGTTGGTAAGGGGGTGCTATTCCACCGACTGTCGAAGCTCTTTGAAAACCACTTACTCCCTGTCTCCATCCTCAAAAGCTTTCTGAAAGACATCTAGAATTCCCCGAAGCAAGAGAGCAGTTGCAGGAACTAGAACCAGCACAAGAACTCTCGAACTGTACCCAAGTATACCGGCACTCAAATGGCAGAGGAGAGACGCAGGCAGTGTGTGTGTGTGTGTGTGTGTGTGTGTGTGTGTGTGTGTGCGTGTGTGTGTGTGTGTGTGCAGGACCCTACCCTGGAGCACGAAAAATAATAGAAGACCTGGTATGCCCGGAACGGCTTAATGTTTGAGCATCTCTCCTTTGTCTTGCCTAGTTTTAACGAGAGAGAGAGAGAGAGAGAGAGAGAGAGAGAGAGAGAGGGAGAGAGAGAGAGAGAGAGAGAGAGAGAGAGAGAGAGAGGGAGGGAGAGAGAGAGAGAGAGCAAATGACTGGAAATAATGCAAAGTATGATAACAACCTACAGCAAACAAAGAAATGAAAGCGAACAAGAGAAGGTACAGGAGGGAAAAGAGAGGAGGAAAAAAATGAACACTAAGCTGTGCGCAGGGCAGTGAAATGGAGGGGGGGACAGGACGACATGGAGGCGATTTGTTTGTGGCCACCCGTTACGGGATTAAGGCGTCTGGCAATAGATAGACTATTAATGATAGCTAATTTTTTATTTATTCTTGGTGTAGTGACGCTTATGCTCCTTTCACCTTAACTTGGCCCAGCTTCTCGTCCTTTTGCAGCTTATTTCACGTAGCTCAGTGGTAGAAAAAGACAGATTGAGCTCTACATCTCTTCCACGGCACTTCTTCGTGACTAGCATCGTATTCTAGTGCTAATCTATTGTTTCAACTCTGCACTGAAGACGGGGAGATGGCAATTTTAGGCCAAGTTTAAGTAAATATACTATACGAGTCTATGAAGCATTCTTTTTTTTAACATAAGAGCTAAAGGAAGACGGCGAAGAGAGCAGGAAGATTATATGAACGATTATTAATATAGATAGATGGATAGACAGGTAGACAGATAGATAGATAAACATATAGATAGACTGTGTACGAGAAGTCGAAGACGGAAAAATATTATCAAAGGGAAATGGAGAAATGAGTGACAAGCGAAGAAGGAATGACAAAAGGAAAACCGTGACAGGAAAGGAGAGGAGGAAGACAAATGAAAAAGAAACAGAATAATTAGAGAAAAGTCAGAAAAGGTGGGAGGAAACGAGGGAGAGGCAAAGTTGATGACGTGGGAGAGATAAATGGAGATAAAAATGAAAAGAGGGAGATTTGTACAGAATGAGGAAAGAGGAAAGGGAAGAAGAATGGTAGGGGATGTCACAGAGCAGCAGGTAACGAAGAAGAACCAATATCAGCGGAGAAAAATTGGAACGAAAAATGGGGACTGAATGACAGGGGGAAGACGAGGCGGAAGAGGAGAAGGAAAGAGAAAGGACAGGGAAGATGGAAGGAGCGAGAATAAAACAGAACAAACACAAACACACTATAGATACGGGACCACCGAAGCCTCAGTATCGAAAGTGAAATACCTGGCGTCCGAAAATCATTAGGGAGTGACTGTAGGACAGGGCCACTCAAAACTATACCCTCGCTTCTAAAATTCGTCATCTAATTAAGAAACTAGGCATGATAGGTTCCCCGGAGCCTAACTTTTGAGGAAGGTGAATCATGTCAGAACTTAGGCCTTATAAATTTCCAAGACACTCCTTAATTACGTCTCGAAAAGTTAAGGTGATGAAGATGATCCTCTGGGAACGCCTTTGACTCACCTCCATAATTACAGAGATTAATTTATTTATGTATTTATTTAGATCAGGAGAATGTCACTGCCTGGAACACTGTAGTCGTTATGCTGTAGTAGTAGTAATAGTAGTAGTAGTAGTAGTAGTAGACTTGGATCTGGACAGAGTTTATATGAGACGATGATCATACGCCACCCTAGCATGTATACCTTTAACACGTACAGTATACCTTCAGCATGTACACCTTCAGCATGCACACCTTCAGCATGTGTCCCTTCAGCATGCATACCTTCAGCATGTGTCCCTTCAGCATGTATACCTTCAGCATGTATACCTTCAGCATGCATACCTTCAGCATGCGTACCTTCAGCATGCGTACCTTCAGCATGTATATCTTCAGTATGTATACCTTCAGCATGTATACATGGAATTCTCATTACGCTAATTCTTGGGATGAGTTATAGAGGAATGACGAAGTGGTTGTGTCTTGGCGAATTGAGGCAGAATTGTGAAGTGAAGTGAAGTGAAGTGATGTGAGGAGATGAGGTGAGGTTAGGTCAGGTGAAGTGGAGGTGAAGTGAAGTGAAGTAAAGTAAGGTGAGGTGAGGTGAGGTGAAGTGAAGTGAGGTGAGGTAAGGTTAGGTGAAGTGAAGAGGAGTTTTGAAGTGAGGTTTGATGGGTGTCAGTTGGGATGAAAGGAGCTTAAACATCAACTAATATGACCTAACTTAACCTAACCTACCCTAACCTAATCAAACCTAACGTCATGTAACCCTTCTCTTGCACTTTAACATAACACTGCCCCTCCGAACCTTCCCCTAACAGCTCAATCTAATCTGATCTAATCTAACCAATCCTAACATACACTAAGCAAACCTAACCTACCTTCATATAACCCTACCCTTGCACCTTAACATAACACTGCCTCTCCTAACCCTACCCTAACAGCTCAATCTAACCTAATCTAACCCTAGGCTGGAAAAGCAAAGTTAGCCCTCTCATCTACAATTCTGATTTCTGTCTCCACCACACCGCAGCCCCGTCATCCCCAGGTAATTGACTAGGCGGCTGGGGTTCATTTCCTCTGAATATTCATAACTGTTGAACTGGGGTCATATCAGAGCGTGACCTAAATATAACCCTGTTCGTTACCTCCCTGAATCGATACTAAAGATGAGTGTGTGTGTGTGTGTGTGTGTGTGTGTGTGTGTGTGTGTGTGTGTGTGTGTGTGTGTGTGTGTGTGTGTGTGTGTGTTGAGTACGGTAATAGTCTTGGTATTATTTTGGTGTGGTGGTGTGGCTGAGGTGATTATAGATGCGGTGCTGATGTGATGTGTGTGTGTGTGTGTGTGTGTGTGTGTGTGTGTGTGTGTGTGTGTGTGTGCGGCTTCAGGTGAATAACATCATCTAGCAGTAAAAAGAATTGAATAAAAACGCATCCCTGTAGTGAAAGTATTGATATTATTCATTGTACAGTATAATGTATGGCAATATCAAGGATGGTCTGAAAATAGGGCTTCTTTAGAGACTCACTTCCCGGTATTTGTTGCGGAAATGGCTCAGTCTGCTGGTATGGGCGTGGGTGAGGCTGTGGGAAATTAATATAAGATGCAGGTTAGTCACAGATGCCGCTGACTTGACATAGATATTAACCCATTCGATATAAGGGGTACTACTAGTCACTATTGCTTCACAGTGGTGGCTTGTTTCACTGTGTTGTTTAACAGTGATGCCCCGTTTCACTGTAGTTTGTCACAGTGGTGGCTTGTTTCACTTAGTATTGCTTCACCGTAGTGGTCTCTTTCACTATCATTTCACAGTGGCAGCCAGTTTCACTCTGACTAGCTTCACAGTGGTGGCCTGTTTCACCCTATTGTTTCACAGTGAGCACAGTAATGAGAGTAATCGAGTTAGTCTATAATTATAATGAGAGTAATTAAGTTATTCCTTAATGATGAACTCTTTCGGCGAGGAATAATATCCATAGTTATTACAGTTAATTAAAGCCACTTATCTGCAAACTATTACCGTATTAATCTAGGCAGGAGCAGCACAGGACGAGAATGTGGTGGTATTTGAGATATTCCGATGGTAGCCCAGCTCTCCTCAGTGCAAGGCCACACATACACACACACACACACACACACACACACACACACACACACACCACTGCCAGGCTTCCACACACTTACACTGCACATAACTCGCCTCCTGAAAGCATGCTGGCTAAGACCGTGATGAAATTCAATGCAGTAAGGCAGATTCCCTCCGTGCATTGTATTACCCCGTTGTATAATCCCATTGCCTTATCCCATTGCCTGGCAGGAGTAGTCTCGATTCAACAAAACCTTATTAAATTGATCTGAATAAAGCGCATTTGCACAACACATTACTAAGCCTCCAGGAAGTACGTTTTATTGAGACTGTGATGTAAGTAAATCCTGTGAGGGAGGTTCCTGCTCTCTGGCCAATCCCTCCATGCCTTACCTTTCACCATTACCTGCTAGGATTGCTCGACTTGGTAAAAATGATCTGATGTTAGCGTTATTAAATTTCAAAACCTCATTTTAAAAAAGAGGTATAATACTCGAAATTGTTTTTTAGAAGTCCTTGAGAGTTAGGATTTTCCCCGAATGAAAGAAATTGTGTGTTGTTGTCCTGAATATTTTCCTAGATGCACCAGTACCATAGAAAGGAATAATTGAGTTTTTTCTTTATTTTCCTTTGACTGATGGAATGTCTCTTAGTTCAACAAAATCCTCTGGTGTTTGCTTGAATAAATGACCCAGGTGTACAAACCGCGGCCAGAGGTTTAATCGCGTGTGTCCCCTAAGCACCTGTACATCACGTAATTCACCACCCCAACCACCACCGCAGCCCAACACCAATATTCATCAATCTCCACTGAATATTCACCCCTCAAATTCCACCCATCCCCGAAAGGCACATGTACACCTCACCAAAAGAAATGAATAAATAAATAAATAAATCCTTCAAGAACTTAGACCAAATATTCATTCCACAGACGCTACAAACCCCAAAGGAGCGAGGCCACGTGAGCAAAAGCCTCCTTAATGAAATCCCACAGGTCATTCATCCTTCAACTACTGCCCTTCCAAGAGAGACACGTAAAGATTACACTTCGCCTACTTATCCTTCATGAATCTCCACAACTCACCCCTCAGACACTGCCCTATACAGAGACATGAACAGCACCAGTACACCTAATCAACAGCACCAGTACACCTAATCAACAGCACCAGTACACCTAATTAACAGCACCGGTACACCTAATCAACAGCACCAGTACACCTAATCAACACCACCAGTACACCTAATTAACACCACCAGTACACCTAATCAACAGCACCAGTACACCTAATCAACAGCACCAGTACACCTAATCAACAGCACCAGTACACCTAATCAACAGCACCAGTACACCTAATCAACAGCACCAGTACACCTAATAACTAGCACCAGTACACCTAATAACTAGCACCAGTACACCTAATAACTAGCACCAGTACACCTAATAACTAGCACCAGTACACCTAATCAACAGCACCAGTACCCCTAATCAACAGCACCAGTACACCTAATTAACAGCACCAGTACACCTAATTAACAGCACCAGTACACCTAATTAACACCACCAGTACACACACACACACACGCACACACTCCTCTCTCTCTCTCTCTCTCTCTCTCTCTCTCTCTCTCTCTGTAACTAGAGAAAGAAGGTGTGTGTGTGTATGTGTGTGTGTGTGTGTGTGTGTGTGTGTGTGTGTGTGTGTGTGTGTGTGTGTGTGTGTGTGTGTGTGTGTGTGTGTGTGTGTGTGTGTGTGTGTGTGTGTGTGTGTGTGTGTGTGTGTGTGTGTGTGTGTGTGTGTGTGTGCAGGTAAGCGTCGTAGGCCTACTCGGTATCCATGGCAACACACACCAGGCAATAACCTCTCCTAGGTGTGTGATGTGCACCTGTTCATTATATTCCTCTTACACGCGACCCTCAACAACCTGACGAGATACGGGTGTTAGAGTAGTAGTGGTAGTAGTAGTAGTAGTAGTAGTAGTAGTAGTAGTAGTGGTGGTGCTGGTGGTGGTGGCGGTGGTAGTAGTAGTAGTAGTAGTGGTGGTGTTGGTGGTGATAGTGGTGATGGTGGTAGTAATAGTAATAGTGGTAGTAGTAGTAGTGGTGGTGGTGGCGGTGGTAGTAATAGTAGTAGTAGTGGTGGTGTTGGTGGTGATAGTGGTGATGGTGGTAGTAATAGTAGTAGTAGTAGTAGTAATAGTGGTGGTGGTGGCGGTGGTAGTAATAGTAGTAGTAGTGGTGGTGTTGGTGGTGATAGTGGTAGTAATAGTAGTAGTAGTAGTAGTAATAGTAGTGGTAGTAGTAATTGTAGTAATCGCACCAGCAGGAATAGCAACAGCATCCGTAGTAGTAACAGCAGTAAATATTACGGTATTATTATTATCATTATTATTATTATTATTATTATTATTATTATTATTACTAATACCCACAAAAAAGAAGAAGAGGAAGAAGAAGAAGAAGAAGAAGAAGAAGAACAACAACAACAACAACAACAACAATAATAATAATAATAATAGCAATAATAATAATAATAACAATAAAATAATTTACATACATGCTCTCTGGTACCCTCCCTAGCGCTATGGCTCCCAGATGAATGAAGAAGCGACCTCATTCACTCCCATTCAGTCTCTCCTCTCATGTATAATATTTACCACACTTCAACGCCTTTCTATAGTCTATTCATTTTAACTAGGAGGAAATTTTAGTCCTTTGGCTGCTTATTTCCGTATTTCAATAGCAGAATAAGGCAGTGCTATGATTCAACACGCTTTCTACAGCACTTCTTCGTGACTAGTACCTTACTCTAGTGTTAATGATGTTGATAATGATGATGATGATATTAATGAAAGAGATGATGATGACAGTGAAAGTGATGATGATGATGATGATGATGATGATGATGATGGTGATGATGGTGGTGGTGGTGGTGGTGGTAGTGGTGATATTTTTGGGTGTAGTGGCTATTTCCCCGCCCCGCCTCAGCTTTGTCAAACTAATGAGTTGTAAGTGAGGGTGTGGGTGGGGGTGGGGGTGGGGGTGGGTGTAGGTGAGGGTGAGGGTGGAGGCGAGAGAGAAGTAAGGGAGGAGTGAGTGAGGGATGAGGATGTGAGTGGGTGTGGGTGGGGTGTGGGTGGGGTAAGGGTGAGTTTGAGGGTAGGGTGTGGGTGGGGTGAGGGTGAGTGTGAGGGTGGGGTGTGGGTGGGTAAGGGTTAGTGTGAGGGTGGGGTGTGGGTGGGTAAGGGTGAGTGTGAGGGTGGGGTGTGGGTGGATAAGGGTTAGTGTGAGGGTGTGGTATGGGTGGGGTAAGGATGAGTGTGAGGGTGAGGTGTGAGTGGGAGTGGGTGGGGTGTGGGTGAGGGTGGGTGGGATAGGGTGGGGTGTGGGTGAGTAGGTGGGGTGTGGGTGGGTGGGTCGGGGTGGGTGTGGGTGGGTGGGTCGGGGTGGGTGTGGGTGGGTGTGGGTGGGGTGAGGGCGGCTGGTCAATAACAAAGGAGTGACGTGGATGCCGCACCCTCGAGAGACTGTCCTAGGTACTCTCGTGGGCTTAGCCGGCTCCCTAACAGATCTTCCTTAGCGATTTAGTTTGCTTATTACACCATGTTATTCCCTTCTAAGTAATTCATATCTTTATATACTGACATAGATTACATAACTATCTATCTATCTATCTATCTATCTATCTATCTATCATTCAGTCCTTTGCCCCAAGGGTTGATATTCTCGACGTCTGAGAAGCTCCCTAACACCTCTTCCTTACAGATTTATTTTTGGATACGACTGGCTAATATAGTTTCGTACGTTACTAATGCAGAGAAATTATATCAGAGTTATTTATCTAACAGAAGAGACCGGCGAGGTGTAATAAGCAAATTAAATCGCTTAGGAAAAGGTGTCAGGGAACTACCTTACCCGAATGGAATATGGAAGAAAGGATGGAAGTGTGTCTAATTCATTCTAGTTTTCTAATTTTCCGTTTTCTTTTTCACTCTCTTATTCACCTCAAATAAACTGATTATTGAAAACGATGAAAAGCTCTGCCCATTAACGTTTTGGCGAATAATTAAAATTATTATATTTCAACTAACGCCAGACGCCTTAGGGCCAAAATAATGCTTAATATTTCAAAGGTCCCATTCCTCCATTTCTCAGTTCCCTACAGGCTTCCATATAAATATCCCTTTACTTTCAACAACATCCAGCTCGGTCTATCATTTTATATTCTTGATTAATATTTTTCCCGCGATCTGTCTTGGAAACATCACATGACGTTTCTCGCAAGATAAAAATATCGCAGAAGTTAGGTGTGCTTATATGAATCGACCTTTTCTTTAACCCGCCCGAACCAGCCAGTATTTGGTGTGGACGCGCACTTAGAGTGGCAAGGTACACGCAGCCATCACCAGCCGTTGTGTGTGGTGGGGCAACAAAGCTATCGAATATCACTTTCCCGTCTGCAAAGGGAATATGGCGGCGGGTACGTTCCACAGTTGCACTTATCGCATCTCAGTATCGGAAAAGAATATCCTTTTTGAAATTTGAACGTTTTACCCTCTCATGCCTGGAACAAGTTTATTTCTTTTTATTACAGCTAACGTCAGACGGTTTTATATTTAACTGACTCAGGAAATAGAGACATAGGAGAATATTAAAAGTTCCAATATTAAAATGCGATAGTCCAAAAACCATTATTTAAGGGATGAAAGATTGCCGACACACCCAGGGGAATGCAAGATGGTCCCCACAAAGCAACAACGCACTGATATATTTCTGTACAAATTCCCATGATACTTAATGAACATATAGGAACGTTGCATCTCAAAATTTGCTTCTGTAAATTGCATGGGCTACAAGAGAGGGACAGCTTCAGCCTGCAGTCCACCGGGTTTTAGATGAAGCTGTGGCGATAAGAAAGAAAGCAGGAGAGTAAAATGACACTGACAAGGAAGTGAATAATTTTACTCACAATTTATAGTGTATCAGTAATTATGACATAAAGAGATAGGAGAGACAGACAGACAGACGTGGAGAGACAGACAGACAAATGAGGAAGTAGGGGAGCGTTGTAGTGTTGATGTGGATGTGACGGAAAGTGCTAAGAGAAATGCTTTGAGATGTTTTGGCCATGTAAGGTGGATGGACAATGAGAGACTGACTAGAAGAGTGTATGTGAGTGAGATGGAGAGGGAAAGGGAGGCCGAGGACGAGATGGAAGGTTGGAGTGAAGAGATACATGAGAGACGGGGGTGTGAGTTGCAGGGAGGGCAGCCAAAAGACAGAGGACAGACAGACGTGGAGACGAATTGTCTGTGGTCGTCCCTTGCGGGATTAAGCGTCTGCCGATAGATAGATAGACAGAGATTGTGTGTGTGTGTGTGTGTGTGTGTGTGTGTGTGTGTGTGTGTGTGTGTGTGTGTGTGTGTGTGTGTCAGTGAAAGGGCCGTAGCATAGAAAACATTAGCAAAGAAGAAATCGGATCGAATCGCCGATATCCCCTGCCACTGTAGGTGTTTCTCTCTCTCTCTCTCTCTCTCTCTCTCTCTCTCTCGTCTGTCTATCTGTTTATATTTAACTATCTATCTACCTACCTATTTATCTATTCATCTATCTATCTATTTGTCTATCTTTTCTCTCCGTCTATCTTTATATATGTCTACCTACCCACCTACCTACGTATCTGTCTGTCTATCTATCTATCTATCTATTTATCTATCTATCTATCTATTTGTCTGTCTATCAATAAATCTTCCAGTCTGTTTGCCTGTATATATGTCTATGTGCATCCATACGTCTATCTAAGTACTTATCTATCTATCTATCTATTAATCTACCTTCCTATCCATCTATCAACCAACTTTATCTGTCTATCTTCCTATCTATCTATCTATCTATCTATCTATCTATCTATCTATCCATCTTTCTACTCATCTCTCAACCTATCTATCACCTCAGTCTATCCATGTTTATCAATATTTCTCTATCATTCTCTATCGATCTACCCATCTATCTATCTACTACACACACACACACACACACACACACACACACACACACACACACACACACACACAGGCTAAGCTCGTCCCACGCACCTCAGTTAAGCCGCCTCAACTTCTCTACATTTACTGTGGCCCTGGATCTGTCTAAATTATTTCAGTACGTGATTCTCTCTCTCCCTCTCTCTCTCTCTCTCTCTCTCTCTCTCTCTCTCTCTCTCTCTCTCTCTGCCGCACCCACAGAGGCGGTCAGATCCAAGGTGTGTCCCTAACTGTGTCACTCACTTACTCATTCACGCACTCACTCACGCACCCATTCACTCACTCACTCACTCATTCATCACTCACTCACTCACTCACTCAACTCACTCATTCACTCACTCACTCACTCACTCATTCACTCACTCACTCACTCAGCTCACTCTCTTACTTTCTCTCTCACTGTGCTTTTCCGAAGGTTGAAATCTGGTAAGCTGCGACCGTAGAGTTTTATGGCGAATGAATAGTTGAAGGATGGGACGTGAATGTATTAGTGTTGTGATGAGATGAGGTAGACTGAGATGGTCTGGGGATGTGGAGAGGATGGGGGATGAAACTGGGTGCGGAGAGTGAGAGGTGTGAACGCTGGGGGTGAGGTTGCAAATGGTAGATCGAAAAAGACAAGATGAGGTCATAGAGTGTGACCTCACGGATAAGTGGGCTGAATAGTGAGGCTGTTAGAGATCGAGCAGCGTGGAAAACTCCTGTTAGGTGACTGAAACTGACGCGTGCAAGTATCGTGGAGACTTTATAAATGGAACAATGTAACTAACTCTCCTGGGGTAGGGGGATTGGTGATATGTTTGTGGCGTGTCTGGGGTGTGTCTGAGGTGGGAGTGGTGTGCATATGTGTGAACGTTCTCCGGATTTACACCATTATGGATTACTGAGGCGCCATGTGCAGAATAAATCGCTAAGGAAGAAATGCAACGAAATCCACGCAGGTACTTAAAGAATTCCTCCGATTTTTCCAAGTTACACGCCTACCATCCACTCAGGAAATTAATCACTCCCCGCCCTCCACTTCAGCTGCACAAACTTCCATCGATGCTCCTAACTACTTCCATTTACCGTAATTTAGCCCGTTAGCGTGTGTGTGTGTGTGTGTGTGTGTGTGTGTGTGTGTGTGTGTGTGTGTGTGTGGGGTTGGGATCGTTAAGTGTGTGGATTTAATGTGTGTGTGTGTGTGTGTGTGTGTGTGTGTGTGTGTGTGTGTGTGTGTGTGTGTGTGTGTGTGTGTGTGTGTGTGTGTGTGTGTGTGTGTGTGTGTCTGCGAGGTATACACAACAGCGTGTCTTGTCCCTAAAGTAGAAAGACCACTGCGCCACTGTCTCTCGTGGTCGTATCCCTCTCCCATCACGGCGGTCACGCAACACCCGTCTAACAACTCACTCTCTTTTCTATTTTCCTAACCTAAGAGTCAACCGGTGCTCCCTGTAATTCTTCCTCCCTCTCTCTCTCTCTCTCTCTCTCTCTCTCTCTCTCTCTCTCTCTCTCTCAGGTCTTTAAATCGCAGTAAATCTAAACTTATCAGACTGTCCGGATCTTGACACTCCGTTTCATTTTGCTAAGCTTATAGGGAGGGGATGAGAATTGCAAGCTGTCAGCCTTTGTTTCATTCTTTTCACGCCGTAAAGTATTCCAAGAGGCGATCAATTGCTAACCTGACTGAGTGCTTAACCTTTTCAATACAGTGGCCTCATTTTTGGGCATGTGGAGAGAATGGAGAATGAACGACTGACGAAGAGGGTGTATGTAGGTGAGGTGGAGGGAGGGAGAGGGAGGGGGAGGCCGAGGATGAGATGGAGGGATGGGGTGGAGAGGTATATGAGAGAGGGGGGTGTGAGTTGGGAGCAGGGCAGTGAAATGGCGGGGGACAGGGCGACTTGGAGGCGATTTGTTTGTGACCACCCCAAACGGGATTGCGGAGTCTGGCAATAGATAGATAGAATGTTATAGATTTTTTTGGTCTAAGTAATTTTATATATTTTTTTCTCTATAAGCAATTTTATTCAGGTGTAGAGACCCACCTGCTAATATATAATATCCTTCCGGTTTAAATATTTTGTCATAGGCTTCATAAATTCGACTGGAGAGGGAAGGGGCACAGCCAGGATTTTGAAATGGGGGGGGGGAGTGAATTTTGAGCGTCATTTTTCCTGATATATCGCTGTTTGGAAAGTAGTATAACAGTAGGTACATTAATTCAAAAATATTTTCAGTGTTTAGTGATAAAGGAAAAATAAACAGGAAGCCATTATCAACGCCAGAGTGAATGATTGAAATATTAGCAGAATGATTGATATATAAGCAAACGGAAAAATAGCTAGATAGATAAGTAGATAGATAGATAGAGAGACAGATAGATAGATGGATAGGTAGATAGACTGATGTATTAAGTATGGATAAGGGGTGGATTACTGGCTGGAGTGGGTATTAGGGCGGGATGATGCGTGTGTGGATGGTGGTGAAGTGGCTGGGATTGAGAGCATAAGAGCTTTCCGTATCGCCTCTTCCTTAGCGATTTATTTTACACCTTAGCTTCTTAACTTCCCCCTGCATTAATTTCGTTTTAAATATCAGTATAATCTGCATCGGTAACATTAAAAATACTAAGGTGTAATATGCAGAATAAATCGCTAAGGAAAATGTGTTAGGGAATCGCCCACACAGCCTTGAGTGACAGGGATCTCAGCGAGCGTGTCTGCTTTTGATTGTTGCACAAGGTAAACACTGCAACTGTAAATAAGCTGAAGAGTGATACCTGCGTCTTTTGCACACACACACACACACACAGATAGATAGACAGACAGGCAGATAGATAAATAGACAGATAGACAGACAGATAGATACATGTCCCAAGGCTATGTAAAGCAAACTGGGCTTTTTTTTTCCTTGTCTTTCGTGTAAAAAAAAAAAAAAAAAAGCTCCGAGATAAACCTTACTTGCATTTGAACCATTAATACCACGGCTCCCATTTTCTCAGGGTAGACTCCCATGACCCCCTCCCATCCCCCACCATAAGGCCAACTCATTCCTCCCATTTCTTTGTCCCCTACACCCATTTCTTTACCTCCCCTCTCCCAGCACTTTCTCTCCCGAAGGATACTGTAATATAATCCTTCACGGCACTCACACCACTCATTCTTCAACAAGTATTTTCACAGGGTATACTCACCGGCCCCAGCCTCATCATCCACCTAAATCCCAGCCCATCCCGCCCACTTCTTCGTGACTAGCACCATGTTCTAGTGTTAAAGTATTCCTATAGCTTAGCATTCAGGATGGGGAGATGGCAGTTTGACGCCTAATAAAAGTGAACAGAGTATAGAAAAAAAAATAAATAAATGAAGGTATTATTTATTCTGCCTTCAGGTCAAAAAATTATACCTTTAATTTATATCGTCACTGAGAATTAAAAAATAAAAATAAAAATAAAGCGTATCATCGTACTGAAGGGGTTACGAAAAATAGAGATGAAATGAGAAGAAAATGTGAATGCAAAAAGGACGCTCGAAAAAATGACAGGGAAGAGTGGCGACAGGGACATGTGAATGGACGCGAGATTAGAGAGAGAGAGAGGGAGAGGGAGAGAGAGAGAGAGAGAGAGAGAGTGTGTGTGTGTGTGTGTGGGTGTGGGTATGAGTGTGCGGGTGTGTGTGGGTGTGTGAATATCTTGAGGCAGGTCAGTGAATACACCTGAATGCCGTGCCAGTGAATGAATGCATAACAGAGTGATGAATGATACGCACTGCATTATGGAAGGACGTCTCTTTTTATGCACGGGATCAAGGGACAAGCAGTGGGTGGGATTCAAGAAGCTCCATTCAAGGCATCTCAACCTTTTATTCCTGTTTGTTTATCAGAGGAAGGGAGGCTGGAAGCGAGTGCTGGGCTGAGAGAGTGAGTGGTGGTGGTGGTGGTGGTGGTGGTGGTGGCGGTGGTGGAGGTGAGAGAATTAGAACTGTATGATAGTGAATGTTGGTGGTGGTGATTGTGGTGGCGGTGGTGGTGGTGGTGGTGAGAGACTGGGGACTGTGTGGTTATGAATGTTGGTGTAAAAGAATGAGTGATTGTGGTGCTGATGGTGGTGATGGTAATAGAGGTGGTGGTGGTGGTGGTGATAGAGGTGGTGATGGTGGTGGTGATAGAGGTGGTGGTGGTGGTGGTGGTGGTGGTGATAGAGGTGGTGGTGGTAGTGGTGATAGAGGTGGTGGTGGTGGTGGTGGTGGTGGTGGTGGTGATAGAGGTGGTGGTGGTGGTGGTGTGGGTACAGTGAGACAATGTACACCATATGATCTCACGTTCGGTCTTACACATAACCATCTGGTCAGGGACGCTGTACAAAAAGTGAAATACTGGCACAGATACACCTTACAGCAATAGATATTTCTTGACCCTAAAGGACAAAGCTATCAAGGTCAAGGTCAAGGTCAAAGTCAGCTGGAGTATATAGTTCAGATCATTAACACAGCCATAAAACGACTTTAGATGGTTAATGAGTGTAGTTTGGATGTGATGAACCACCCCATGTTAACCCTGTCTGGAGAATGCATTAGAGAGAGAGAGAAAGAGAGAGACAGAGAGACAGAGAGAGAGAAAGAGAGAGACAGAGAGAGAGGGAGGGAGGGAGGGAGGAAAAAACTCACATACCTTTCCGTGGAGCTGGCGGTAGAGAGGACAGCGAGACAGATGAGGAAGGGAATTGCTTTACGAGATCCGACAATTTTCCGGAGCCGACCCTGAAGTGCAAGGCTGGGGTTGCAGGTCAGGGTTGCAGTTTGCCAGTGTGTTGCAGCCAGATTGCCCCTCCGTCTCTCTGGAAATACATCATCATCTCCATCATCATTATCGCCACTATCATCATCATCATCATCATCATCAATGCCACCATCATCATCATCATCATCATCATCTCCATCATCATTATTGTCACTATCATCATCATCAACATCACTATCATCATCATCATCATCATCATCATCATCATCATTGCCACCATCATCATCATCATCATTATTGCCACTATCATCATCATCATCATCATTCATTGCCACCACCATCATCATCATCATCTCCATCATCATTATTGCCACTATCATCATCATCATCATCATTGCCACCACAATCATTATCATCATCACCATCATCATTACCATCATCATCATTGCCACCAGCATCATCATCATCATCATCATCATCATTGCCACCATCATCATTATCAATATCATTGCCACCATCATCATCATCATCATCATCATCGTCATCACCATCATCATCATCATCATCATCAAAAGACAGATAAAGCTCTGATATTAGGGAAAGAGAAAATAGGATAGAGAGAGATTTATCAACACCATGCTCAGTGAAATGGGCCACACACTCATTCACTCGCCATTCAAGCCCCTGGAATCTCATCTCTACCTCACAGACCTAACTTATTGTGCTTTTTAATGCAGTATAACAGCTCTTGAAGGCACAACTCCCAGAGAAATAAGTTGTGAGTTATTCTGAGCTTAATAACTCTGTATAACGTTAGCTGAAATATAACACAAAGTTCACATTAACTCATTCCTTCTTCCTCTCCTTCCTCCTCCTCTTCTTCTTCCTCTTCTTCTTCCTCTTCTTCTTCCTCTTCTTCTTCCTTCTTCTTCTTTCTCTTCTTCTCCTTCCTCTTCTTCTTCTTTTCTTCTTCTTCTTCAACTTTTTTTTCTTCTTTTTATTCTTATTCTATTTCTTTTTCTTCTTCTTCCTCTTTTTCCTCCTTTTCTTCCCCTTCCTATTCTCCCTCTTCTTCTGCATCAGTGTAACCCATAGAAGTTCTCCCCCGCACCCGCCCGCGTCCAGTGTGGCCATTTCATAGGGTTATAGATATGCAAAACTTCCGCCCGCTTTTGGTGTGGACGCAGCCTAAGACGGGGACGAGGAAGCAATAACTCTTGAGCTAATACAACAATACATGACGTTAACAGGAAGAAATACGTAGCTGGACCTGACTAATATTGCTGGAACTGACTCATTTTCTTCTTTTTTCAGAGTCTGGTGCGGTACTCTCCCCTGGACCTGGCTCTGTATGTGTATAAGACAGGTGACGAGGAGGGGGTGACTCTGGCCATACAGGAGCTGATTGCGGAGGGGCTGGTGGGTATGGAGAGAGAGAGAGAGAGAGAGAGAGAGAGAGAGAGAGAGAGGGGGGGAGTGTGCAATGTATGGACAACCCTGTATTTATGCGTGTATTACTCAGGTGGTGTTTTGGAGGGTCCCCTTCGCCTGGTGGCACCGATACAACCAGGTGGCTCCACTGCCTGGCTAAACAAACGTCCCTCAGCTACTTCCCTATCCCCCAGAAGCAGGATCGTGGACGCAGAAGGGCAATGCCTGTAGTCCACTGGGTGCACATTACAGATGAACCTGAGGCTACTACTACTACTACTACTACTACACTACAAACTACCATTACTACTACCACTACTACTACTGCTACTGCACTACAAACTACAAACTACTACTGCACTGCAAATACTATAACTACTACTACTGCTACTACTACTAGTAATAATAATAATAATACTAAATAATAATAATAATAATAATGATAATAATAATACCGGTAATAATAACGCTGTTACTGCTACTATTACCACTACCACCACCACCACTCCTTTACTACTGCTACTACTACTACTACTGCTACTACTACTACTACTACTACTACTGCTACTACTACTACTACTACTACTACTGCTACTACTACTACTACTACTACTACTACTACTACTGCTACTACTACTACTACTACTACTACTACTGCTACTACTACTACTACTACTACTACTACCACTGATGTTCTTCACCGTGTTTTTCAGATGACGGCCGAGGAAGCATTGAGTTACCTGCATGACATTCGTGAACACCTGCACCGCCTCACACTTCAGGATGCCCAGGACAAGGTGAGAGAGAGAGAGAGAGAGAGAGAGAGAGAGAGAGAGAGAGAGAGAGAGAGAGAGGATTTTAGCTAATTATCTTATTTTCGTTGCCACACACACAAAAAAAAATTAATCAGTATTATTGGTATTATCTCTATATGTTAAAAGAAAACTGGTATTACTGGTATTAAGCTAAAAGTAAATTGGTATTATTGGTCTTAACTCCTGCTAAGATAAAAAAAAAAATGAACTGGTATTATTGGCATTACCTCTTCATGGATTAGTAACGAATGTGGTATTACTGGTATCGTCCTCTTATCACTGGTATAAAATTCTAGGGCAGTATTTTTCCACTCCCTTCTCACATCCTCGAGGCTCACGTCAACTTGCTTCTCTTCCCACGTAAAAAATGAATTGTCTTTTTTTTTTTTCAGGAGCTTCCCGATGAGTTCAAGTCCCTAGTGAAGAAGAATGATATGCGTGAGTATATTTGAGTTATATCTGGTCCGTGGTATGCTATTCTGCTCTTCATTCCTCATCAGCCCCACTCTCTGATTTCTGGCTTGCCCTTCATCGATGTCTTTCAGTGAGGTGGACCCCGCAGGTATTCAGGGTTCAGACTTATTCTTTCCTCTACAGCGTTCATATATTTCCTATCTTTGCCTGGGTACGTCTATTCACCTCCCTATCTCTGTTTGCCCTTCAGCTGCGTCTGTGAATAGGATGAGCTTTTGTATCCCTTAAGACATGCATGATGCTGATTTATCCTCTCCTTTCCAGGTTTCTTCTAGTGCCCACCTGCCCTTGGTCACCTTCAATCACCCCTTAATCTCCCTTTTGTCCTTTTATGTTGTCTGTGAGCATGATGAGCCAAAGTATTACTTAATGCATGCTTGGCTCCAACTTATTCCCTCCTTTACGCCTTTTATTCCTTGTGTATCTTCCCTTAATCACATCCAACCATCTCCTAACCTGCGTCCAATCACCTCCCAATCTCTTTTGTTCCTCAGCGGTGTCTATGAGTGAGATGGGTCCTGAGGGCATGATGAGTCCAGATGCAGACTACGATGGTGTGATGGAGAGGATGAGGCCAAGTGTACAGGACTACTCATACACCCAGTACTCACTCGAGGAAGTCATTTACCAGCTGGCCAAAATTCTCTTCAAGCAAGCCATGCATCGCGGTGAGTTAGTGGGAAGTTTAGGCCTGCTTCGTTAACTGCTTCACTGCTTCATTGGTTGTCTCATTTGCCTTTTCATTTCATTACTCACTGGTTCATTAATCCCGTTACTCCTAAACATTTCTCTGCATTTAACACACCTTTTCCAACCCTACCCTACCCTACCCTACCCTACCCTGCCATACCCTATCCTATCCTACCCTTCCATACCCTCCCTTACCCTACCCTGCCATACCCTATCCTACCCTGCCCTGCCATGACCTACCTTATCTTCCCCTACCCTACCCAGCCCTACCCTGCCATGCCCTACCCTACCCTACTCTGCCATATCCTACCCTACCCTACCATGCCCTGCCGTACCCTACCCTAACTGGTCCTTGTGCTTATTCTGGCAGAAGGTGACGTGGGGTCCGAGCGGGCGCTGCAGGAGGTGGCTGGTCTACTGGAGAAGGAAGTGGCCAGGGGTGCCATCTCCCCCGAGGTGGAGAAGAAAGTTCTGGGTGAGTCCTTGTGAGATTGTGATTGATTTTTTTCTTTTTTCTTGTTTCTCTTATTCTCGCTTCTCCTATGCTCGCTTCTCTTATGCTCGCTCCTCTTATTCTTTCCTCTTATTCTTGTTTCTCTTATTCTTGATTCTCATTATTTTCTCTTACTCTTGTTTCTCTTATTATTTTCTCTTACTCTTGTTTCTCTTACTCTTGTTTCTCTTGTTCTTGTTTCTCTTGTTCTTGCTTCGCTTGTTCTTGTTTCTCTTGTTCTTGCTTCTCTTGTTCTTGCTTCTCTTGTTCTTGCTTCTCTTGTTCTTGTTCATCTTATTCTTCTTTCTCTTATTCTTTTATTCTTGTTTCTCTTATTTTTTTCTCTCATTCTTACTACTCTGTTTCTCGTTTCTCTTATTCCTATTATTGTTTCTGTTATTTTTAGTGCAGGAGAGGCACACCTTGACGTGGTGGCACCGACATAACTGGGTGATGGAGCTGCCCGATTTGACAAAGACCCCACATCACACTTCCTATGCCCCGAAAGAAGGATGGTGGAGTGTTGATGTGGAAGTGGGTGTGGCAGTGAGATTGGGAAGTTAATAAATGACACAGGCTGAACACAACACTAAGTCATCCCCGCATCTCACAAGGATCCGTATTCTCGTCATTTCTCCCTAACATCTTTTTCTATGCGATTTATTTTGCTTATTACTTCTCCCTGTCCTCTTCAGTGATAGATAAATCCTTTCAGTATGGCCATATTCTGCATAAATAACATACAAAAGGATATTGACCAGCCATATCCAAAAATAAGTCAGTAAGGAGAAAGCGTTAGGGAGTTTCCATACCAGACGAGGAGAGGAGACAAGAAATCGCCTAGTGGAATGCAAGATTAGATTAGCAGATTAGTAGACACATTGCTACCTTATTCCATGACGCAGATACTAACACATATTTCCCCATTACAGATGTTATGGTCAATTCTCTGGTAGACAGCTTGGGGGAGAATGAATTCCCCTCCGGTCCAGGCCCCGTGCTTGGTGGATCGAACCTGAGACTGACGAATGAGGGCGGTTTTCCAATGTCCGCCTCCTCTATGATGGGCGGGTCCAGCTACAAGCCATCTGGTGATCTTTTCCAGCTCTCTAAGGCTACGACAAAGAGGGAAGCAACGGAGAACAAGAAAGCTAACCAGAAGAAACTCTAAAAGGAGTGGCAGGAGGAGGAGAGGAGGCTTGGGGAAGGTGGAAGACGGTGGATGCGTAGATTATGTTAGTTTGATCCTTAATGTTTATAGGAGAAAGGCGAGGGTAACTGGGAAGAGAGAAAGGCTGATGTTTATTACTGTACTCGTAATGTTTAAACAAAGGAGAGGAGAAGGAATTACAGAGACTGGAAAACTGAGGATGGGAATATTATCAGTTTTATCCTTACTATTTATACGAGGAAGGAGAGGAGAACTAGAGAGAGAACTAGAGAGTGGAAGACAGGTTAGGTTATAGAGTTATCTTTAATGTTTTATGAGGGAGGAAAGAGGGAATTGAGAGATTTGAAGACCGAGGATGAGTAAATTATTAGTGTTATTCCTAATGTTTATACAAGGAAGGAGAGGAGAATTAGAGAAAGTTAATATTCATGTTTATTTTTGTCCGTATCACTTTAAATATTTACACAAGGAAGAAGGGGAGAATTAGAGAGTGTAGAGGTGAATTAATAGCATCTTTATCCTTCGTGTTTATACCAGGAAGTAGATGGGAATTGAGGAAGGTGAAAAATCGATGTTTATTCTTGTCAGCTTCTCCCTTCATGTTTATACGGGGTTACTGGATCTATGGCTAAGGTGGTCTGTGTGTGATGGTAGCTGTTAATTTAAGTGCTGTGTTGTAGTCTTTTCCCGTATTTTATTCCCAGATTTTACTCTCTTTCCTCCTCCTGCCCTTCCTTTGTCCCTGTTAGCGAAGGCTCTCATATTCACCTAGTCATAAAGCAGGGTGGTTCAAATATAGCGCTTCACTAGACCCGTCAATATCTTACGTGTTGCGGGGGCGGCTCAGTCTGCTGGTGTGGGCGTGGGTGTGTCAGCGGGAGAAGGAGATAAATAAACGATGCAGGTGAGAGTAATAACGCTGACTGACACAAAAGAAATGGCCCATCAGAGTGTAAGAGTAGCGTTATATATGAACCACCCTGCATATTTCTTACCTTGCACTTCTCCCAGAAATATATGTCTATCTTTTCTGTTCTATCCTCGAAAATTTTCATCATCAACGTAACATTACCTAAAAAAAAAAAAAAGACATATCCTATAACGTACTGTCTTCATGTATTTACTAATTATAGTATACATATATATACACATTACTGGACGTAGAAGTATACCAAGAGATGTATAACTTATTCATTATACAGCATTAAAGAGGTAGGAGGGAAGCTGAGACAGCCACGGGTCAGTGTGAAATACTGGGGATATATTGGTTGAGTTGCCGTGCTTTTCTGTCAGTATGAAGCTCTTTGTGAAGTAATACAACTGAAGAAAGATAGAAAGTGCTCTAGGAGGCCTTCATACTCCAAAATTCAGAGGTAAAATAATAATAATAATAATAATAATAACAATAATAATAATAATCTGGCCACACCTCGTCATCAGATTGACTATGATACTTGTTATATCACGTTTTACAAAACTTTTTTCACGTTCCAATCTCCCCATGCAACCCGAGGACCCATTTTCTATCATTCTCGCGCCAGACGTTTTTTATTCAGCTCAGGGGAGACTCCTTAAAAGGAGAAGGGTTTGCTTAAAGCTTCTTCAACCTCTTCACTGCTAGGACCATCTCGTAAACTGAATGAAAATCGTGTGGCTTAATCGAGAATTGAACGGAAAATGAGTTATCGTAGAGAAAGGGTCATGATCAGTACACCTGCTCCAGAAAGAGGCACACTGAATAAAAAAAAAGAACAAGGAAGAAATGATGGAAGAAAGAGAGAATGAATGAAAAGAAGGAAGGAAGGAAGGAAGGAAAGGAGAGAGAGAAACAAAGGAAGGAAAGAAGGACAAAAGAAAGGATGGAAGAAAAGAGAAATAGGAGGAGAGAAAAATATAAGAGAGAAAAGAAAATATATTAGCAGTGTATATTGGCATTCTCCCAACCCTCCTTGCACCGATGGCCTGTTTAAATATTTCCCTTGCTATCTACGGCTATCTCATTTAATTTAGGGAATATTTCAGGCTGTGGAGGGGTTAATGAAGGATTTATGTAACACCTCCAGTCTCAAAAATCTCTCCGGAACTTAGAGAAATCGTCTATAGTGAGTGAAAATTAAAAAAATAAGGAAAGAAAATTACCTGACGATCGAGGTTACCAGCGACATCTTCCCTCTGGAGCCTCACAGGAAATGTAGAAAGGAAATATGGCCAAAATTACAGAAATATGGCTTTTTGTGGGTAGAAATAATTACTGTCGTAGATAATCATTAACTACTTCAGTATCATGACGTGGTTTATATTTTATCGTTAAGCTTCAAGTGAGTTTCGAACAGGGAGAGATGTTTCGAGACAATTCTATTAGAGTCTGGAGAGACGCTTCGAACTGGAGGCAAAATATATCCTTAATTATCCCTTCAATGGAAAAGATGTCTCCTAAGCTAAATAAAAGCATCTAAAAATGGCAAGAATAAAGTATACAAAATAAGTCATTGAAGTGAAGAAGTTAAGGGAAACAGGGAGGAGCCTCACCCAAGACTTATGTAAATGAATTGCTTCTGTAAAATCTCTGGACCATAATGACAATAATCCCTCACACAATGATATACAAATAACCCATACATTATACACTTTGGTAGGTAATTCGTGTATTGTTGCTTATCAGGTCCACTCCTTTTGTTTTCCATCTATTTCAGTTTACGGAGAGGATTGCCTATTAATTAAAAAAGTGCTAAATTGTGTTTTATTCATAAGTACTATATTATCTTTTATTTTAAGAGTTATCTAATCATTTTAAACGTGCTGTATTTTCATTTCCCTCAAATGCTAACACAGGTTTCAAAATACCCTTTATTTCTTTTGTCACTAACCATTATACATGTTTTGTAAAATCTATCGCATAATTTTCTGACTTAGAGATATTATGATCACATGACTATCTCGAATCGTGGAGTGGCAGATCAGATATAGAGTGAGAGTGACAGGAAATCAGAGGAAAGGCTAAGGACAGATAAAACTCCCTTGGCTCCGAGTGACGTCCTTCTCAGTTCATTCTCCCTGCTACCAGACGATTTTTTTCAGCTCTAGGAAAGGCCTCTCGTGCTAAGGGTTTATCAAGGCTACATGCAACCCCTCCAGTTACGAGTGTGTGTCCTAAGCTGAACGAAATCACTAGATAATAGGAATTAATTGAAAAAGATGTCCCCGGGTTTAAATGGGCTATGACAGAAGCAACTAAAGAGTATTTCACGATGCATTTATTATACATATTAGCATCATGTGACCTCTGTAAGTAGTCATAAGTTAATAAAGCTATCACAGGCACTGAAGGCTGCCATAGCATTGATCAACCCTTCCTGTGTTCTGCGTAGACAATATGTTTCTGGATCATGAGAGGCTTGGCTGTGGCATCTCTTGGCAAGTCCACAGATCTTAAAAATAAATAAATAATAAAACCGTCATTATCTGCTCTGGAACTCTTAACTAGCAAATGATTCACCAACAAACAATTTATCAGGATGTTTATGATCAGTTCCCTCATGTAACTTATTTTTTTATTAGATTTTTTCTTTATTCGTAGGAAGAACTAGAAACACAGGAAGCCTCTGCAATCTCCTGTCTTTGTCCTTCTTACAGGAATAAATTAGAACTCATCCTAAGTTTCCCCTGGTAGTTAAGATTTCACTTTTGCAGCCAGAAGAGGAGACTCGGACCACTTCACACTCTCTCTCTGTACTGCCAGGAAAACAATGATAAATAAAAATATATATATAGTTACGACAGGGAGCTGATTGTAAGCTTATCTATGAATCTGGGCCCTTGAGTGTATCTTAGAAGCTGCCCCAGTAACGGAACCAGCAACAGATGCCTACTGAATTACTTGCCAAGATGTGCTAAATTAACAGTAAGAGAGCAGAGGACAATCCAGTTCACTAAATATCAAATGTAATGCAAGAGTTGGTAATGTTATCTTGTTGTCGAAGTACATCACATATTTAGCACTTGTAGTAGATTATAGTAATGGAAATGTGTGTTTGTCATCTAACACTACTAAGATTAATGCCTTGGCCTCCTGTATCATGCTAGTAAGATAAACTGCGATCAGGAATATGCATGATAATCCCTAATCCAATTACACTCATTCCAAACACCACCAAGATCTAAATGTTCGTGTTCAGACTGAGGGCAGAACATAGAGGATTTACTGACCCCGTACAAGACAGCCCAGACATTTGTACTTGTTCAGTAGATCATCATTCAATTAATCCATACCTATATTTTCTCATAATAAACAACTGAAAAGGTGTAGTATTTCTGTATCCAATAAAGTTGTAAAAATCACTTCTAGGGAAAAGCATGCTATACATTTTTCCTCCTACTGTTTTATGTAGATATAATATGAGAGAAATAAAGAACCAAAGGCTGAGAATGGGCAAGGTGGTTCCTCTTCAGTACAGACTAAAGACAGCTCATTCCGAGATGTCTTGATACACTGATAAAAAATGGAAGTCATAGGCCAAAGGAAAAACAGAGCTACGAAGACATATGCAGAGATGGTCAGTCGGGTTCATGAAAGACTGAGGAATATCACCAGCCGTTTTTTGCATTAGACAATTGAGCAGAAAATGGGTGTGTGGAGCTAGATCTGGTGTTGTGTGCCTGCTGTAAAAAGCGAGCACACAGGCAGAATGGTCAGGACAGTAGTGACCAATGTAATACCAGTAATAAAGAAGAAAGTGATACAATTCTGCAGCGAAGAGAGATGGTGAAGGGAGTTGTTGAGAGAATTGAAGGCTAATGAAATGAAAAGCCTTTGGCCCTTACACACGGGCATTGATACTGATTATTTACCTGGTGATTCAGCAGTAAATGTCAGGATCAGTAGAGAATACAGACATTGCTTTCCTGCCTGAGCTTGATTGCTTGTTTACTTTTAAGGTGGTTGATGGTGTCTGACATGCCTTTCCAGCTGGGTTCAAAGCATCTTCCTAGTGCAATGGAGATACTACTCATGCTGCTCACATCACTCACCACCACAAGACACACACTCTACTCATGCTGTCCCCACATCACTTGCCTGCACAGTGAAGCCAGAGGAGTATTGTCAGGGCTTCATTTAGGAAACATCCAAGAAGCCGCCAGACTTCACAAGAGGAGTTTACAAGTAGTGAGAATAAAATGAAAGGCCCGAATGGTGTTAAAAAAAATATTGAATTACTGAACACTGTTAATGAGCGTAACACAAGTAATGCCTCGACGATGCTACTTGTGATGCTGCCCGAGTTAACTAGTTGAATGCATGAACGGCTGAGAGTACAAGTCAACATTACTATTAAAGAACGGGACAGATAAAATATTGAGAGTATGATGCCAAAACTCACCATAACCTGAGAATAATGTGAGCAGACAGTTGGTAAGAGCTGTGACCTTTAAAACAGTAACGACAGAAAGAAATGCAACACTGTACTAAAGAAAGAGAAGCTGAGGATAGTAAGACGAGATAATAACATCGGGTCGTTAGGGTACGTCCACACCAAGGTTACGTAACCTACATAACAATAACATGTTACAGTAACAAGGTTACGCGAAGTTACTGCACGTTCCGGAACACTGTCGGGAACATTATGGAACCAACCCAGTCCACACTGGTTTGTGAGGTTACGGAACAGTGATAGTGGAAATGTCAACAGAGAAGGCGGTGTTAGCCAGGGCATGCTACGTTGTCCTCAGTATATTGACGAAGAAGAAGCGTAAAAGAAGGACATGGATGAGCAAAATGCTGCAAGAGAGACGTGCATGTGGTGGACTGAAAATTATGAGTCACCTTTCAACAGATGGAGAAGGATTCAAAAACCTAACAAGGCTAACGTATGCACATTTTGAGATCCTTCTGCCGCTTGTAGGAGGTAAAATGAGTAAGAAAAACACATTATCTTAAAGCAGTTACTTCTGCTGAAAGACTTTTGGTGACAGTACGATATCTTGCAACTGGAGATTCGTTTACAAACCTCACGTACTTCCATCAGATTATGTAAAGGTGAGTGGAAAACATAATCGTAAAATATTCATTATATGTACAGGGTGGCGCTAATGTTATGTCGCACCTTTATTTCATGTGTTTTCTCATGAAATGCATGTACATTAAGTTTTATCATGGCATTTTATACTTATAGCCCCTGAATGGTGTATTCCTTAATAAAAACAGCCTTCAAATTTTGTCAAGAAAAGTGTGAACATGCTTTGTGGCCATCCTATCTATCCGTCTATCTGTCTATCTATCTATCCATTTATCTAAAGCTATGAAAGTTGTTCTACCCTGCATTCACCTCTACAATTACCACAGAAGGAACCAAGAATCACAAAATCTATACTGTCCCGCAGGCATGTTCGACCGTGAGTCTGTACACACAGGTAATGTACTACCAGGGTCATGGAGACAGGAAGTGGAGGATGAAGCATAGGAGTATCTGCATAGGGTTGGTAGGAACACTTCAAATGAGGCGAAGGATATCACGGATGCGTTGATAGCAGGGATGAGTTTGCCACGTATTTCATGAGTGAACATGGGAGGCTGCCCTGGCAGGACGGACTGGTTCAATGCACATACATGGCCATAGGTGTCCATAAAGATTGGGTTTTTTCGTAAAGTTATTTTCTTTCCTTAATTCTCTGACATTAATATGTTTAAGTACATGTGGGTATACTGTGATACTGATATGGACGTAAGGGTGGTGTGTGGCTCTTATTATTTAAAACATACTAAACAACATTGCTTTTACTTACATCCTCCTTCTTGCCCGTAGTGTCCATGGTTTCCCGTGGAGAATTGATGAAAGGAACTTTAAGTGGTCATAGGGGAACCATTTTGACGATATTTGTCCATCTGTTCCACTTCCAGATTTCCTGTTTATTGTTCCTGTTGTGGATCTTGCACGATTATATTGTCCCTTGAGTTATGTAGCTTTTTTCCTACATCGTCTTTCGTACAATTTAGTATTTCTGCAATTAGCATCAGTGCATCTCTTTTTCTGTCTGCATCTCTTTTTCTTTGCCCTGTTTTTGTAATTTATGCCAGATGCATCCCACAACAAAGGTTGGCCTTGCACTAATTCAATAAGGCGGAGTACTCTTTCTTGGCACCACTCCCTTGTATAAGCATCACTCGGCACTGGCTGCACGAGTGAACACCTACTCACGTCATTACTTCTTGTGAGGGTGGGGTTCGAATGTGCGAGTAGCCTTGCCAACTGGCCTTCTTATTAAACTTTATGTAATAAATAATGACCATGACTATGTTACGTGAGGCCAGGTATGCAACATGTTACGTGTTATCACACACTCAGTGGTGCTGTGCCCTGGTTACACAATTCCAGAAATGTTCCGGAACTGTGTCGAAACATACCTTCACATGTCACTGTAACCTTGTTCCCTAACACAAAGTTACCGAATATTCGGCAGTGTGGCCATACCCTGAGCATGACCTCTCCACAGCAGTGATGGACATGGGTTAGCCCGACTGACACCATTCCCCTCAGACTATGACACCGAACTGCTGCTTTGCAGATCCAGGTCCCCGTTTCGCTTCTGGGGTCATATTTTAACCAGCATTAGAGATTTCTTAAAGCATCCTCCCCAGCGACTCATTTTGCACAAATGAGTATCCCCTTCAGTGAAAAATAGATCGCTAAGTAACAGATTTTGTGAAGTCTCCCCTGTCACCTGCAACACTGGCCTGGGTGCGATTTACCCTACGTGTTGCTTGGGGGAGGGAGGGGTGCCTTCTCATCGTGGCACCCATATAACCAGGGGGATTCACTGCCCAGTTATGCACACGGTCCTCATTCCCTCCCTATCCATCTCTTTCCCTATCCTTCTCCCTCCTTATCCCTTAAAAGGAGGATGGCAGACTGTAGGAGATGGGTATCCAGCATGCAGTCCACTGGGAGGGGGAGACACGTACCATCACAGTGTCCACATATTAAATAATCCGAAAGTTCAAATGGAAGGGGACAGTGGGGAACAAGGGTCTGATCTGGAAGGACCAATGTCCCCCTCAGGCTCCCTCAGCCCCCCCCCCCTTGTATACAATATGCCACTGACAACACGCCCACGGAAGCAATAGTAAAAAGACTTTAGTCCCCCATATCCCAATTAAGGTGAGTACATTTTCTATACATAAAAATAACGATAGAAGACGTGGCACTTTTCATGGGACACATTTTCATCTGTAATTAATAGATCTCGCCCTCTCCCCTCGATGATCACCCCATCGCCGGTGACGAGTTGCGCCTTGCGCTATTGCATGGCACGGCAACTACCCCGGGTGATGGGACCATCTACGCCACACTCAGACTCATCGCTCAAGTCCCTGGCAATCCCTTACTCTCACTGTTCAACCTGAGTCTTTCCGAAGGTAGTCTCCCTGCAGACTGGACCCGTAGCACCATCATTCCCATCCCTAAGCCTTATTCCTCTGATTTCCGTCCCATTTTCCTAATTTCCTGCATCTGCAGAGTCCTCGAGAGAATTCTTTTAGCAAGACTCCGCGATCTTCTTCAGGACCAGCTCTCTCCCCATCTATTTAGTTTCCTCCCACGGCGAAGCACACAACATTGCCTTGCAGAATTACTCACTCACCTCACATCCTCCTCCTGTACAGCCTTCATTGACCTCAAAGCTGCATTCGACGTCGCAAACCGTGACGTCATCCTTGACGAACTTGCCCACCTGGGTGTTTCTGGCCACGTGTTCTGCTGGTTGGAAAGCTACCTGTCTCATCGTCACTCTCGGGTTCTGTTTTGTGGGGCGGTCAGTGATTACCGACCCTTCAATCTTGGCACACCTCAGGGTGGTCTACTTAGCCCCTTTCTCTTCAATCTTCTCATGAATAGACTCTTTAGATCCAATCCCTGGCTTCTCTCTGATCCTAACATAAGATGGTTGGACTTTTCCCTTATGTATTCGTCATATTCCGGGAAGATGCTTGTTCTTCTGTCTATATATACCTTACAGAAATGCACCAGTCCCCTCTCCCCCCTTCTGCCCCCTCCCTATCAGTTCAGACCTTTTCACAACATCCCCATTCCCACTCCCCCTGCTCTTCCTCTCCCCTTTCCCTACAACATTAGACTCTCTCTCCCTCTTCACTGTCTCCCCTGTCCCGTCCCTCTCCCCCTCCCATCCCCACAACCTCAAACCACATTTTCAGGTTCCGTAATTGCACCCCATCTCCTTATCTCCACTTGCCCTCGTTCCCCTCCACACTTACTCCTCCCCCTCCCCCATCTGTCTCGCTTTACCCCTCTTCCCGTCCACATCCCCCCCCCCACGTTCTCCACCCTTTTTTTTTCTACATTTCCCTTTGCCTCTCTTGCCCTCCACTCCTCCCCCTCCTCCTCCTCCTCTACCTCTCCCACTTTCCCTGTCCTCCCTTGCCCCATCTTCCCCTCCACACTCCCCTTCCCTCTCTCTATATCTCTACTATCGCTACCCCTTCCCCTCCACGCTCCCCCCTCTCCCACCCCCTTCCTCCCCTTCCCCTCCACACACACACACACCCTCCCCCTTTCCCATACCTCCCCTTCCCCTCAAAGCTCCCTCCTCTCCCCTTCCTCCCCATGCCCCCCTTTCCCATACCTCCCCTTCCCCTCAAAGCTCCCTCCTCTCCCCTTCCTCCCCATGCTCCTCCCTCTCCCCTTTCCCTCCACCCTCCCCTCTCTCCCTTTCCCCTCCACGCTCCCCCCTCCCCTTCTCCCTTACCTCCCCTTCCTCCCCTTCCACAGGCCATCACACAGAGCGGTTCACCTTGTAGATGACCGAGTAAAAGCCAGATGCGTTTGTGTTTGTGCTTCTGTTTGTGGATGCGCTTGTGTTTGTGATTCTGTTTGTGTTTGTGTCACCTCGGCAGTGTAAAAAAAAAGCCCCTGAATCCAATCACGTATGTCTTGCCTTACTCCTGCTACCTCCAGACGATTTTATGCAGCTTGAGGGAGACTTTGACAATAAGGGAGTTAGTTATAGCCTTCTTTTACGTCTGCACATCCAGCCCTTCTTTCGCAGTTGTAACTTAGTTCTTTATACAGGGCGGTAATGTAGTAAAAATATATACGGCGGTGGATTGTAGAAGCTGTCAGTTTAAAAGTAGTAGTTGTAGTAGTAGTAGCAGTAGTAGTAGTAGTTATTGTTGTTGTTGTTGTTGTTGCTGCTGCTGCTTTGTTCTTACTTTTTTCTTATTCTTATTCTTGCTCTTAATCTAATTTTTTCTGTTATTCTCCTGCTTGTTCTCCTCCTCCTCCTCCTAATCCTAATCCTATTCCTAATCCTTCTTTTTCTTCTTCCTTATCTTCTTCTTCTTCTTCCTTATCTTCTTCTTCTTCTTCTTCTTCTTCTTCTTCTTTTCCTCCTCCTCCTCCTCCTCCTCCTCCTTCTCTTCCTCCTCCTCTTCTTCTTCTCCTTCATACCTAAAAAGATATGGTATTTCCAGGAACAAAGTATGGAAAAGCGTGAAAGTGTGAGAAGCACCAACAGCAGTGCCAGGGAAATGGGCCACATACTCATCCACGAATTATTTCAGCTCCCGGAATCATAGCTTAACCTCAAAAGCCTAATCATCTGCACTATTTCCTTTGGTCTGTTGTTTTGTTTTGATTTTTGTGTTTTGTTTCGCTTTTTTGTGATTGTTTTGTTTGTTTTGTTTTGTTTTGTGTTTTGTTTTGTTTTGTTTTGTGTGTTTTGTGTGTATTGTTTTGATTTGTTTTGTTTTGTTTTGATTTGTTTTGTTTTGTTTTGATTTGTTTTGTTTTTATTTGTTTTGTGTTTTGTTTTGTGTGTTTTGTTTGATTTGTTTTGATTTGCTTTGTTTTGATTTGTTTTGTGTGTTTTTGTTTTGATTTGTTTTGATTTGTTTTGTTTTGATTTGTTTTGTGTTTTGATTTGTTTTGTGTTTTTATTTGTTTTGTGTTTTGATTTGTTTTGTTTTGATTTGTTTTGTGTGTTTTGTTTTGATTTGCTTTGTTTTGATTTGTTTTGTGTGTTTTGTGTGTTTTGATTTGTTTTGTTTTGATTTTTTGTTTTGATTTGTTTTGTGTTTTGTGTTTTGTTTTGCTTTGCTTTGTTTTGATTTGTTTGTTTTGTGTTTTGTTTTGCTTTGCTTTGTGTGCTTTGTTTTAATTTTTTTTCGCGTTTTCTTTTGTTTTGTGTTGCTATCGCCCGCCTTTATAGCAAGGTTTTTGTCGGTGTGTGTGTGTGTGTGTGTGTGTGTGTGTGTGTGTGTGTGTGTGTGTGTGTGTGTGTGTGTGTGTGTCTGAGAGAGAGAGAGAGAGAGAGAGAGAGAGAGAGAGAGAGAGAGAGAATGTATCTTCTGTTGCCAAAATCTCTCTCCTTCAGATTCGGTTCCATAACTAACAACATAAATTATTTGGGCGGGCGATTAGCATTAGGCTCTCGATTTTTTTTTTCTTTTAACTAAATCCGGTTGTACTGCTGCACTGACTAACAAGCTAAATAATTTCCTACAGCCCTGGAAGCCATTTATTATGCTGTGTGGTAATTATAGAGCCAAATGGAGCCTGGTGGTGTAGTGGGCTTAGATCCTCCAGTCGAATGATGATGATGATGATGATGATGATGATGATGATGATGATGATGATGATGGTGATGAAAGGTATTTTGAGTCGGGATGATGATGATGATGATGGTGATGATGATGATGATGATGAAAGATATATTGCGTCATGATGAGGATGATTATGGTGTTTTGCGTCTAGATGATAATGATGATGATGATGAGAGATGTATTGCGTCGGGATGATGATGATGTTGATGACGATGATGATGATGATGATGATGATGACGATGACGATGACGATAATAATGATACTGATGATGATGATGATGATGATGATGATGATAATAATAATGATAATGATGGCTTAGATTATAAAAAGAGGTTGTTTCATCATCTCAAAAACTCTTCACAGTTTCCAAATCTACTAACAGTTTTATTTAAAACAGAAAATCCACTACAGTCTCGAGCACCTTGTTAAGCGATATAAAAACAATTCAAATTTATTCAGTTTAGTTTTCAGTATAACCAAAAAATAAATAAAAAAAAAGTTCTAGATAATAATAAATGGGTTTGTATTCTCTTCGGTTGAGGAAGCTCCCTAACACCTCTTCCTTAGCGATTTATTTTTGGATACGGATTGTGAATATTAATTTGTACGGTATTTAGGAACTGTATGGTGATATTAGGCCGATGTAAATAACGCAGAAGAGGATAGTAAGGTGTAATAAGCAAAATAATTGATGATGATGATGATGATGATGATGATGATGATGATGATGATGATGATGATGCCCTCTTCCTTTGTGATTTATTTTTGGATGTGGCAGGTTAATATAACTTTGTACGTTATTTTTTTAAGAGTAGGGTGACACTGGAAAATGTATATAACACAGAAAAGGATAGTTAAGGTGTAATAGGCAAAATAAATCGCTTAGGAAGAAGTGCTAGGGAGCTTCCTGAACCGATGAGAATATGTAGTTTCATTTTCAAATCATGCTTTTAGGAAATTATATACAGTCGGTCAAAAAATATCGGTACACACATCGAATGAAAGAGGGAGGTGTGAGCTGGGAGCAGGGTAATGAAGTGGCGGGGGACAGGGCGACATGGAGGCGATTTGTTTGTGACCACCCCGTACGAGATTGAGGCGTCTGGCAATAGACAAATAGACAGAGACATCGAACGAAAAGATATGGCACAACAGACGATGGCTACTAGAAATTTTCACATGATTTCATTCCAACGTTAATCAGTTTGGCTTCTTAACGATGCTGTATTTCCTATTTCCTCCTGTTAATCTAAATTCACATGATAACAGGTGATAACAGGTTAATTAGCTCTAAATCAACCCTGGAACTGTCTCCCTCTGCCTGTGTTTCCTACTTTCTATGATTTCCAGTCTTTCAAACGCAGTATGTCCAGGCATCTCGAAATGAACGGATCTTGAATTTGGCTCTCTTTTGCATTGCTTTTGTTTTGTTTTTTTCTTGGAAGGAACGGTTTGCGGGCTCCTGGCCTTTGGTTCCTTCTTCCTTGCATAAAAAAAATCATCACCTGCGATTTCGTGGCTTTTCGAAATTTAAATGCTTTTCACTTTATTCCAGAACAGAAAAATGGAAACGAAAAAGAAGAGAATAACAGTTTTCCTCACAAAATACATAAATGGTTAGTGTGTACCCAGGAAAAAATTATTCGGCACCCCTGACTGCGATGAGTTTTGAAATGATTCGTATAAGTGAACTGGTGATCAACTGGTAGTGTTGGTAAATCAGCATTCTTGCTCCGTGTGTCGTAATACAAGGTAGGCAGCAAATCCAAAGGGGTGCTGAATTATTTTTAGCGCGTGTACGACATTATTTCAGGGCCTAACTTGAAAATTATGTATTTTAAATCAATTGCGTACACCCAGCTTCAGAACAACTGCACTCCCTGACGATTATTTACCAGTACAATAGTTTTTTAACGCATGGAAGAAGGAATCAAAGGACAGAAGCCCGCAACTCTGTTCCCACCAAGAAAAAATAAAAACAAAGTAGCAGAGTACATATATAGAGTTAAACATTGACGATGACACGATACACAAAGTAATATCAAGCGAACAGAGACCACGTTCACTGCCTCTAACTTATTTCTGATGTATCTTTCTTAGGGAAGGTATTTACAATTAGGATTCAAGTCTCCATCACTGTGGCAGCACTTTTTGTTTACATTTAACTGGATGTGCATCTTTTCAGTAGTCTTTCTACTTTGTATCTTCCTCTATCTTCCATATTTTCCCACTTCTATACAGGGTCGATGTGTCTGACCAATCTTTGTCATCTTTTCCGTAGTCACACAGCGGAATCTGAGTACTTTCTAACAGATCAAAGTTGTTGAATTTAAAGATATTGCTTGAAACGTGAATTCTTTCTCTAAACACGGGGGCACTGTACGATAAAAAGAAGACTTAAGGCTGTCACTGCCTTCCCAAGATCTGTTGCCATAACGCACTGGCATAGCAACGAGGGGATCTATGCCCTGCCCCCCTTCCCCACCGTCAGGCCCTTGGACTCCCCACCAGCCCCCCACTTGAAAGTTTGGATTATTTAGTATGTCCTCACGTGCTGTGCATCGATGTGAAACTGAGTTCATGCACTTACATTCTGGGCTTAGTGGGCCTCACTGCCCCCTGAATAAGAACTGGTTTCACCTCGGCGTCCACATTTTGGAGACCAGGTTACAAAACTGCCTTGGCGTCAGCATGAGCCTGAGCATGTGCAGCCTTGACCTGAGCCACGGCTTGTGTATCCTCAGGCAGGTCTGAGGCGGCCACCTTGAAGCCCATGGCGGGAGCCGCGGCGTATTTCCTGACTTGGACGTCTCCATCTGGGTTGACGTAGGCGAAGCTGCCGGAGACGCGACCCAGGGAGTCCTTGACTTCCACACGGGTGTTGGGGCCGCCCCAGTGGCCGAAGGAGTATTGTTTGAGCTCATCTTGAGTGTGGAACTGCCCACCCACGAACGGCTCGCCTACGGAGGGCATTGGTGGCTCAGGGGCGTTCAGGGGTTCAGGGGGCACCGCCACGACCACGGGGCTGGCCACTGCTGCTGGGACCTGGTATGCTGTCACCTGAACTGGAGTGGCCACCTGGACAAGAGCGGACACCCGGACGGGGGCAACCTTTTGGACGGGAGTGACCACCTCTTGGGGGACACCTACTCGGAGTGGGGCAGCCACTTGGACAGGAGTGACCACTTCGACAGAGTCAGAAGTTACTTGTACGGACTCCACAACAGGAACAGCAACAGCAGGCTCTTCATTAGACTTTAGTACTGGAGCTGTAGGGTCTGATAAACTCTTGGAGTCATCTGAGTCAGAAATGGGATCAGTGGGATCTGATTTCACTTGATCAGTGTCACTGACTATCGCTTCCACTTCAGGAAGAAACTTTGGTTTTAGATCGTCAGCCTCCAGGACGCGAGCGGGTTCAGAAAGATCAGAATCCACGTCATGATTGTACTTTGGAGCAGGAAGAAGCTCATCATCAAGAGTGTTTTCCACCTTCACTGGAGAGGGAAGAATAGGCGTACTCTCTCTCCCCAAAGGAATATCAGAACCAGTCTTATACTCAGGAACAGCAGGCTCTGCCGGTCCCAAAGCACGCGTGTCTGCAGGCTGCTCAACGTATACAGGAATCACTGATGGCTTCGGGACGACGGGGTAGGGATAGATTCGGTTGTGGACGGGTGCCAGGTTGAAGGAGATGTCCGGTCTGGGTATCTTGATGACGGAGGGAGTGCTGTCTTTGGCGAACACGTAGGCGATCCATCCATCCTCCCCCACCAGTTGTTTGGGTACTTGTGGCACAGGAGTCGCCCCGCACCACACCACCGCCACGGCCACCAACTGAGAGGGAAAAATATCCACGGATTATCTTCAGGGTTAACCAATTCAATCCGATGACGTCCTTTTCGTTTCATCCTCGGTGTATCCACATGATTATATTCAGTACAGGAAAGACTTTACGAACTAAGAATAGATATATATAGTCTTCACTGACCTCTCCAGAACATGAGGCAATTCTGAAGTTGAATAAAATTATCTAGAAACGGCAAACTAAAACAAAATATTCGTCAGCGGATTAATATTATTGGCTATACCATAAATTTCTCATTATTTATATTACATTCTATTTTCTTTTCTCCTTTAGAAGGCACAGATCTCTGTTTATTTTCTTACATTATTTGTGTATCTATTATTTATCTATTTATTTATCTATTTTTAGGTAGGCACACACTTCAACAGAACTTTAAAAACATATTGAATAGAGAAGCAGAATTTCTCCACCTTCACTGATAGTAATGGTCGTAGGGAAAAATATAAAAACAAATAAACACGACAAAAAATAAGAACTAGAGCACTAAGAAAAAAAATAATAAGCTAATTTTTTGTTTTAGGACTTACCAAGGCTTTCATGGTGAGTGTGTGTGGAGGTCTTGTGAGGCTGTGCAAGGGGCGTTTGCTTATATACTCACCCCCTCCCCCCACACTCCCCACCCCTCTGCCTTACCCCCTTCCCCCCCCATCCTCTTGCCCACACTACACCACATCACAGGACACCACACCACACCACAAAAGTCCACCCCACACCACGTCACATCAAAAGACACCACTCCACATCACAAGACACCACACCATACAACGTTACACTACACCACACCACACCATGCCACACAACGTTACACCACACCACACCACACCACACCACACCCTCACTCTAACTCCATTAATAAGAAGAACAGGTATCGCATCTTTTTCTCCCCTGTGTTCTGCATCATGTTAAATCCTTGTTCTTGTATCCAGTGCCCCTTGATTTTGTTTTTTAATAAATATACTAAGTTTTATATTTCACTTGATGGTTGCTCTTAATTACAGCAGCTCTCCCTGGCCATATAATGTTACTTTTTATGTATTTTCTATATTAGGTTCAAGATGTGGCTATCTCACGTCCCACTGCATGTACAGGTGTGGGATAGTTTTGTGTGTGTGTGTGTGTGTGTGTGTGTGTGTGTGTGTGTGTGTGTGTGTGTGTGTGTCCGACTCAGGGCATAGGCTTCACAGCCTGCTATCAAGGCCCAGCAGTCCTCCTACATACCATACGCCTCTACATGTCACCACTTCGGCGCTAACACCCACCGTCCATATTGAATACATGCTAGGGCTGTCTCATGCAGGACTGGTGTATTGGTATTAGCGGGGGTATTTTTACGACATGTCGGCGGGTCTTCTGGCAGATCAGTAAAGCCTGATTTAATGAAATTCAAATCCTTAAACTGTTCCCTGCCCCAGCCGGGATTAGAACCTGGGTCCATCAGGACTGCAGGCCACCTCTCTACCGACTGAGCCACCGCCTCCTCCAAGGTGTATTCCCGTTGTCTATAAAAGGGAAGCGGTTTGTGTAGGCTAATCATCAATGTTGTGTCTTGATACCAACGTTGTGAGCATGAACAGTTCAGAATTCATACCCGGTACCTTAAATATAACAGTGGGAAAAGACAAAAGAAGAAGGAGGAGGAGGAGGAGGAAGAAGAAGGAGGAGGAGGAGGAGGAGGAGGAGGAAGAAGAAGGAGGAGGAGGAGGAGGAGGAGAAGGCGGAAGTTGTAGAGGAAGAAGAAGAATACCTTGAATACGAAACTGTTATTTCTTGCCAAAATAAACACAGTCTTTGCCCAACTTGGACCCTCTTCCATCCATATGTGGCTATACGTCTCCCACCAACCATCACTACAAAGAAGAAATACAGTAAAAAATTATGAGCCTAGAGCAACATAAAGGCAGACGCATCCAGAAAATCCTTGGAGATGAGCTGCACTGACCTTCGGCTGGGTGTATGGGGATGGGTCTGGCTGGGGGCGCGAACACCAGGCCATTTTCAGCATATAGCGGTTTTTATGCCAAGTTTTCTCTGGCAGTTCACTCTTAGGTAGCGTATTTTTCTGGGTTTGCTGCTGACTTGCTTCTGCTGACTTTACTGCGAGCTGATGACTTTTTCCTGCTTGCTGCTGACTTTTCCCTGTTCGCTGACTTTTTCCTGTTTGTTCCTAACTTTTTCCTATTTGCTGCTGACTTTTTCCTGTTCGCTGCTGACTTTTTCCTGTTTGCTGCTGACTTTTTCCTGTTTGCTGCTGACTTTTTCCTGTTTGCCGCTGACTTTTTCCTGTTTGCCGCTGACTTTTTCCTGTTTCCGCTGACTTTTTCCTGTTTCTGCTGACTTTTTCCTGTTTCTGCTGACTTTTTCCTGTTTCTGCTGACTTTTTCCTGTTTCTGCTGACTTTGTCCTGTTCGCTGACTTTGTCCTGTTCGCTAAGTTTTTCCTCTTCACTGCTGACTTTTCCTGTTTGCCACTGAGTTTCTCCTGTTTGCCGCTGAGTTTCTCCTGTTTGCCGCTGAGTTTCTCCTGTTTGCCGCTGAGTTTCTCCTGTTTGCCGCTGAGTTTCTCCTGTTTGCCACTGAGTTTCTCCTGTTTGCCGCTGAGGTTCTCCTGTTTGCCGCTGAGTTTCTCCTGTTTGCCGCTGAGTTTCTCCTGTTTGCCGCTGAGTTTCTCCTGTTTGCCGCTGAGTTTCTCCTGTTTGCCGCTGAATTTCTCCTGTTTGCCGCTGAGTTTCTCCTGTTTGCCGCTGAGTTTCTCCTGTTTGCCGCTGAGTTTCTCCTGTTTGCTGCTGAGTTTCTCCTGTTGCTGCTGACTTTCTCCTGTTGCTGCTGACTTTTCACGGCGACTGCAGCTGAGTCGGGTAACAGTACTTCTTTAACTCCTTCACTTTGATTAAATAGCACTGATGAGGAGCCTACGCGTGGTGGCACTCTGAAACCTTCTCGTAGCAGCTGCGGCGTCCACCCGGAACCAAATCTCATCATGTTTCCCCGCGCCTCGCCGTGGGAAGAACAATGGCGCGATCCTAGTGAGGCGCTGTCTACCACAAGGGGGCGCCGGATCCCTACACGATGTGTGTACTGTACTGTACCTGTAGGGCGGCCCCACAGAACCAGTTACTTACACGTGGTCGATAGGTGTGCTCGTCCAGACAGACCGGGGTTAAACTAAACGACAGTAACAACAAAAACTACTACTACTATTACTACTACTACTACTACTATTACTACTACTACTGATACTACAACGATTGTCTTCTTCGTTTTCCTTGCTACAACCAGGAGTTTTCTTTCTTTCTTTTTTTTTTTTTTAAACAACAGAGCGTTATAATTCAGCTTCCACTTAGTCCTTCAGCACAGTACATCCCTGGCGAGGTGAAAACAACGACCTGAATGAAGATAGTGTCAAATTAAACATAAATACATCGTTGGACGGTGAGAAGGGAAAAAGTTGCCAGGAAAATGTCACCAGGACAGAATTGCCGGGGATTTGTTGCCAGAATAACCTCTCGTGTAATCTCACCTCTTGCCCTAACACCTTTTCCTAAGTGATTTATTCAGCTTATTATACCTTATTGTCCTCCGCATTACGTAAATCCTTCTAATATGACCGTACTCTGCTTTAGTAGTGTACAAGAAGATATCTACCTGTCATACCCAAAATTAAATCGCTAAGGAAAAGGTGTTAGGGAGAATAGAGTACAAAAAGATATTAACCAGTCATACCCAAAAGTAAGTCGCTAAGGAAAAGGTGTTAGGGAGAATAAGATATTAGCCAGTCATACCCAAAAGTAAATCGCTAAGGAAAAGGTGTTAGGGAGAATAGAGTACAAAAAGATAATAGCCAGTCATAACCAAAAGTAAATCGCCAAGGAAATGGTGTTAGGGAGAATAGAGTACAGAAAGTTATTAAACAGTCATACCCAAGAGTAAATCGCTAAGGAAAAGGTGTTAGGGAGAATAGAGTACATATCAACCAGTCATACCTAAAAAGTAAATCGCTAAGGAAAAGGTGTTAGGGAGAAGGGAGTGCAGAAAGTTATTAAACAGTCATACCCAAGAGTAAATCGCTAAGGAAAAGGTGTTAGGGAGATGAGATTAACTGCTTATGACTCAGGTAAATCCCCCGCCCAGGCCACGCCCCGCCACCCCCCCCCCCCACCACCACCGTGACCTTGGTTAGTATTCTCGTCTTAAGGAAGCTCCCTAACACCTCTTCCTTACCGATTTATTTTTTGCTGCTGCTTGCTAATATCGTTTTGTACGCTATTTATGCAGAGTATGATGATGTTGGAATGATTTAAAACTGAAGAGGACGGCAAGGTGTAATAAGTGAAATAAATCGCTTAGGAGCAGGTGTTAGGGAGCTTCTTTAACCGATTAGAATACGGCCTCTTGCCTTATCTGGAGCCACTTCAGCCCGACGATCTCTTTTTCCTTCTCGTCTATACTCTTTTCACCTTAACTTGGCCCAGATTTTCTTCCTTTTGCAGCTTAGCCTATTTAACGTAGCCCATGCCACTGTTCTGCATCATTTCCACAGCACTTCTTCGTGACTAGCACCATAGTTAAGTGTTCATTTCTTGTCACAACACATTGGCAGGATAACACTATGCATCTTTTCCACAGCACTTCTTCGTGACTAGCAACATATACTAGTGTCACTCTTTATTACAGTTCATTGGCAAGATAGGACAATACTACGACTCTACATTCTCTCCATAGCACTTCTTCGTGACTAGCATCATATTCTAGTGCTAATCCCATGTTACCGCCCAGCATTCAAGATGGGGAGAGGCAGTTTTAGGCCAAGTAAAGTGAACAGAGGAGAGTTTGCATAAATGAACGGAAATAAGAGTGTTAGATGAAGAAGAACAGTGAGGAGGTGAGAAGAACTAAGATATGGAGATGAGGAGGAGCAAGGAGATGAAGAGAAAGGGAAGCAGCAGGAAATGAAGAAGAACGAGGAGAGGGAAGGAGGTGAAGAAGAGCAAGGAGAGGAGTGGTAAGGAGATGAAGAAGAGCAAGGAGAGGAGAGGGAAGGAAATGAAGAAGAGCAAGGAGAGTGTAAAAAGAGGAAGCAGATGAAGATTAAGAAGAACAAAGGGATGAAGAAGATTAAGGAGAAGATCAGGGAGAAGAAGGGCAAGAAGAAGATGAAGGAGATCAAGGAGAAGATGAAGGAGAAGAGGGGCAAGAAGATCAAGGAGAAGAAAGGCAAGAAGAAAGAGATGAAGGAAAAGAAAGGCAAGAAGAAGATCAGGGAGAAGGGCAACAAGAAGATGAAGGAGAAGAAAGGCAAGAAGATGAAGATCAAGAAGAAGATCAAGAAGAAGAGCAAGGAGGGAAGATGAAGACGACCAAGATGCGTCAGAGAGATGCACGGGTTCAGGGTGTGGTCTGTGTATAAAAAATGAGAGAAAAAAGAAACACAACTGTGCTCTAAAGGCCGCCCTCAAGGACCCCGCCTCGCACCACACCAGCAAAAAGTGGAATCATTCTGTAGTCACCCTAACGCCTTCTCCTAAGCGATTTGTTTTGCTTTTTCCTGCTATACTACTTTTACTCTAACCTGGCCTAAAATCCACCTCTCTCTCCATCCTGGTCCATATTCTTGTATGGTAAAGAAGCTCCCTAACACCTTTTCCTAAGCGATTTGTTTTGCTTTATTTCTGCTATACTCTTTTTACCCTAACCTGGCGTAAAATACACCTCTCTCCACCCTGGCTCGTATTCTGGTAAGGTAAAGAAGCTTCCTAACGCCTTTTCCTAAGCGATTTGTTTTACTTTTTTCTGCTATTCGCCTTTTACTCTGACCTGGCCTAAAATCCATCACTCTCCACCCTGACCCAAATTCTCGTAAGGTAAAGAAGCTCCCTAACATCTTTTCCTAAGCGATTTGTTTTGCTTTTTTCTACTATTCGCCTTTTACTCTAACCTGGCCAAATTTGACGTCTCTTCACCTTGGCCTGTATTCCAGTCGAGTAAGGAAGCTCCCTGACACCTTTTCCTAAGCGATTTGTTTTGCTTATTACACCTTACTGTCCTCTTCCGTGATATATAAATCCTTCTAACATACCATACTCTGCACAAAAAACGTACAAAAGTATAAACCATATCCAAAAATAAATCGCTAAGGAAAAGGTGACAGGGAGCCTTCTAAAGCGACGAGGATAAGGGCTCTTCAGTGCTGAGATCATATGATAGTAACACAAGAACACAGCGCTAGTCACGAAGAAGTGCTGTGGAAAGGATGTAGGGCTAGGAGAAATAAGCTGCAAAAGGGCGAAAATCTGAGCCAAGTTAATATGAAGAGAGTAAGCGATAATGAAGGCAGGTTCAAAAATAGGTTCAATTTCTCGTTAGTTGAGGAAGCTCCCTAACACCTCTTCCTCACCGATTTAGTTTTGGATACGGCTGGCTAACATTATTTTTAAAGTTATTTATGCAGTATGGTGATATTAGAATGATGTTACAACCAGGTCCCTAACTGCACTTGAAGGTAAATAAAGACAAGAGACGTGAAAAGAGGACATGAGGAAATCGAAGACCTGATTCACAAACTTATTCTCTCTTGCTTACGACAGGATTTTGCCCTTTCTTCCTCAGTTCTAATTTATTGTTATTGTGGAAGCATTAGATCCTTCCTTCATTTCATATTGTACTGCCTGTCAAAATAACTCAGCACTGAGCATATGTCATTACAAACTACTAAACTCATATTCTTCGTTGCACTTCCCTCATTCCACACACACACACACACACACACACACACACACACACACACACACATTAACCTTCATACTCACCCACCACCTCTCACACCACCACACATCACCACCACACACCACCATCACCAAACAAAAGATTCATTCATATTATCAAAACACGGGTCCATTTCTAACATGATAACCGTAAAATCAAGTTCTTTCCAATGCCCATCTCAGTTTACTAGATTCACCTCCTTTCATCTGGCAAAAGCAAATTAATTATCTCTATATATACACGTGGGACGGTACTATTTCTCATGCTTTTACCTGTGACAATGTACGTCTGCTTACATAACGGTGTGACCATCTCTATCATCCCAAAAGTGTCATCTCTTTTTGCAGGGTGTGGCCAAGGGTTGAATCTGCCCTGCCACACCCTACCATCCCACACCACCAAGGACGGGAAGCTGGGACAAAAAAGTGAATGCGGAAAGGTGAAGAGTGAGCGGGAACAAATAACTGAGTGAGTGTGGGCAGCACGAGAAGGAAGGACGAAGAGCGAGGATGAAAAGTGAATGTGAGAAGGACGAGAAGTGAGGAGAGGCAAATATATGAATGTGAGAAGGACGAGCAGTGAGGAGAGGCAAATATATGAATGTGAGAAGGACGAGCAGTGAGGAGAGGCAAAATATATGAATGTGAGAAGGACGAGCAGTGAGGAGAGGCAAAATATATGAATGTGAGAAGGACGAGCAGTGAGGAGAGGCAAATATATGAATGTGAGAAGGACGAGCAGTGAGGAGAGGCATATAAATGTGTGTCAGAAGGACGAGAAGTGAGGACGATGAATGAGGATGAAAAGTGAGCGTGGGAAGGAAGATAACTGAGGATGAAGAGAGAGGAAAGAAAAATATCTGAGCGTTAGACCAAGAGGAGCGGGCAAAAAGTGAGGATGCAGTGAAAGTCAGTGAGGCAAGAAAGGATGAGAACTGAGTGTAATAAAACTGAGGAGTAACGAAAGGTGAGAAGTAATGACAGAATATGCTGCAACGATGAGGGGTGATAATACAATAAACAAAGTGAGTAAAAATGAAAAAAATGAAGGAAAATAAGTACCTGAATGAAAGAAGGATGAAAGGAGATGAGAAAAAAATATAAAATCTATGTATATCATGGAGGGTGTGAAATATGGAGGTAGGAGGCAATAACAGTAGAATTTAAAAAAGCAAAACAAAAACAAAGCACCATAAAATTGAAAAGGGCAAAGCAAGAACACTGCGGGGAAAAATGGAAAGCAAAATGGTAGAGAGAGAGAGAGAGAGAGAGAGAGAGAGAGAGAGAGAGAGAGAGAGAGAGAAATAAGACGGGCAGCAAAGAATGACATGCAGGATCAATGCAACACTCAAGCTGCCTGCACTTGTCCCATACGATCGACAGTTTCGTATAGGGAATGAGTGATTAGCAAAGGCGTTCAGCTTAATAAATAGATAGATAGATAGATAGATAGACAAATAGACAGATAAATAGACAGATAAATAGATAAATGGACTGATAGATTTACAAAGAAAGAGGAGGACAAGCAGAGTCACTTACCTTCCTCCTTTCCCTGTCTCCTCATTACCTGGTCACATATAAGCCACACCTTGCTTGTAATATTATAGCTTGTATTATCTGCTGACGTCCACAGGTACAAAGATTAGGCCTGACTGCTATAAAAATACGATGATATGCCTTTGTAGTCTTAATTTTTACTTTACTTAATAGTCGATATATTGGTCCTTATGCTCATCGGTTAAGGAAGCTCCCTAACACCATTTCCTTAACGATTTATTTTTGGATATGACTGGTTCTTTTGTACGTTATTTATGCAGAGTATGGCAATATTGGAAGGATTTATGTGCCACAGAAGAATACTGTACGGTGCAATAAACAAATAAATCGGTTAGGAAAAGGTGTTAGGAAGCTTTCTTAACCAACAAGAATATGGAGCCATGTATCAGATGAAAAGAATACGTGTGAAGCTAGGATTCCTGGGGCTTGAATGATGGACAAGTGAGTGTGCGGCCCAATTCACTGTCGTATTTAAATTTGTATCTGGATTCTATACATTATCCTTAGGTGTGGAGGGCAAGGTTTTGGTGGTGATAGTGGTGATGATGATGATGATGATGATGATGAGGAGGAGGAGGAGGATAAGGATGATGATGAGGAAGAATAGGGGGAATGATGATGATGATGATGATGATGATGAGGAGGAGGAGGAGGAGGAGGATAATAATGATAATAATAATAATAATAATAATAATAATAATGATGATGATGATGATGATGGAAACAATAATAATGACAATGATGATGATGATGATGATGTTGATGATGATTTACACTTTCACTGCATCAATCATGTCTTCTCACCTTTACCACTCACTACATCAGGTATTTTCACTCACTAAAATTAACTCCTTTTATGACATTATGAACCAGTATGAGAGAGGTGGGTGTGAGCTGGGAGCAGGGCAGTGAAATGGCGGGGGATAGGGCGACATGGAGGCGAATTGTTTGTGGCCGCCCCTTACGGGATTAAGGCATCTGGCAATACAGAGATAGATAGATAAATGAACACACCGAAAAGCACCATCTATTTAAGTCTGTGCCTATACTTCATTCATTTTAACGTGGCGGAGATGTTCGTCCTCTTACAACTCTTTTCACGTCACGTACCGATAGTTCAGTGGCAGAAAAAGACAATGCTATGGTTATACATCCCTCCCATAGCGCTTCTTCGTGACTAGCACCATATTCTACGGTAGTGTTAATCTATTGTTACATCAGTGTTCAAGATGGAGAGAGGGCCAAGTAATACCAGGTTAATATGAACAGGGTATAGGTATGCGGTAAATGCTATGTACCCATTTGACACTCACGTAACTAGACAGCACTCAGAGGGCGCATACCTTCGCCAGCGCCAATAAAAATGTATGATATGCTGTTGTAATTCACCTTTCCTGCCAGACGAGTACTTTTACGGTCTCACTTAGTCATATAATTCTCTGGTCGTAGTGTGCCCGGTTACACAGTCTCAGAGGGCGCATACCTCCCCCAGCGCCAATAAAATTTCATTCGACACCTTTCACAACTCTCTGAGACATCTTGTACAAAAACATACAGACATGAGTGAAGACATAACCCACGTCCAAGATATAGGTGGAGGTAAAAATTCAGTGAGAGAAAGAAGCCCTGTCCCCTCCCACCCCAGGATGCAAGGGTCAGCAACACACACACAGAGATGAGTCCCAGCAGCACTGAGGCGACCCTGAAATATTAGCCACAAAAAACTGGGCGAAGGTGGGAAAGGATGTGTCTGGGAGAGGCGGTAAGGGAGGAGCGGCTGGGGAGAGGAGGGGGAGATGGAAGGGAGAGGGAGTGGCGAAGGTGGGGAAGAGGGCTAGTGGAGTGGGGGGGATAGGAAGAGGAAGAAGGTAGGGGAACTCGAGTGGGTATATAAACACCAAGCCTCACCCTTCTCAGCACTACACTCTCCACCATCATCACCATCATGAAGCTTTTGGTGAGGACATACTGTATTTACAACGTGTTAAGAAGCTTTGAGAATATCCAGTTATCTGAAGAAAGCTAGTGAGAGAGAGAGAGAGAGAGAGAGAGAGAGAGAGAGAGGGGGGGGGAATTTAATGTACTAATATTTTTCATTTGTTACCTGTACATTATGTGTACTAATACTGCAACATGTGCTCATGTGCTATCTATAAACTGTTACTTTTTCCTGTTACTGTTTATAAATCCCTCCCATCCCATGTATTCAGTGGTAGGGATGGTTATGTGATGATGATGATGATGATTGCTTTAGTTTGTTTACCTTAAGCCGCCAGGAATGTTCATTCTTTTGCAGCTTACTTCACATAGTTCTGTGGCAGAATGAGACTCTGCTACGGCTCTGCATCCTTTCCTCAACACTTCTTCGTGACTAGCATCATATTCTAGTGTTCACCTCTTGCTATAGTTCGTCAGACATGATGGAGCGATGGCAATTTTTAGTTTTTGGTCAGATTGTATCACCATATTCTTCACCTGCCAAGATAATGATGATGATGATGATGATGGTAACTAAGGCCCATTTACTCACACCTGACAACCCTCCCTTACCCCTTTCAGCTCATTTAAATGTCACATGTAGCCAGACTGGAGACAGATTTAACCAGCATTAAAAGGGACTCATTCCCACCTCACAACGCTCACCAGATTTTCATGCACACGATTTGGTACTTAAGGTGAGGAAACGCTCCAGCTCCATCAGGTGAAAGCAAACTCACTACAGCTCTATATTTTTTACCGCAGCTCGCGACCCTGGCTATCTCGTTCTGCGGGACGTTAGCGGCGCCGCAGCCTGGATGGACGGCCTACATGTACACGTCAGACACACCCGCTGTAATCAAGATAGCAGGACCAGGCCTCTCCTTCCCTCAGATCAACACCAAGGCAGCCCCCATGACCATCCTGAACACTCCAGTCGTCGTTCCTCTACCCTCTGCCCCCACCCCTCTGGTCAAAGCTGCTGCGCCTGTCCCTGTGGTAAAGACTGTTCCTGCTCCTGTCCCTCTGGTGAAGTCTGCCCCTGCTGCTGTTGCTGCTCCCGTGGTCGTGGCGGTGCCCCCTGAACCCCTGAACGCCCCTGAGCCACCCATGCCCTCCGTGGGCGAGCCGTTCGTGGGCGGGCAGTTCCACTCCCAGGATGAGCTCAAACAGTACTCCTTCGGCCACTGGGGCGGCCCCAACACCCGTGTGGAAGTCAAGGACTCCCTGGACCGCGTCTCCGGCAGCTTCGCCTACGTCAACCCCAAAGGCGATGTTCAAGTCAGGAAATATGCCGCGGCTCCCGCCATGGGCTTCAAGGTGGCCGCCTCAGACCTGCCTGAGGATACCCCTGCCGTGGCTCAAATCAAGGCTGCACATGCACAGGCTCATGCTGACGCCAAGAGACTATAAGAACCAAAAGCAAATTATCTAATGTACATATCATTTTGATATATTATTTTTGATTATCTATCTATAATCAATAAAAACAGTACAAATGAAAAAACTACTGCAATTTTTTTTTCTCAGTATTCTCTCATCTATGGTAAAATATTCTTGTGATAGTGTTTAATCTTTGTTCCTGGCGAGGCTGATCTAATATAGGCCAGCACTACCATCTGTGTGCCATCTCTTTGCACCACTAGGAAGTAGCTTATAATAGTTGAAAATATGGCAAACGTGTTTTAACTCCTCTGCCCTGGGGAACTTGTCTACGTCTCTCGCAAATGGAGATTTTTTTTCCTAAGTTTCAAAAACTACTCTTTCAACTTTATGAAACTCACAACCAAATCCCCAGTGACATCAGGAAGAAAGCGATCATCATTCCTACCCCCAAACCAAGAAATCCACCCAGTAGCCTTCCATCGTACAGACCAATAACGCTGGTATGTACACTGTAGAATTAAGGGAAAGTTCCTCCTAAAGAACATTAACCCCATATCCCTGCTACCAGATTCTTAATATGGGTTCCGACCTTGACACTCAAACACCACGCCTCTCAAAGCTGACCTAACTCATCCCAAATGGTCTCAACAAGAAGCAGTCACCATTAAGAACCACGCTAGCACCAATATCCATAAACACAGCTCTAGATGCAGCGTTAGGCCATATCCTGATAGCCTAATAGGTACAAACAAGAAAGACAGTGACGGAAAAGGCTAGCTAACTTCCTCTCAGGCAAACAAGTCCTGGAATTGTACATCCACAAGTACACTCACTCTGTCACCTTTCTTCATAGTGACTGTACACTGAGTCAGTCCAAGCTGAGACTCTCACTTTGTTACAGGTTTTATTACACATCTCAGATTTCCTTATACCCAGCAGCTTCCAGCAACTTTTGGAAAGCATTAAGTTAGTTATCCGTTCCCGCCCCGGAGGAGCTAGGGGGACGGGTATTTTCGCTTGGGTAGTCTGTTTGTCTGTCTGTCTGTCTGTCTTTCTGTCTGTTAACAACTCTACGCTAGAACTACCGGTGCGATTTTAACTAAACCTATAGGGATGATGGGCTATTATGATCACCTGATTAAATTTTGGGCCAAACTGGGCCAAGGCCAAGGCTGTTGGCCCAGAATGTGTGAAAAGAAATAATCGTTTTTTTCGCCATAATTCCTTTCAAATTCGTCATATCGGCATGAAACCAAAACCTCAAGTTCCATCTTTCAAATCTGCATCCTATAACATGCCTCATTACATCAGGGGGATCAACACCCCCCCCCAGTTAGCGGTAGGGGGGGATCATGTCAGGTGGGTCGGACCTATAACTTCAAATGGGCATTAAATCGTCAATTTTCACCCGATTTACTTCAGATTTGATATATGACATCTTTGACTAGATATCCTGTTGTGTTTATACGTCAACACTAAAATGACTGCCGGGGACGGGTTTGCTGTGTCTTGGCACCGCTTCTTCGAAAAAAAAAAAAAAATCACCTGCACAATGGCCAACCCCAGTACAGCATTCTTTAGGAGGAAGTATAGTGTCATTTATGTATATGCATCTACAAACGTATATATGTAGGTAGTTTCCACAGTAGTTAATTCTTAGGCATAATTATCTCTCCCTCCATTTTTAACGAGGTGTAGGCTCAAGTCAAGAAAGAAAACGTAATCGCCACAATTTTACAGGATATACTAGGCTAGGGCCGCATTGGTGTTGGCTCTGAAGGCTTTGTAGTAGTAGTTGTTGTTGTAGCAGTAGTAGTAGTAGTAGTAGCAGTAGTAGTAAAAATAATAATAATAATAATAATAGGAGAAATAATAATAATATTGATAATAATAACAACAGTACTAATCATCATCATCATCATCATCATTATCATCATCATCACCATCATCATCCATCTCTCCACTTACACAAGTTGGGAAGGATCTAGAAATAAGGAAGTACAGACGTTTTCCTCATAAATATAGAGCATAGAAAACGATGGATGGTTGTGTCGGGAGCCTAGTATTCGCTACGTATTATATAATATTGTCAGGCTGGGTTTCTTATCGTATTTATGAAGGATCTTAAGCAGTGGTACAAGAGAGAGGCGCCTTCATGTGGTGGTATCGATAGAGCCGACCTGCTCCACTGTTCGGCCATGGAAGCGTCCCTCAACTCCCTCCCTAGCCCCCTTAAAGGAAAAAAGTGAGCTGTAGCAGGAGGGTAACTTCAGTCTGTAGTCCACTGGGTTCACGTTTTAGATGAACCAGTGGCTTTAACTACTGGTGCTACTACTACTACTACTACTACTGCTACTACTACTACTATCGAATCATTTTATTTATCGTAATTTTCTCACTTATTCTTCATTCTGGTATGGCTATAAAGGGTACGATGCTGCTTGAGTGAAGGTAAAGCCATAAACAAGGACTCCTACACTCAGCCCTTTCAGTCCAATGACGTTTATCTAATTTTACTCTCTCTCTCTCTCTCTCTCTCTCTCTCTCTCTCTCTCTCTCTCTCTCTCTCTCTCTCTCTCTCTCTCCTCACATTGGGACACATTTTGCTACGTTCATTCATTCATTCATTGCCAGACGCCATGTATCCCAAACGGGGTGGCCAAGGGCTAAGAGTTAACTGTTTTACAGGGAGGGGCACTAATCCTCCACCAACCCCACTTGACACGTAGGGAGAACGTTATGCCAACAGCATCTGGTGTTCCCAGGCGGTCACCCATCCAAGTACTTACCAGACCCAATTTTGCTACGTGAGAGGACTAAATACTGTCTCCATCAACTCTTTCACGTCTACTGAACTTTTCTAAGCCTTATACAGTCATCTGGACGTAGCAAGAATGGCCCAACAATCACAAAAGCGCTAGAAAGATGAGGTTTTGCTAAATGAAGCCCCCTGCGCGTGAAGATTGCTAGAAAGATAAAGCGAAGAATTGGGGCTTCGCTAGACAGGGGGTGCCAAATGGGAGGATTCGGTGGGAGGGGGAATTTAGATATTACAGAGGCGGGGGTGGTAAAGAGAGAAGCCCAAAGTGACCAGACGAACCTCCATTATTTGTTTTTGGTTATAGATTTGATTTATTTTATTGCTACAGGTTTTTGGTTTTTAATATGCCTTTTTTTAGAGTAAGGTCAAAGTTGGGATCCTCAAATAAATAGCATTACAGTACAGAATCTGAAGTATTTCCAAAACTAGGCAAAACTCCATAATACTGTTAGCTTTCCTTCATTTACGCATTATAAAGCATCGCTAAAAGGAGGCAGATAACTCTAGAATATTGAGTTATCTACAATAGCACACAAAGGAGGGCGGAAATTTTCTCTTTTGGGAATTGGAGGGGGGAAGATTATCAAAGATTTTCTGGTAAATGTGAGGGATGATCAGGAAAAATTGGGGACCCTATGCGCTAAAGTGAACCGCCTTGCATATGAAAAAAGGGTTTATGAATCTCTGCGCTAAAGTGACCCACCTTGCGTATGAAAAAAGGTTCAGGAATCTCTACGCTAAAGTGAAACACCTTGCGTATGAAAAGCCTTAGGTGAGACTGACTGTCTGGGACGCTCTCAGAGATGATCCTACAGGTGAATATCCACAGAGGACGTCCACGTATTTAAGGGGTTAAGAAAGTCTATAAATGTACCCCTTGGAAACTACCCCGCCCCTTATCAGTAGAGTTTTTGTTAAAGGTAAGGGAAGCTGGACGGTTCTGGCCATATCCACTCCTTTTTCCTCCTTGACCACACCCTACCCGCCGAAGGTCTGTGTGTGATGACCATGAGGCGAGGCGAGGCAGATTAAAAAAATGAATGAAAAAAGGATAAAGGACAGTTGCTAGAGAGGAAGGGCAGAGAGTAAGGGAACTGGAGTCAGGGGAAGGATTTTTTGAAGGTTGGGTGTGGTCGGCGTGAGAGAAGACGGGGCGGGAAAAATACTAGATTGAAAAAGATATGAATTTAGGAGTGATGCTTAGCGGAGATGCTAAAAGATGAGAGAGAGAGAGAGAGAGAGAGAGAGAGAGAGAGAGAGAGAGAGAGAGAGAGAGAGAGAGAGAGAGAGAGTCTACTGGATGATAGAGATGGCAGAAGATGGGAAAGAGATGGTGTAAGGACGAAGGTGAAGGTGAAGGGTTTTTAATATCTGGGTGTGGTAGCAATGGGGCAAGGTGGGACAGGTAAAAAGCAGAGGAAAAAGGTATGAAGGGGTGATGGATAGTTGAGACACTGGGAGAGGGGATAGTGAGAGGAGAGAGAAGATGTGTGGACGGGGGAAAAGGAATTATTTACTATATCTTACGGTATGGATGTAGCTGCAATGAGAAGAGGGTGGGGTAAACAACTATACTCTTTTTATTTTACTTGGTCCACAACTGCCATGTCGACAATTCAATGCTTAGTTATGGCAACAAATTAACAGGAAAATACGGTGCTAGTCACGAAGAAGTGCTGTGCGAAGGATGTAGAACCATAGCTTTGTCTTTTTCTGTCGCTGAGCCACGTGAAATAATCTAGAAAATGATGAAACTTTGGGTCAGGTGAAGGTGAAAGAACCATAGCCAAAAACTGAATGAAAAAGGTACAAAAGAATAATAGTTGTTAGAACTGTAGGAAGATGGTATATAGGGGGCAGGATGAAGGTGATGTGTGTGTGTGTGTGATTTGTGTGTGTGTGTGTGTGTGTGTGTGTGTGTGTGTGTGTGTGTGTGTGTGTGTGTGTGTGTGTGTGTGTGTGTGTGTGTGTGTGTGTGTGTGTGTGTGTGTGTGTGTGTGTGTGTGTGTGTGTGTGTGTGTGTGTGTGTGTGTGTGTGTGTGTGTGTGTGTGTGTGTGTGTGTGTGTGTGTGTGTGTGTGTGTATGTGTGTGACCGCCATGGAGGAAGGCAGTGCACGGTGAAGGATAAAATGGATGAAAAATGGATGAAATAGTGATGCCTCATGAAAATGCTAAAAGACAGAGAAGAGTATGAACGGGAAAGATGGGGATTTTTTTTCTTTCTTTCTGTTTTTTTTTTTTTTTATCTCGACGTGGTTGTTATGGGGGAAGGTGGGGGAGGGACGGTAACTAGAAGAATTAAATGAAAAAGATAAAAATTAATGACAGCTGATTGAGATATCGCCAAGTGGGATAGGGAGGGGTAAGAAGGGATATTTAAGATTAGGGAGAGAGTCTGGGACGGTAAGGCAGGTAGCAAGTAAAGCATTGAGGGAAAAGGTAGAGAGAGAGAGAGAGAGAGAGAGAGAGAGAGATGGGTGGGAAAAAAATATCAGGTGGAGAGGACAGGAAAGATGTAAGAGGGCGAAGGAAGGAAGATTTTCTGTGTGTGTGTGTGGTCTATGTGTAATTACCGTCGGCCAAGGTGAGACAGGTATAAAAATGAAAGAACTAGAAAGAACTCAGAGAGGGCATTCCCCCGCCAAAACCAATAACATTTACTATTTAATTCCGCATCTGAAGCGAATCCACCTCAAAATTCAATCAACTCTTTATTAACCTATTACCTTCCTATCCACATTATTTACTGAAACCTGATAACAACTTTTTGAGATATTTTGTACACAGACAGACACGGATAAATGTAATACCCCCGTCCACTGTCGCTGGAGGTGGTAAAAATGTATAAAGAAGACATGGACGGTAAAATGAAAGATGGGATAAAGGAAAGGTGTGTAAGAAAGTGGAGAAAAGATGAAGGCTGTCTCTAAAATCTGGGTGTCGGTGTGAGAAGGTGAAGAACAGAAACTTAGAGAGAGAGAGAGAGAGAGAGAGAGAGAGGGGGGGGATATAAAGGTGACTAACGAAGATGGCACAAGATGGGCTGAAGAGAGGATGGAGAGGACACAAGAAGAGGGTGAAGGACGAAGGATGTCTTTGGGTGTGGGTGTGGTGGCCATCAGGCAAGGTGGGGCAGGTAGAGAGAGAGAGAGAGAGAGAGAGATAACGAAAGTGCTATTAAGAAGAGATGGTTGATAAAGACGTTAGAAGATGTGATAAACAAACGAAAGTGTAAGTAAGAGTGAGAAAGATGAAGGTTATTACAAAATCCTTGATGCAGCATCAGGTCGATATAACAGTAAGTCAGTGTAGGTCGACTCAGGTCATATATGTGAAGCTGTATGGCAGATAATAATAATAATAATAATAATACAGCCACGACTACCACTATTACTACTGCTACTACTACTACTATTACTACTACTACTAATAATAATAATGATACTAAGTAAACACGCGTCACACATATACCTTGCTCCTCACGACGCGGGTAAAAAGCGAATGAAGATAGAATGAAAGAACAAGTGTTGATAAAGAGGCCAGAGGAAGAGAGACGGAGGATGTGACGAGGGCCAAGGATGAAGGATTTTTGTGGGTAAGAAAAACTGATCCTCTTCGTAGGCAGCGTGTAGAGGTAAGCAAGGTTGAGGCAGAGTAGGCGGGACACACCATGGGGCAGCGTGTGTGTTGGGTGAGGGGCGTGGAGGGGGCGAGGACAAAGGAGATGAGGCAGGATGCGGTATATAAGAGAGGAACACCAGACACACACACACATAAACACAAACACCATCATGTACACTGTGGTAAGTAGCTCTTCACATAGATAGGGATACATGAAGATATTGACTTGATAAATTGATGACATTAAAGTATCATTAGTTTTTCAACCCTCAGACTACAGGGAAGGGACTGTATGTCACTCCGGCTAGTAGAACACGATGCTGCTCGTCAGTGGAAAACCTACCGAGGTTTAAAGGATGATAACATATAAATACCCCGGTACTAATATATATATTTTTTTTATAATAAATTGGTTGACATGCCACAACGCATATATATATATATATATATATATATATATATATATATATATATATATATATATATATATATATATATATATACCGGTATATAGAATTATTTATTTTTTTATTTAGATTCATCAAATCATATTAATTTATATGCATATATGTTTTAATGTATGTATTTATGTATGTGTATATGTATGTATGTATGTATGTATGTATGTATGTATGTATGTATGCATGTATGTACAGTATGTATGTATGTATGTATTTTTATCTCATCCCATTCTCAGGCGGGAAACTTGAGTCAAAATAATGATGATGATGATGATGATGATGATGACACTTTCAGAGAGTGGTGGTGGTGGTGGTGGTGGCAGCTGTGTGGTGCTGTGTGGTGCAGGCGGAGCGGCTCCCTCTCTCATCACCAACCAGGTGCAGTATTTACACCTGTTATTTTGTCTTATCACCAATTCACGCCCTGGATGCATTTTTATTCATTTTTTATTAATTCATTTGCTTATCTATTTATATATTTATTTATCTATTTATATACTTATTTATTCATTTATTCCCAGACTATTTCATCAGCGTAGGGGAGAATTATATACTTGAAGGAATTCCATATAGCCTTCATTAACCCCTCCACTACAAGGGGTTCTTTCTAAGTTTAATAAAACCATTTGGTGGCAGCAGGAATATATATAAAAAAAAGACTGAAGGGGATATACTGTGCTGAATATTACTTGTTTTAATTTTGCTGTCACTGATATGGGTACGAAACACTGTACAACAACACTAGAGTGAATGTTTTAGTGAAAGTGAAAAACGGAAAAAAAGATGAATTTCTTATAACAGTCAACCTCTTCAGCCAGACGACATCTATACTTATTTCTCGTCAAGGAAAGGCGATTTTTTTTTCAGATTAATGGGGGATTTGCGAGATAGTGAAGGGATTAATGACCTGTATATCTAATCTGTCTACCTTGAAGATTTCTCCTGAATAAAATCGTCTGGAGATATCAAAAATCTATCTATTGCCAGACGCCTCAATCCTGTAAGGGGTGGCCACAGACAAATCGCCTCCATGTCGCCCTGTCCAATGCCACTTCACTGCCTTGCTCCCAGCTCAGACCCTCCCTCTCTCATATACCTCTCCATCCCTCCATCTCATCCTCGGCCTCCCACTATCTCACATACAGTGCCTCCCCACTCCATCCCTCCATCTCATCCTCGGCCTCCCCCTCCCTCAAAAATAACATAATTCGAAAACATTCTGAAGGGATAACCTGCACTTAAACACTTTTACATTTATTTTCTTTATCTTACAAATAAATTAAAATTCTTGTTAACGCTTTACCAGACACGTTCGGCAAGGGGTGCGACCTGAGTTCAAATTTTCCTACACATCCCACGGTGCTGTTGTCAGAATCCCTCCCCCTGGCGTCAGATTTTCCCTAAGAGAGTCAGCACCTGTCATCCCCATCCCTGCTGCCCTTCCTGCTGATTCCCCTCCTGCTGCCCTGCCGTTCCCTGAGGCTGACATGGCATTTGCTGAGTACTACCACCAGCCTGAGGCAGCACCTGTTACTCCCGTCCCTGCTGTTGTTCCTGCTGAGGTGCCTGCCGCTGCTCACCTCCCGTTCCCTGAGGTCGACTTTGCCTTCCCTCAGAACCCCCACCAACCTGCTTCTCATTTTCGTCCGCAGTCACAGGTATTTACATTTTTTTTTTAAAGTTACCCCCACCATCCTGCTTCTCATTTCCACACACACACACACACACACACACACACACACACACACACGACGCACCCACACACACACACACAGGTATTTACAAATTTTCTTAAGTCTGACCTACATATAAATTCGTTCCTGTATGCTCTTTGCCTTCATTTATTCACGTGTCGAACGCTTTCCAACCAAACTATACCTTGTTCACTCTGACTTGGCCTAAACTTACCATCTCTTCGCCTTGAATGCTGGGTTGAAACGATAGATTAACACTAGATTCTGATGCTAGTCATGAAGAAGTGCCGTGAGAGACATGTAAAGCCACAGCATTGTCTTATTCTGTCATTTAAGCCTCGTGAAATCCCTAAGAATGCCAAAACACTGGGCCAAGTTAAGGTGAAAGGAATATAGGGTGAAAATTAAGTTGCATATTAAGATTCTCTCACTTATACACCTGCCAAAAAATTTACGTCTAAGAGAGAATGAATAATAAGATGTGTATATGATTTAGTGTTTACATTTATGCAGTAGACAGATGGATAGATAGATAGGTAGATAGATAGATAGATAGATATAGGCAGATATATATAGATATAGATAGATAAATATAGATATACAGTAGATAGATAGATAGATACTTTACCCACACGATTTCCAAAAAACACACACTCATACGAAGAAGAATATCAGAATCAAACTTCGGCCAGATGATTAAAAAATCCTGGTAAGATTTAGCGATATGGAGGTTTTTTTTCCTTCGTAACATTGACGAATTCTTTCATCTTAACTTGGCCCAAATTTTCGTCCATTTGCAGCTTATTCCACGTAATTCATTGGCAAAAATACATGAACAAATGAATGAATAAATAATAATAATAATAATAATAATAATAATGATAATAATAATAATAATAATAATGCTCTCCGGCCGTTCCAAAGCACTTCTTCGTGACTAGTATCATATTCTAGGGTTAATATACTGTTATAACTCAGTAATCAAGATGTAAAACTGGCAATTATAGGCCAAAATAGAGCAAAAATATAGGATGGTCCATGTATAGCGCTGCTCATACACTCCACTCAGTTGGCATTATCAATATCAACCCTACATCTATATTAATTTCCAACCCCCACTGTCACACCCACGCCCACACCAGCAGACTGAGCCGAGTTTCTGGCGCAGCGGTATTCAGCAACCACCTTTGAGTAAACCATCTTTTTCTAATTACTTCTCCAGGTCCCCACGGCTCCTATAGCCCATCAAGCCATATTAATTTTAACCCCCACTGTCATACCCACGCCCACACCAGCAGACTGAGCCGAGTTTCTGGCGCAGCGGCATTCAGCAACCACCTTGGAGTATACCATCTTTCTTCAATTACTTCTCCAGGTCCCCACGGCTCCTATAGCCCACCGTGCCACACCTGGGCTGCGTGTGGCCAGCCTCCAGGACGCCCACACCCTGGCCAGCCCCGCCATGGACGTCTTTGGCCACTACAACTTCGTCACCAGGTTCTAGGTGGTGTTCATCAGAGGTGTTCAGCAGTGTTCAGCCGAGGTGTTCATTAGGCGGTCTTCATCATCAGAGATGTTCAACAAGGAGTTCATCAGATCATATTCATAGGGGGTGTTCAAGTTTATCAGAGGTGTTCATCATTGTTCATCAGTGATCATCAGAGGGTGTTCAACAGAGGGTGTTCATCAGAGGTGTTCATCAGAGGGTGTTCAGCAGAAGGTGTTCATCAGAGGGTGTTCATCACAAGTGTTCATCGGAGGTGTTCATCGGAGGTGTTCATCATAGGGTGTTCATTAGAGGTGTTCATCAGACGGTGTTCATTACAGGTGCTGAACACTGCCTGTTACGTCACATCCCATCCCTCACCCACCGCGTATTCTCGGTAGTGTGGGGGGACTTCGTAACGCCTCATTCTAAGCGATTTATTTTGCACATTACGCTGCAACATTCTCCTCTGTGCTGTTCATAGCGTTTTGATGTCAACAGTTTGCATCGAGAGCGTAAATAACACTGAATTGGAATGTGCAGGATAAACCGCTAACTGACAGGCGTTGCGATGGGCTCAATCGGTAGAGAGGTGGCGTGGGGTCCTAACGGACCCAGGTTCAAATCCCGGCTGGGGCAGGGAACAGTTTAAGGATTTGAATTTCATTAAATCAGGATTTACTGATCTACAAGAAGACCCGCCGACATGTAAAAATACCCCCGCTAATACCAATACACCAGTCCTGTATGAGACAGCCCTAGCATGTATTCAGTATGGACGGTGGGTGTTAGCGCCGAAGTGGTGACATGTAGAGGTGTATGGTATGTAGGAGGACTGCTGGGCCTTGATAGCAGGCTGTGAAGCCTATGCCCAGAGTCGGACACATAAAAAAAAAAAAAAAAAAAAATCCAAAGTTTTGTGTGTGTGTGTGTGTGTGTGTGTGTGTGTGTGTGTGTGTGTGTGTGTGTGTGTGTGTGTGTGTGTGTGTGTGTGTGTGTATACTTCTTTTTGTTTCATGTTTCAATAAATATTTTTTTATATGATTTTTGTCTCTGCTCTATATTCCACCTCCAATAATTTACTTAAACTTTTACTTATTTACTTAACCTACTCTTATTACTTAACCCTACACTTATTACTTAAGTGATGGGTGGAGAGGAGTGGGTGGGTTGGGTGGGTGGATAGGAGTGCATGGGGTGGGGGGAGTGGATGGGTTGGGTGGGTGGACAGGAGTGCATGGGTTGGGTGGGTGGACAGGAGTGGATGGGTTGGGTGGGTGGACAGGAGTGCATGGGGTGGGGGGAGTGGAGTGGGTGGGATGGGTGGGGATGGTGGGTTGGGACGAGGGTAAGGCGCCCTGTGAAGATGAGCACTGTAGGTTGACGATGGTTTAAAATCTTATTCAAGAAGATTAAGGAGGAGGAGGAGGAGGAGGAGGAGAGGGAGGAAGAAGAAGAAGAGGAGGAGGAGGAGGAGAACAAGAAGACGAACAAGAAGAAGACAACAAGAGCAAAGTAATTAACAGTATATCAGTTACTACTCACCACTTGTAGAAGAGGGAAGGCTCCTGGATTCTTGCCTATTGAGTGCACGAGGGTCCTTGAGGCAGGTAATATTTTTCTAATTCTCAGTCTTCCCCTAGAACACGATCCGCAGCAGTCTGTTTCAGGGTCCCAATTGTACTGCTGGGTAAACAGGGACAAATAGAAAACAGACTGAATCCCCAAGTCTGACCGGCACGAGTCACAAGCATCAGTAACGCAGATATACCCCGTTACCATCAACAACACTTATGTAAAATTTAACTATAGTTCGTTCATCTTAAACTGGCTAAGATTTTGTCCTTTTGCAGGTTATTTTCCAAAGTGGCAGAATAATACAATAATGCGAGTTTACATCTTTTTCATAGCACTTCTTTGTGACTAGCACCATATTCTACTGTTAAAACATTGCTACAGCTCTGTTTACAGGTGAGAAGGCAGATTTACGCCTAGTTATCTTTCACGAATCACATTATTTCGTATCCTATCCACCCTCTGTATTCCACATACATTCCCCAGCAGTCCCATCTCCACTGCTGTCACTTTTGACTTTTCATTTTCATGCCATACCATAGTCTTACATTCATATGTTAAAGTTGGCACCAACACTCCTTCATGTAAGCCTTGTGCAGGTGCAACATTCAAGCCTCTGTCTCTTATCAAGGCCTTCATTGCACCAGCTACTTTCCTTCCTTGTGCCACTCTACTTTCCACTTCATTTGCACATTTTCCTTTCTTTTCTATCACTGTACCCAGGTATTTGAACTCTCTCACCAGTTCCAGTCTCTCTCCATTCACTGTAACATCACACTGGAAGTCACCTTCTCTCTCAACCATCACATTACTCTTTTCTACAAGCTTAATATTTACGACATAAACCACCAGATTCAATTAAATGTGCACGTAGATTGATAGGCAGTATTACAAACTTTTAAAAAGGCTCAACTTTTTCTTCCCTCGCAGCTTTAACTGATTCACCAGTTTTCAAGAACAATATTCACATAAGATACAAACTCCTCAAGGAACTTAATTTCTATTGTTGATATTTTATTCGAAGAGCTATGATTTCAGGCTTTATATATGGCGGTCAAGTTAGTTATTTCACGATTTCGCGGCCGTCAGGAGCGATTAGTGATGCCGTGTGGTCTGAATGAATCTCACACGCGGATTGATGTTGCTTCCTGCCATTTCCTCACGGGGCCAAGTCCTGCACAATAAATCGCTAACAATCGCATTTTCAAATCTCTTACAACCCTGTGCCAATGGTCGGTATCCGCAGTTGACCCGCAGGATAAAGGTTCGAATCCTAAGAGTCAGAATCCTTTACCTCGCCAGGAAAACAGTGAAAATGGAATACGTAAAGACTGATATAAACACGAAGACTACGAGTATAGGAAGGGTGAAGGTGTGGCAGTACCGCAGAGGGGGGTGGAGAGAGGCTTGCGGAGATGAGAGGCTGGAAGTTAATTGACGTTTGAATCTCTAGACAACACGAAAGGGGCGTGAGGAAAGCGTAAGATGTTAACTTAAGGCTATATAATGTGGTTGACGAGGGTGGGAAGATGGTTGTATCGTTTAGCAACATGAGCGGAGCGTACTGTAAGCGAGGTGTGTGTGTGTGTGTGTGTGTGTGTGTGTGTGTGTGTGTGTGTGTGTGTGTGTGTGTGTGTGTGTGTGTGTGTGTGTGTGCAGAGTGAGAGATTGATTAGGAGAGTGTATGAGAGTGAGGTGACTGGGAGGAGAAGAAGAGGGAAATGCAGAACGAAGTGGAAAGTTAAGGTGCGAGATTTTGTGTATGAATATGAATTTGAGAGGAATAACAAAGGCAAACCGAGACAGAGATGATGGAGAGATAAAGTGAGAGATTAGGGAGGGTGTTGGTGGGGTTAGAAGACAGACTGATAGATAGATAAATAGATAGTTGGGAGGAAAAGGCAAAGGAGGCCGCGAACGAGGTGAGGAGATAAAGTTCGAGAATAGATATAGACGGATAGGGTGATTGAAAGGAGAAGATGAAGACCGAGGACGAAATGGATATATGGAATGCTAGAGTATGTGGGTATGTAAGTATGTATGTATGTATGTATGTATGGGAGGGAGTGGTAATGTGGGAAGAAGGGGTAGTAACTGCTAAGAAGGAATAGGAACGCCTGAAGGATGGTTCCATTTTTTCAGTCGAGGCCACTCCCTCACAGGATGCTGCGCCAGGCAATAGCGAGGCAGTTTACGTAAGTCAAGGTCGCTATGCAGCCCCAGGGAACCACCACTAGATAACACCTCTGACCGTAAGGTTCCCAGTACCCTAAAAAAATATAAAAAAAACAAAACAAAAAGCTTCCACCACACTACCACACCTCACCACCTCAGTATAGTCTTCATACACACACACACACACACACACACACACACAAGGTTGCCGATAAAAGTCATTATGTCATGTACAGTCAAATGCAAGAACCGTTCGCCTCCCCTGCCTCTTTCTTGCTGGCAGAGTCAAAGAAGCGTAAAGAGGACGTAGTGGGCAAAGATCACCCACAAAGGAACGATTATTATATGTACCCCAGTCCACTACCTTACACTCAAGTATCAACGAATTCAAATCCATCTTAAACTGAGGCATTAAGGTGAGCTAACTTCAATTTTTCACTGCACTGTACTAGCGATCTTCCCTTCATTTATGTTTTGATGTTACTGTCGATGCTGATGTTATTACCTGAGCTGTTGCTGCTAAAATGGTGCAGGATCTTATGGTCTGACTGCTAATTAAACGTTTGATCCCTGCTACACACATGCTCGCGTGTATTCAGACTGACGAGCGTATTATTCATTTAGGATTTATGTTTCCACTCAGTATATTTCCTGTGTACTCCCATGTCTTTCTACTGTTTACCTGTTTTATATCTTCTTTCCTTATCAGTTTTATTCGCAATCGCTGTAGGAGATATAAATTCAAAGTTAATCTTTTTCATTTACGGTACACGATCACTCCTTTATCTTTATCTTTTTTCTTATGCAAGAAAGGAGGAACCAAAGGCCAGGAGCCAGCAAACCGTTCCTTCCAAGAAAAAACAAAACAAAAACAATACAAAAGAGAGCCAAATTCAAGATCCGTTCATTTCGTTCATCCGTTCATCTGACCTTCACAACCATTCTCCTACCAACTTTTTCTTTCTCCCTTGTCCCACTTCACTCAGCACTACAATTAAAGATCTGTGTACAAACCTGTTACAGCAAATCGTAATACAAGGGTCATTTGAACGTGAACCCGGTATAAAAGAAAAATGGGGACTGAAATAAACCCCTCTTCTGCAGCCCACCATTTCTCACTTCAGGCGAGAGGGAGGGAGTTGAGAGAGGTTTGTATAACTAGGCAGTAGATCCTCCCAGTCATGTCTGTGCCACCACTTGAAGGCGGCCCACTTCAGCACCAAATCACACCTGTACTGAGCTACCTGAACCTGAAGGAAGCTCAGTTGACATGAAGCTGAAGTGACATGAAGCTTAAGCTGATTTGAAAGGACTGGACTGACCTATACTTAATGGGACTAATTGGACCAACATAACCCCAGGTGGACCAAAATGACCTGAATGGACCTAATTACACCTGGATGGACCAAACTACAGCTGGATGGACCAAACTACATGGACCAAACTACAGCTGGATGGACCAAACTACACCTGAATGGACCAAACTACACCTGAAGGGACCAAACTACACCTGAAGGGACAAAACTACACATGAAGGGACAAAACTACACCTGGATGGGAAAGAAGTAGGTGGGACGGTCGTGGGTGAGTGGGTGGTGGTGGTGGTGGTAGCTTAATGGTGGTAATAGTGGCAGTGGTAGTGGTGGTAGTAATGGTGATGGTAGTTTTTCGTAGGCCTGATCGCGGTTGTGGTGGTTGTGGTGGTGATGGTGATGGTGATGGTGATGGTGGTGCAAGTCTAGTGGTGTTAGTGATGATGGTGGTGATAGTGTTGGTGGACGCTGCACGGGCACACCAAGGACAGAGGGGCAAGGCCAAGATCACACCCACTTAATGTAAAAAATGATAGCAAGGACCCTGAGATGCAGACTGAAGATGATCCTACACATGCATTTTTTTCCTACTCGCCCCCCATCAGCAAAGTGCTTTTAGGGAGAACTCTTGGCAAAGGCTGTTATTATTATTATTATTATTATTATTATTATTATTATTATTATTATTGTTATTACTATTATTATTGTTGTTGTTGTTGTCGTTGTTGATGTTGTTGTTGTCTGTGCACCAGGAAACCATTTACTACGCTGGGTGGTAACCATATAACCAAATTTTGGCGCCTGGTGGTTTAGTGGGTAATTATTGTGCTCCAGTCGGATTGAACCGGTGAAGGTTTATATCCAAGGGATGGTTGGGGTTTATTGCTCATGTAATGTCACTCAGTGATGAGTGAGGCTGGTCACTCTCATCTTAAATGTCAGGACCAACTGCCTAGCCCCGGGCTTCTACGCTCCTCATGGGGCAAGGTAGGATTGGATGATGGATGGATGGATGGATTATTATTATTATTATTATTATTATTATTATTATTATTATTATATCATTCTTTCTAGTAGTAGTAGTAGTAGTAGTAGAAGTAGCAATAGCTGTGGTAGTAGTGGTAGTAGTAGTAGTAGTAGAAGTAGTAGTAGTAGTAGTAATGGTAGCAGTAGTAGTAGTAGTAGTAGTAATGGTAGCAGTAGTAGTAGTAGTATAGTAGTATCATTTCTTATTAGCCTTTTTATTAGGCTCTTTAGTAGGCTCTGGGCCTGAATAAAGTCTATTGATAGCAGCTGGAATAAAGTGAAAAATATCTCTTACTGGGAAGGGCTTAACAGTGCTAGAACATAACATAACATAGCATAACACAGCAGAACATAACAACATAACAACCTAACAGCAGAACATAATATAACATAACAGCAGATTATAACATGACATAACATACCTGATCATAACATTACCAAATATATCTGTGTAGTTTATCGTTCCCCCAATGCTTCTTCGGAACCCAGTGTATTTGATTCCATATCCACTCAGTTGAGTAACCTTGACCTTGCCCTTGGCAATGAAATTACCATTTTGGGTGATTTTAACATACACAATGTTGAATGGCTATTCCATTCTGCCCGGACTGACGACGCTGGTCTAGAATGCGAGCTATTTGCGGAATCGTTTAATCTCACCCAGTTGGTAAAGCAACCAACCAGAATACCTGATAATCCTGACCATAATGCCCATCTCTTGGATTTATTCTTGACAAATAATCCAGATCAATACAGGATAGAGGTACTGTCACCACTTGGATCCTCTGACCACAATCTCATCAAAGCCTCATTAGTTAACACTCCTACACCTCCCCATTCCGAACCTGTCAGGGTGACCCGATGGCACTTTGACAGGGCAGACTGGGATGGATTTAGAAATTATCTTGCTGATGTTCCATGGCAGTCTTTCTTCTCTAGTGATCCCAATTCTACCCAGTCCCACATTTGTGACTTAATACTAGCTGGTATGGATTTATTCATACCAAGTCAACAATTCACTAAAAGATCAAACTCTCCAAAATGGTTTGATGGCAATTGTGCCAGAGCAACCGCCCAAAAGTCATTAGCATATAACTCTTACTTAAAAATAAAAAACACCTGAATCACTCTCCCAATTTAAAATTGCTAGAAATCATGCAAAAGCTGTATTAAATCTATCTAAATCAAACTTTCTTCAAAAGCAAGCATCAAAACTACTTAACAACCCTAATGACAATAGAATATTCTGGTCAACTCTTAATTCTTTCAATAATAACTTTAACAAGTCATCTTCCATTCCCCCACTAAAATCTTCAGATGGCAATATTACAAATGACCCACGTGGGAAAGCAGATATCTTTGCTAGTACCTTTGCAAGAAACTCTACCACAGATGATACCAGCCAGAATGTCTCAGTACTGGAACTTGATTCTCCCGAAATTGCCCCACTTAAAATACAGACAAGATTTGTAAAATCCATCCTAGACAATTTACCTACCAACAAAGCTCCAGGTCCAGATGGAATTCCGCCAATTGTTTTGAAAAAGTGTTCCCCTGAACTTGCCTCTGTCCTAGCTAAATTATTCAGACTATGCATACATACTTCTTTATTCCCAAATTCATGGAAAGAAGCCAATATCCACCCAGTTCCGAAGAAAGGAAGTTCGTCTGACCCCTCCAATTACAGACCAATAGCTATCACATCTTCTCTTGGTAAGGTATTTGAAACTTTAATTAATAAGCATATTGTTAAACATCTTGAATCCAACAACTTAATTAATGATAGACAATACGGTTTTCGCCACGAAAGATCCACCATTGACATACTCAATCTCTTAACTCATACCATCCATCAATCAATAGATCTTTTGGAGAAACTCATGCAGTAGCTCTTGATATCTCTAAAGCTTTCGACAGAGTATGGCACCGTTCCCTGCTGTCCAAACTCCTTGCTATGGACTAACGTCTTTTGTTCCTTTGATTTCTTCTTATCTTAGTGACAGGAAAATAAGAGTAAAAGTAGATGATGTATATTCGAATTTCCACTCAATTAACGCCGGCGTGCCGCAAGGATCAGTTCTGGCACCAACCCTATTTCTGGTTCATATTAATGATCTCTTATCTGTCACTCACAATCCCATTCACTCATATGCAGATGACTCAACACTACATAGTTCATTCACACTCAGACATCCATTTACAAAGTCTAATATCTCTACCTCTCAACTCAATACAGCCATCTCCATAAATGAAGATCTATCTACAATCAGTGAATGGGGACAAAACAACCTTGTCTCTTTTAATGCTAGTAAAACTAAATATATACAGTTTACCAATAGACAGATATTGCCAGACTCGTACATTACCTTCAGTGCTACTAATATTCCCATCTCCAAAAGTATTGAAATTCTTGGTGTCTCACTTAACAGTGCCCTCAGCTGGACCTCTCATGTCAGATCACTTGCTAAAACCGCCTCAAAGAAACTTGGATTATTGTACAGAGTCCGTAACTTCTTCGCCGATGAGCAGTTAGCTATAATTTATAAGAGTCATGTGCGCTCTCAGCTTGAATATTGCTCACCCTTGTGGAATGGTTGAGGAGAGGTTGCATTAAGGCAACTAGACAAAATTCAGAATAAAGCTGTTAGAATCATTAACAACCCTGCCATTACATATAAACTACCTCCCCTGCAAGTAAGAAGGAATGTTGCCTCCCTTGCATTATTTTACAGATATTTTTTTGGCAAATGCTCAGACGAAGTTGCGTCCATGGTGCCACCTCTCCATGCCTTCCCTCGTGCTACACGGGCATCTGGTAGCGCTCATGACTGGAATGTCACTCAACCATATTGCAGAACTTCTGCCTATCAGAATTCTTTCATTCCCCGAACTGCATCTCTCTGGAACTCGCTTCCCCAGAGTTGTTTTCCTCCAAATTTCAGCCTACAACTCTTCAAGTCTAACTGTTACAGATATCTTATGAACAGAGGACACCAGTAATCTGGTGTATGGATTATTTTTTTTTCTCCATTTGTTTTTCCTTCCTCCGTTCTGTTATTTAAAAAAAAAAAAAAAAAAAAAACATAAAGAAACATAATAAAAAAAATAGTTCATAACATAACAACACAGCATAACATAGCTGAACCTAACATTGCAGAACATAACATCACATAACACGGAATAACATAACATCACATAGCAGAACAGAAAAGAACATAGCATAACATAACGTAAACGCCTCTCTACTTGTAACAGGAATTAACTAAAGTGAAGTGAGCTGGTTTATGGGGGATTTCTTGCTTTCCTCTTAAGTACAATAAGTGACTCTCCTGATAATGAATGACGTGTGTGTGTGTGTGTGTGTGTGTGTGTGTGTGTGTGTGTGTGTTTAGTTACTCTCACCAGGCACTTTATTCAACGTAGGATTCGCCTTCACAGCACATAGGTTTATTAATATCTCTCCTTTCACTGCTTTGAAGAACTGAAGAGCTTACTTACCGTTCATTTCAGGAGCTACAATACACCCTAAAGAGTATTTCATTGTATTTCGTTATCCCAGTGGCTCCGTTTGGTGAAATTCGTGAAATACTTATCGCGGGTCCGTGAAAAACTTGTAGCATAACTAAAATATGGAGTGAATTTCGCCATTTCACCTTCGCCAGTGGAGAGGTGTATGAGGGAAGGGGGTGTGAGCTGGGAACAGGGCTGTGAAATGGCGGGGGACAGGGCGACATGGAGGCGATTTGTTTGCGGCCACCCCTTACGGGATTAAGTTGTAAAAAAAAAAGAAGAATTAATCGTGTCAGTATCTCCAGACGATTTTATTTATTTCCAAAAGCGTTCTTAGCAGGAGAGGGGTTGATAAAATCTGTATCCAATCCCTTAGGTCGAAAAACGTATTCTAAGTTGAACAAAAATAGCCATAAAGAGCAAAAGCTTAAAATAAACATGTCCTCGCGGTGTAGAGATGGTGTCCTCGCGGAGATGATGTCCTCGTGGTGAAAAGATGGTGTCCTCGCAGTGTGATGATGTCCTCTTGGTGTAGAAATGATGTCCTCGTGGTGTAGAAATGATGTCCTCGTGGTGTAGAAATGATGTCCTCGTGGTGTAGAGATAACGTCCTCGCCGTGTAGAGATGATGTCCTCGCGGTGTAGAGATGATGTCCCCGCGGTGTAGAGATGATGTCCTCGTGGTGTAGAGATGATGTCCTCGCGGTGTAGAGATGATGTCCCCGCGGTGTAGAGATGATGTCCTCGTGGTGTAGAGATGATGTCCTAGCGGTGTAGAGATGATGTCCTCGCGGTGTAGAGATGATGTCCTCGCGGTGTAGAGATGATGTCCTCGTGGTGTAGAAATGATGTCCTCGTGGTGTAGAAATGATGTCCCTGCGGTGCAGAGATGGTGTCCTCGCGGTGTAGAGATGGTGTCCTCGCGGTGTAGAGATGATGTCCTCGCGGTGTAGAGATGGTGTCCTCGCGGTGTAGAGATGATGTCCTCGCGGTGTAGAGATGGTGTCCTCGCGGTGTAGAGATGGTGTCCTCGCGGTGTAGAGATGGTGTCCTCGCAGTGTGATGATGTCCTCGCGGTGAAGGGGTGAACGCTTCCCGGCCAAGACTGGGTGTGTCCTTCCACTAAAAGGTGTTTGGATGTTGCTAGGTGAATGTGGCAAAAAAACACGGTGAGGCAAAAATTAAACGAGAAAAGAGAACGCTAACACACACACATACACACACACACACACACACACACACACACACACACACACACACACACACACAAACTGAACTCTTTGACTGTTCCTATTTTTTTCTCAAAGCCGTGTCCTGTTAAGCTAAATAAAATACTAGACATACTTCACTAAAGAAAGGGTTACTTAACACAGATTTGGAAGCCTTTGTCTGCCATAATTTTCCCCATTTGAACACAATCTCTTGGTTTGAATCTGAATAGCGTACCCAAACTCGAACCACAACGAAAAATGTGGTGATATATAAATACAAATATGCAAAGCCACCCAAATGATTTTAGTCCTGTCTTAAATACAGAGGATAAAACACTTGGAATTAACTATGAACATTATCAGAGACAATTCGGATCAGGCGAAACAAAAGAGAACACAGGTGAAGAACAGTGAAAGACGGGAAGATGGTACCCCTGAAGGAAGAGGTGAGGAGATGAGGGTAGGGTGTGGTCGAAGATGCTCCTGTATATAAGATGCACCAACTCATCTGCCGGTCATCACTCTCCCTACCTCCTTCACCACCACCGCCACTATCACCACCACCACCACCACCACCACCACCGTCATGAAGGTCTTGGTGAGTAGCAGCGGAAGTGTTTTGCTGTCTGGAATCCATCTTTCTCGATTCGTGTCGTAACTTTTCCCCAAACATGCCTTATTGGACTCATCTAGCTTAATTTATTCAGGTCATTCATTTTATTCACTGCATCTTTCTCACCTCATCTGCTTTTAATTCTGTCTCAAGATAAATAAACTACTACCAACACTAAAACTACTACTAACACTACCCTCCCAAAGTTCCCGTTGACTATTTACCAACTTCTCTCTTTTCTGGAACTCTTACTTAATTCTCACTCATATTAAATACACGTTTCACCCATATCTTTGGCCCATTCAGTAATTCCTTCTTTTTCATCCTTAATATTTTCTTGGCTATCCACATTTATTTTCGCATTTTTTCCATCCATCTTCAACATTGCATTAGATGTTGAGAGGAGTTTACCTTAATATTTTACGAACCTTATTTACGAAGCAGTCTAAAAATCAATCATTTCTTGTGGCACCCCACGGGATGCATAGGGCCTCGATGAACTCTCTCCACCAATATTTGTCTCTTGCCATCTCCTTCAGGTCCCATCAACACTCCTCTCCTGCTTCTCTTTTCATTGTCCTCCACCAGGTTTATCTCGGCCTACCTCGGCCTCTTCTTCCTCTAGCTGTCCACTCTGGCACATCCTGTAAAAGAAAACAAACAATAACGGCCTTACGTTTTCTTCGAAGCTTTTTGATAGATAAGACTGTGATTATGGTATCATTATCTTTTCTGAGAGTGGAAAATAAAGACAGTAAAACAAGTGGCTCTCCCCCACCCACCAATCCCTCCAGACGAAGCAGGCAGGAAAAAGTGAGAAGGGCCACCAAGCAGTATAGATAAACTGTCATGGAAAATTCACAGACAGGATGAATGGAAATCTATAATCTAAACTATCTTAATCTGTACGGGGGAAAGTGACATTAAAGACGTAACAGTTTAGTAACGTTGTTGTATTTTCCGCGATCTGGATGAAAGGACAACAACTGGTCACTTTATTAATTTTTTTATATTTTTAAGCTGTGAAAGGGTTTAGATGGGAATTAGAAAACGGAGATCATTTAAGTGACTCTCTTTTGTTTTACTTAATCCCAGTCTGCCTCATTCTTAGATCATTTGTCCCATATATTTAGAGGAGGAAATTCATTGCTCCCTTGGACTGGACATGCTTGCCAGTAACTTTTTTAACCTTTAGGGTACCTTTAGTGTCCTTAGATCCGTCTGATGTGAAGAATATATCCCAGTTATTACTTTAGACAATTTCCACACATCATAATGTTACCTACGTGTCAAGTGGGGTTGGTGGAGGATTAGTGCCCCTCCCTGTAAAACAATTAACCCTAAGCCCTTGGCCACCCCGTTTGGGATACATGGCGTCTGGCAATGAATGAATATGAAAGATGAAAATAATGTCACCTATTGTTAGTCAGAATAAATAAAGATATAATTGTAGTGGATGAGTAACTAGAGATTATTTTTAACCCTTTGATTATGGACAATACCTTAAACTTAATATAATTCTCTAATGGTATCTAGAAAAAAAATTATGGTGACGCCGTGGTACTGAAAGGGATATTAACCTCCATACCATCATCTATCTATCTGTCTATCTATAGCCCGACGCCCTAATCCCGCAAAGGGTGGCCGCAGACAAAACACACCTCCAAGTCGCTCTGTCACCCACCATTTGACTACCCTTCCCCCAACTCACCCCCCCCACCCTCCCTCATATACCTCTCATGTCTCTTGAAAATTGTCTATAAATAAATCAGATCCCCCTGCACTCTACACTTGATGATTTAAACATATTCAACTTTCTCAATGTTCTCGTGTGATTAATTCATTCCTCTATGTACCGTTTTTTTTTTTCTTCTTTTTTTACGATTACCAAAAAGAACACAAAACTCCAGGCGACGACGTACAAAGGGATTATATAAGGTGAGGATCATATTATCGTGTTTTAGGCCGAATACTCCGTCTCCATCTCGGCTAGTTTTCTCGTCACTTAATGAAGCTCCCTAACACCTCTTCCTTTCCGACTTATTTTTGGATATGGCCGGTTTATATTATTTTGTACGTTATTTATGAGCAGTATGGCGATTTAGAATTATTTAAATAGCACAGATGAGGCTAGCAAGGTGTGATAAACTAAATAAATCGCTTAGGAAGAGGTATTAGGGAGCTTCCTTAACCGGCAAAAATGCGGGTCTAAGTTAGCTTTCTTCACTGCCTTTATACATTACCGACTGCATATTAAATCACTTGTATTTACTGCTAATCCCTCATCTTGATACATTGTTAGATTCAGTGTTATTAACCCCGCCAGCGAATTTGGGAACAGCTTGTGTATTCACCCATGTCTGTCTGTTTGCGTACGTTACCTCAAAAAGTTGTTATTGGATTTCAATACAAGTTGGTGGATAGGCGCGGAGTGGGTCAAGGAAGAGTTGATTTAAATTTGAGGTGGCTCTGAATTCTAACGCAGGAATAAAAGCTGAAATTTAGTGGTGTTGGTGGAGGTATGTGCTCTCTGAGGTAGTGTAGCAGGGCAGACTAAGACCGTAGAGTTAACTATGTGAGATCGTAAATTTATTCATCTGGTAGGAAAGGAACTGCAGCAGGAAATCATACCTTTTGTTGTTGATCTTGGCGGAGGTATGTGCTCTCTGAAGAAATCCTCGTTCACAGTGTGGTTAAGGTTTCTTTTTTACCCTCAACGTTGCGAACTTTGCATTTACCGATATAAAATCCAACTGCCACGTCTAAATTCAAATGGCTGGTGTATCAAGTTGTCTGTGGATATTAGTCATTGTGGCGATATCATGTTTAGTCTTGCCTTGTACTTATCTCTGTACTAATTTCTTTAAGCACCTCTTAGTCTTAGTACAATATATCCTCTATCATTTCATCTTCTTCTTCTTCTCCTCCTCCTCCTTCGTCTTCTTCTTCTTCTTCCACTGGCCTTTCTACCTCCAGTCCATACCATTTTGTTTCATTACTTACTACGCACAACTTTAACATTCCTAAACAAAACCTTCTTTTCTAAGCACTCCACATAATTCAAATCCATTTTCGCTTATCCAAACTCCTCTATTACCTTTTACCCATATTGATCTCAAATGGCTTCCTGTCTCGGTTCATCATTATTGCACGCTTATTCTACTTACCCTTCTGACCCTTTTCTTACCTTCCTTTAGAATTTCATCTTCCTTACTACAAAAGACAATCTCCCACACCGTCCCCTCTGAGCTCTAAGCATCCTCCTTTCCACATCAACAGATGCAATCGGGCTCTATCGCCATTCTCTTCAGTCTTTCTATGTCATGTTCAAAGTTATTTACATGCCTTTACAGTAACTATAACTGAATCATCCCTACATCTTTCCTGATAGATGCCATTCAGTCGCCATTCATTATCATTTTTCACAAGGCCTTTATCATTCAAATCACCATTCACAAACACTATGCTCTGCCATTGCTCTATCAGTTTTAGAAGTTCTTCTCTTCGACACCTCTGTTATCACAAGGTGCATAGGCCTTATGAGTAGTATTTGAGAGAGTTTTCTGTATTAATACTATGACAATGATAATGCAATACGTGATAGGTCTATAGCCTAAATAATATAATGAATGCTATTAGGATACTGGTGCTGATGACTATATGTGATTGTAACCTCGCGTCATTTACAGGTACTGTTGGCCAGTGTGGCCATGTGCTGTGGTGCCCCCAGCCTGCTGCACCCCATCACCTATACCGGAGCCGCTGTGGTCCATGCTGACTCCCTCACGCCACCAGTCACCAAGATCCAGGAGCCCGGCATCAGGCTTGCCATCCCGAAGTCCATCAAGTATGTCGCTCCCGTCCAGATGGTTGCTCCCGTCCAGGTGTCTGCTCCTGTCCAGGTGGCCACTCCAGTTCAGGTGACAGCATACCAGGCCCCAGCAGCAGTGGCCAGTCCCGTGGTCGTGGCGGTGCCCCCTGAACCCTTGAATGCCCCTGAGCCACCAATGCCCTCCGTGGGCGAGCCGTTCGTGGGCGGGCAGTTCCACGCCCAGGATGAATTCAAGCAGTACTCCTTCGGCCACTGGGGCGGCCCCAACACCCGTGTGGAGGTCAAGGACTCCCTGGATCGCGTCTCCGGCAGCTTCGCCTACGTCAACCCCAAAGGCGATGTTCAGGTCAGGAAATACGCTGCAGCTCCCGCCATGGGCTTCAAGGTGGCCGCCTCAGACCTGCCTGAGGATACCCCTGCCGTGGCTCAGGTCAAGGCCGCCCACGCACAAGCATTCGCTGACATGGCCAAGGTCTGATCTCTGATGACCTGGAATTGCCACGCAGCACCGGCCTCCTGCCCGACCACATGACCCGACCCAGAGCAAAGACACGTGATGTTCGGACTGCATACAAAACACATTTTATCACTGTCATCAGTACAAAGTAAATTATGGAAGGAAATGTCATAAATGATGTAGGACGATCACCAGAAAAGAATTCCACACATGTTGTTAATGAAGCAGTGACCCACTGTTAGATATTCTTGTTGAATAACTACACTAGTCAGCTCAGGGTATTACTTTTTATGTAGTATCATGCTTCAGTGATGTCATCAGTGTCTTGGTTCTTACATACAGTATATATAATATATACTGGCATAATTTAGAGTAAATAAATTTATATGAAATATGAGTGTTCCTAACTCCCCCCTCCTTTTTTTTATACTGAAAGCTTAATTAGTACTGTAAATCGACAAGTATGACACGGTGCATTTGAATATCGTTTCTTTTACAAAGGCTCCAACATGCTTGCAGCTGCCGGCCTTGGTAACCTAATGGTGGCTCTTGATGCTGCTCGATCTCAGGCAGCTTCTTTATTCAGTGCCTTATCCCTGAGGTCACTCTCTATAACCTCTTCCCAGGCCTTTTTCGGTCTGCCTCTCGCAGTCCTACCCCTAACGTTAACACTTCTCACTTTCTGCACCCAATTATCATCCTCCATATGCCTTACAAATATATAATATCATGTTGTAAGAGTTTTAGTTCTTGTTTTTGCAACTTCTGTGTTTGAAGCAGTTTGTGAAGTGGTAACCATACGGCTGTCATTGTCCACAATATCATGGAACAGTGACTTTGGAATGACATGAGTTCCCGAAATGAAATTGAGGCATACTCGTTCATATGTTCAATCACTAAATAACTGAGAGTGTAGGCTGTTCCTCAGGTAACCCATCTCATTTGCTTTCAGCTTTGGCTTCCTTCTAGCATTCTCCACGTCTCATTCCCATACATGGCACCATTATATTGCCACGCAGGGACCACCTCATTTACGTATCCATGTTTTATAATCACCACTTCCGTCATGTCCTTAACTCTCCTACCCTGCTAAATCCTCTCCCACATCTTCTGATCGAACCCACTATCTTTTTTAAATATCCTGTTAAATTCCCAACTAAATACCCTGCTAAATATCCTGCTAAACACCCTGCTAAATACCCTGCTAAATACCCTGCTAAATATCCTGCTATATCTATCTATCTATTGCCAGACGCCTCAATCCCGTTTGGGGTGGCCACAAACAAATCGCCTCCAAGTCGCCCTGTCCCCAGCCATTTCACTCCCCTGCTCCCAACTCACACCCCCCTCTCTCATATACCTCTCCACCCCATCTCTCCATCTCATCCTCGGCCTCCCCCTCCCTCTTTCCCCCTCCACCTCACTCACATACACTCTCTTCGTCAGTCTTTGACCCTCCATCCTCTCCACATGGCCAAACCACCTCAGTGTGTTCCTCATAACGCTTCCTATCACATCCACATCAACACCACAACGCTCCTTTATATCCTCATTTGTCAGCCTGTCTCTCCATGTGACTCCACAGGCTCCTCTTAAATAACTCATTTCCACTGCTCTCACTCTTGACTTGTGTCCTTCCGACAACGTCCAAGCTTCACTTCCGTACGTTAGAGTTAGTATCACAATACTGTCATGTAGTAACTTTTTCACTTCCATGCTCACTTCCCTGTTTCTTATCACTGCTTTCAAAGAACCAGCAAACTTTCTTCCCTGCTGTACCCTTTCAAGCACTTCACCCTCCAAACCTCCATCCTTACTCATCACACTACCCAAGTACTTAAACGTACTCACATTTTCCAATTCCTCACCATCCAACCTCGCTGTACATTCACTGACTTCACCTCTCTCAAAGACCATCACTTTACTCTTCCCTACATTCACCTTTAGATTCCGTTTCTTACACACTCTCTCAAACTCATCCACCAAGCCTTGCAGCTCCCCTTCGTCTTCACTCAACAACACGGTATCATCTGCAAACAACAGTACAGGGAGTTTCCAAACACTATTCTCTCTCACCAGGGCCACTCCAACATCCACTACCCTACCTTGTACCTCTTTTATTACCCCATCCATGTACAGATTGAACAACCATGGAGACATGACACATCCCTGTTTCAACCCAACCTTCAAAGAGAAAAATTCACTTAGTTCACCATCCACACGCACTGTAGCCTTCGCACCATCGTACATACTCTTCACAGCATTCAACAACTTTCCATCTATTCCATATATTCTTAACACTTTCCACAATCCTAGTCTATCCACCATGTCATATGCTTTCTCCAAATCCATGAAAGCCGCATACAACTTCTTTCCCTCCTCTAGAAACTTTTCCACTAAAGATCTGAGAATGAATATCTGATCTACACAATCTCTTCCCTTCCTAAAGCCTCCCTGTTCTTCTCCAACTAATTTCTCTGTTCTTTCTCTAACTCTGTCAATAAGTATCCTACCATATACTTTTCCTATTATACTAAGAAGACAAATGCCCCTATGATTACCACACACTTCTTTTTCCCCTTTTCCTTTGTACAAGGGAATAATTATACCTGACTTCCAATCCTCCGGGACTCTACCTTCCTCCCAGGCCAATCTGCACATCTTCCACATCCATTCTACTACTATCTCTCCCCCATGCTTCAGCATTTCACCACACACTCCATCAATTCCTGGGGCTTTCCCTGATTTAACTTTCTTCATTGCTTCCACAACTTCTATCCTACTGATTTCTTCCTGTCTTCTCACCTCCCTCCTTCTTCCAGCCATTCCCCAGCCACTTATACTCGCATTACTTCCATCCTCCACGTTCAACAATTCCTTAAAGTGTTCTCTCCATCTGCTCACTTTTTCTCCCTTCTCCACTAGTAATCTACCATTTTTATCTTTCACTCCCCTGCTAACTTCACTTCCACCCTGTCTTACTCTTTTCACCTCTTTCCAGAACATTTTCTTACAGTCCCTCCACTTTACACTCAAATTCCTTCCAAATTCCTCATCCACTCTCTTCTTACTCTCTCTTACTAATCTTTTCACCTCTCTCTTTCTTTCTACATATAACTCTCTCTTCCGCCTCTCAACTTCTTCCACGCCCCTATATCTCATCCATTCATTGTATGCTTTCTTCTTTTGTGCCACAGCCCGTTTCACCTCTTCAGTCCACCACGCTGTTCCTTGCACCCCCCTCCGTCTTCTCTTCCTTCCACACACCACATCACATGCTGCACATATTTCTTCTGTAAATATCTTACACACACCTTCCACATCTCCCATCTGCTCCAACTCATATTTGCCCAGTCGTTCCTCCACTTCTCTCTTATACTCTGCCTTTTTCTCATCCTCTTGTAACCTTTCCACTCTCCTTGCAACTACTCCTTCCTCTCGTCCTTCCCTTCTTCTATTCCTCCATCTTACTTGAACTTTAACTCTGGCCACCACCAAGTAGTGGTCAGAAAGTCCACTCCCCCAACCTCTATAAACTCTTGCATCCAATATACATCTTCGCATCCTTTCATCCACACACACATAATCAATCATTGCCTTCCTTTCACTCAATTCACCACCCACCCTTCTCATCACTCGCCATGTATACCTGTGGATCATTTTATGCCTGAAGAGGGTATTGGCTATCACCAACCCCCTCCCAGCACAAATGTCCACTAACGCATTCCCATTCTCATCTATCTCAGCAGGCACACCCCACTCACCAACTATTCCATCCACCTTCACATTCCCAACTTTACCATTCATATCACCAATCAAAAACACTCTATCATTCCTTCCAAACTTTTCCATGCACACTTCTACATTTGTCCAGAACTCTTCTCTCACTCTTCTAGCACGATCTTGCGTTGGCGCATACACACACACAATCGCCCACATTTGTATTCCAACTTTCAACTTTACCCACACAATCCTTGATCCAATTGATCCATACTGTCTTATGCTCCTCTTCCATCTTTTACTCACAACTATACATACTCCTTCCTTTGCCCTCTCATTCTCACCTACTCCTGCACATATACCCCATCCATACTCCCATTCTCTCACACTTTCTCCTCTCCATTTTGTTTCAGTTATTCCACATACATCCACTTTCGCATCCTCAAGCACCTGGACAATCTCTCTCTCTTTCACCTCATCATTTGCTCCCCTTACATTCCACGTTCCAATTGCAATGTCCTTTGTCCGGTCCTTGGTCGTCAACGTTTGGTCAGTCCTTGTCCGAGGCTTATTGTTTGTTTTTTTAGTTAATTGTTTTCCGGGGAGGGGCACTAACCCTCCGCCAACCCTTTTAGTCGCCTTTTACGACAAGCAGGGATACCCTGTTAAATACCCTGCTAGATCCTCTTCCACACTTTCTAAACGATCCTACCATCTTTGCTAAACACCTTTTCCTGATATTTATATTCCCTCATAATACTTCACATAAACTCTTCCCTGCATTCTTCATAGTACAAATTAGCCATCCATTTTTCAGTAAACTTCCTTCGTCCGTATTGCCAAGCAGATGACTAATATATATATATATTTTTTTTTACAAGAGATAAAACAGAGGAAGGCATAACAGATTTAAAAAAAACAAATCCATACACCAAATTACAAGTGTCCTCCATTCATAAAAAATCTGTAAGAGACAAACAGCAAATTTCTCAGTCTCTCTCCAGTTTCAAAAAAAGTCTTTGGCCCGTATTTGCGTCAGGTAAAGAAGCTCCCTAACACCTCCTCCTTAGCGACTTACTTTTGGATATAGCTGGTTAATATCCTTTTGTACGTTATGTATATAAACTATGGCGATGGTGGAAGGATTTATGTCACACACAAGAGGACAGTAAGGTGCAATAAGCAAAGTAAATCACTTAGGAAAAAGTGTTAGGGAGCTTCCTTAACCGACGGGAATACGAACCTTCATATCCACCTTCTTCATGACCTTAATTTCTTCATCAGTCAAGGAGACGTCACACATTCCTGTTTCAGACTTATCCTTCTCGATTTAATGGTTATGCCCAGGAATTTCCAAGAGAGAGAGAGAGAGAGACAGACAGAGACAGACAGACAGACAGACAGACAGAGAGACAGAGACAGACAGACAGAGAGCAAGACACACACACACACACAAACACACACACACACACACACACACACACACACACACACACACACACACACACACACACACACACACACACACACACACACACACACACACACACACACACACACACCATACAAAAAGCAAGAGTTGTTACTAAGGAAAATAACAAAACCTCAGCATAAAACATCTATTCCATTTTCGTTCTTTCCTTCTGGGTTCGGACTGAGTGGAGTTCCAAGGCCGCCTGCTACCTCAACATCTGCCCTTCACCATCTACTGTCTCCCTCTGGTCCCACCCTGCCCCGCCCAACACTGTCCTGCCCTGTCTTGCTTCACCCTGCCTTGCCCTTGTCCAGCTCAGAACAACCCTGCCCCCACTGTCCCGCCTTGTCCCATCCTGCCCTGCCTTGTCTCACCTTTTCCTGTTCTACCTTGTTCCTCCTTAACCTGTCCTGCTCCACTCTACGCTGCCCTGCCCTGCCCTATCCAACCCAAGCCATCCTTCGTAAATCTCACCCTCTTAAACCAATCCTATACTCTTCTCACGCCTCACCCTGTCACACCCTGCCCTTCCATCACCGGGCCTATCCTGCTCCACCCTACCCTACTCTATCCAGCCTTACTCTACCTCCCTATATCTCACCCTTTTAATACAAACTTATTTTCTTCTCGGTTCTTCCTTCTTCCACACTACCACGTCTCACCCTGTCTAGTCTTCACCTTTCCTACCCTGCCACACCCTACCCTGCCTTACTCAGCCTTGTCATGCATTCCCAAATTTCACTCCACACCCTGCCCTCTACTCATGGATTCAACGCAGTTTATCCTCTCTCTCTCTGACTCTACCCTGTTCCACGCTGCTTTTCCTACCTTCCTGCCCTACTCTACGCTCCCCTGTCATGCCAAAGCTTACCCTGCCTTCTTAAGTATCACCCTACTGTCCCACTTTCCTGTCTCATCTTGGCTCCGACCCTGTTAGTCTCTCCCTAAACCTACCATGCCCCATCCTACCCTGTCCTATCCTTTCCTACCCTGCCACACCCTACCCTCTCCCATTTACCCATGTCTGCCTAAATCTCACTCAAATGCCCCGTCCTCCCAACCCTTTATGATTTCTGCCTTGTTCTTCCTCTCCTCACTTGCCCCGCCTCAATATGCCCCGCCTTACCCTGCCCCATCTCACCCTACCCCGCCTTACCCTGCCCCGCCTTACCTTGCTCCACCTCACCTTACCCCTCCTTACCCTGCCCCGCCTCCCCCTACCCCGCCTCACCCTTCCTCGCCTTACCCTGCCTCGCCTTACCCTGCTCCGCCTTACCTTGCCCCGCCCCACCTCGCCCCACCTCTGAAGTACAAAAAGCCCCCATCCCTTTGCCCTTGTCCTCCTCGCCCATACAAACATCTACAGTCCTTCCCATGTTCCATTCAGTTCTACAGAATATGATGCTACTCAGGAAGAATAACTATGGAAAGATGTAGACCCGAAGCACTGTCTCTTTCTGTCCCTGAGCTACGTGAAATAAGCTGCCAAAGGACGAAGATCTTGTCAAGGAAGGTAAAAGAACTACAGCATACCCTCTTCTACTATGCCTTCATCAGTCTTGTTCTACGTGTTGGGTGATGGATGGATTGCAACGGTGGGTGTGGGTTGGTGGTCGAATAAACAGGTGGATCAAATGCATCTTTTTTTTTTCTTTTTTTTGTAACCAACTCTGAGCATACACTTCACTGAGGCCTAGCAGTGCTCCTACGTACCACACGAACTTCACATGCCCCCACTTCAGCACTAAAGCCCACTGTTGGTATTTAATGCGTTCTAGTGTCGCCTCATTCAGGAGTGGCGTGATAGTACCAACGGGGGTTTTATTAAGGCATCCAACTGTTCCTTGTTAAAGCCTGGGATCGAACACGCGGCCTTTAGAACAGCAGACAGGTCCTTTAATCTATTGTACCACCCATATCCAACCACTCTTTAACCACCCATATCCAACCACTCTTTAACCACCCACGTCTACCTGTCCTTGACCATCCTTGTTCTACCGCTTCTTGACCATCCAGTTCTACCACCACACTCCTGTTCTCCCACTCCTTAACCCCTCCAGCTCAGCGATTTATTTATTTCCTTTTTCCAGTTACTGCCAGACAACTTTGTGGAACTTTACCCCGTTACTGTGATGACTTTTTCCCTCTTGCTATCACCAGACGATTTTATTCAGCTGTGGAGAGGTTAAGTACAGATTTCATTTACCCCTTCTCAAAGAATAAGTCTCACGTACGCTCAGTAAGTTGGTCTGAAAGAAGCAAGGGATAAAAATAAGTTACTGGAGAGGAGGAGTTAAGGGAGACGCCCTGTACAGAAGGGGTTAATGATTATCTAATGCCTTCAGCTCGTAAAGTCTCTCCAAACCTGAGTAAGGTCTTGTAGTAATTCAAAAAAGAAAAAGGAAGGAAAGAAAAAACGCCATTGACTAAAAGCTCTAATTCCCATCTTCCAGCCAGGCAGCCTTGACCAGACTATCCTGCTCGGCCCCACCTTCATTTGTACCCCGTAGTGCTGGAGAGGGACGCCTTCACGTGGTGGTACTGATGTAACCGCGTGGTTTCTCTGCCCGGCTGCACGTCCCTCAACTCCCTCCCTAACCCCGAAAGGTGGATGGTGGACTGCCGAAGATGGGCAATTTCAGCCAGCAGTCCACGGGGTTCTCGTTTACTACTGCTATTACTACTACTACTACTACTACTACTGCTACTACTACTACTAGCATCGAGCATCATCGTCCTCAACAATACAATACATTCACATATCGAAATTATTTTGACTGGGATATTTTTGTTCTTGATTTAGACTTCGTAATACCTCTTTCGTAGCGATTTATTCTGTATTTTTCACCATATTCGTAATAACAGTCACATCTTTAGTATCCCTTAGCATCATTCATCTCTGCCATACATTCACACACCGAAATTACCTTGACTGAGATATAAGGGTACATCAGCGCTCACGATGCAAAAAAGGGTGGTGTGTGTGTGTGTGTGTGTGTGTGTGTGTGTGTGTGTGTGTGTGTGTGTGTGTGTGTGTGAGAGAGAGAGAGAGAGAGAGAAAGAGAGAACAAATTAGTACAGGGACCCTAGGGGGCTGATCGACGGAAGGAAGGAAAAATGAGGAATTAGCACCAAGCCATAATATAACACCGTAGAGGCAGAGGAAGAAAAAAATAAGGTCGGAAGACACACGGAAATATCAAGGAGAGAGGCAAGACGGAAGGGCAGAGGAGGACAGTAAGGTGAGAAAGACTGGAGACAAAAAGGCCTCATTTCGTCTCCTCTTACGACAAGCAGGGAGTCTGGGGAAGTGCTGGACTGATAGAAGGTTTTAGAGAATACAAAGTCAAAAGTCACCGTCAAATGGCTAGGTTGAAGTTTGGCCAAGGAAGGTTAGCTTACACAGTTTTATCCGATTTAGACCAAACTTGGTGGAAGAGTTGAGGGTAAGGCAAGAACTGCGCCAGGTTTTTCAGATCATGAGAAGTAATCCATCTCTAGTTTTCTGCTGTCTGTGTTGCTGGAGTTACTAGGGTGCTACCACCGAATATAGAGGATACCTAAACGGGCTTATCCATTTTCATCGCCATACATAACACGCAGGGAATAAGTGGGTATTATTCTTACTCTCTCACCCCAGAAACTCAACAAGTAATACAAGCAGCCTCTGAAAAATAAGCAAGCAAGTAAAATCAGTATATATTCCAGTGTAACACGCGGGACCCCACAAAATAATCTCAACTACCTCTTGTCTCAGGCTTTGAATGCAGCTCAAAGAACAATTACAAACAAAAGATTTTCCCACTCTAACACACACCATCTTACTCAGTGTGTGTGTGTGTGTGTGTGTGTGTGTGTGTGTGTGTGTAATTCACCGGGTCGGTCAGGATCACTTGATGGTCGTGATCGTCAGCTTTTACCCTCCCGGAAGGGAGCTGAGAGCTCATATAGTCCGATCTAAGGGCAAGGCTGTGACCTTCACACACGCACACACCCGTCCCCTTGCTCAAGGGGGACAGTAACCACCCACTTCGTCAGTGAAACTTTTCGCAACCCGAGCGAGGCGCGAACTCCCGTCCACCAGTTGGCAAGCGAGAACGTTACCACTGCACCAGCGAGCGGTGTGTGTGTGTGTGTGTGTGTGTGTGTGTGTGTGTGTGTGTGTGTGTGTGCGTGCGTGCGTGCGTGCGTGCGTGCGTGTGTGTGTGTGTGTGTGTGTGTGTGTGTGTGTGTGTGTGTGTGTGTGTGCGTGTGTGTGTGTGTGTGTGTGTGTGTGTGTGTGTGTGTGTTTAATGACTGGAGTATGTTGAAATCAGGCAGAGTTGTGTTGCTAGGCCTATGGGTGTCGTGTGATGTGGAGTGGTGTGCAGCAGGTGAGGGGTGGAGGATGGTTTGATAGGATGTGGTATGGTGTGGTGTGCTATGGTTTGGTGTAGTGTGGTGTGGTGTGGGGTGATTTGGTTTAGTCTGATGTGGCGTGGGGTGTGGGGTGTGGGGTGTGGGACATTGTAGCGGGCCACTCAGGTTTTTTGACCACACACGCCCGACAAAAACTTGGACAAGTCGACCTTGGCTGAGGGTCGGCTGGGCAAGGAATTGAGATGGGGGAAGGTGACAGGAGACGGTGGGGTAAAGAGGGGGGATGAAGGAGGAGGGGGTGAAGAGAGATAAAGGTGACAGATGGATAGGGTGGAGGAATGAGAAGGGAGAGGGGGATAGGGTGGAGGAATGAGAAGGGGGAGGGGGATAGGGTGGAGGAATAAGGAGGGACAGGGGGATAGGGTGGAGGAATGAGAAGGGGAACGGGGACAGGTGGAGGAATGAGAAGGGGAACGGGGACAGGTGGAGGAATGAGGAGGGACGATATGGAGTCATGGATGGAGGGAATGAGTTGGGGGATAGGGAAGTGGATGGAGGAATGATGAAGGTGGGAATAGGTGGCAAGGGTGGGGGGATGGGGGAGGGGAGAACAAGGGAGATGGGGTGAGGAGGGGGAGAGGATAGACGTGAGGGAGAGAGGGAGGCAGGGAGTTGAGGTGATGGGAAGAGGGAATTGGAAGGAGGGAGGGAGAGAGGGAGGGATTAAGGAGTTGCATTAATCAAGGATCTTAACTCTCCAATGCTCAGAACAGTTCTAGCATTCTCATCCAGCTAACACAAGACGATTTCATTCAATTGTAAATGGCAACAAATTGGCAGGAAAGAGATGCAGTTTTCCTTTTCATTTTTCTTGTTGTTTTTTTACCTATTCATTCAGTTCCATATTCAGTTTTGACTCCGAGAAGACTGATATGCACTGAATGAAAACAAAAGAAAAACGAACGCACATATACACAATTTGCGTCCAATGGAATGGCATGGGAGAGGGCGACATGGAGGCGATATGTTTGTGGCCACCCCTTACGGGATTAAGGCGTCTGGCAATAGATAGATAGATAGAATATACTCACATTAATTTTTGCAAAGCTACATGAGGGGAGGAAAAGAATAATAAGCACAAAATCTGATGCACAAATTAATCCCATTTATCCAGTGAGATTTCTTTTAGTTTTTTGTGTTCTTAAAGACGATTTAATTCGACCTGAGACAGACATTACGTAGTGCAGAGAGGGAGTGAAGGCCGTATCGAACACCCATACCTAGAAATGTCCCTCCTATGCTGAATAAAATCGTCTGGATTGTCTCTACCTCTTAGACGATTTAGGGTCGATATTTTGCAGTGAAGGGATAATGAAGGCTGTATCTAACCCCTACAGTTTGAAAAAGTCTCCCATGCTGAATAAAATCGTCTGGCGGTAGGAAGTATGAAGTGAAAAGACGCCACTGTAGCGAAGGGTTAAGCTTGAGAAAGTTTGTAAATATGGAACCAAGGGACAGGGATTGGGGGTGGGGAGCTGGGGAAGGGAAGGGAAGGGAGGGGGGGAAGGGAAGGGGGTGGGAGAGGGAGAGTAAGGGGAGAAAGAGTAGGGGAGGGTGGCAAAGAGGAGGGGTTACTGGGAGGGAGGAGGGAGACGAAGGGTGGGAGTGAGGAGGTAAGATAAAGGAGGGGGTTTATGGAGGGGGATAAGGGGTGATTTAGGGGGGTGGTGGAGCAGGGGAGGGAGCTAGGAAGGGGTATGGGGAGGTAGGGGGAGGGAATAGTGGGGTGGGAGAGGAAGAGAGATAAGGGGTAATGGAGGGAGGGGGTAGTGGAGGGGACAGGAGTAGGGGAGGGAAGAATATGGAAGGGGAGGGGAGGGGAGGGAAGGGGAGGGGAGGGGAATGGGGACTAAGGATAAGGGGGAGGGGGAAAGAGGAGGGAGGGGTACTTATCACCTGGCCATAACTTACTTAACCTCAATTACACATTATTACCTAACTGTATCTCCGTATTCTCAACGAAATTCCAGTATGTGTGTGTGTGTGTGTGTACAATTCCAAGCCTTATTAACTCAACAATGCTTGATTCAATACATGTAATCTAGTTTATAATAAAAATTGGGGTGTTTTCTCACTGTCTTTGGTCATTTCTTTACACCTATTCCTCAGCGATTTATTTTACCTTTTACAAATTTGTATGTTTTAATAGGTAACTGATGCAAACTATATCAATATTAGTAAAAAAATAAATACCACACTACAGAACATTAAGGTGTGGTAATGCAAAATAAATCGCTAAGGGAACGGTACTACGGTCTCATATACCCGTGAAAATATGGCTTGTTATTCCTCTCCGTTTTCTTTATTCAGCATAGGGGAGACTTTTAGAGATGGCGAGGATCGATCTAGCGTTCATTTACATCTCTTCTCAATTGGGGAGGGCGCCTTCACGTGGTGGCACCGATATGGCTGGGCGGGGAAGGAGCCGGGTTATATAGATATTCCATAGTCTCCCCCCAATCCTGGAAAAATAATGTGGACCGCAGAAGAATCCCAGTTTTCGATTCGTAGTCCATAAGAATTACGTTTAAATGAGCCTGGAGTTACAACTACTATTACTGCTACTACTACTACTACTGCTACTACTACTACTACTATTATTACCACCACTACCATTACCACCACCACCACCACCACCACCACTACTACTACTACTACTAGGGGCTCAGTAAACCACAATCAACTGCTTAAAATACAAATGAGATCAAACTAACACAACCTAAACGGGCATGAAAATGATAACAGATACAACTGTTAACTAATTCTCCTTCAGTGTCTTCCTGTCATCCACAAATATCACGTCACATAAACCCATAAACCCTACACTGCTTTTTAGGATCATTTTTCTTGGACTTCCTGTAACATCTATCTCTCAGTGATTTATTCTGAGTGTTACATCCAAATATCCTCTTGTAAGCGACTGATGTATCGTTATTACAAGGAAATTAATGTGGTACAAGGGAGTGTAAAGCTTTACTATGAAATAAGTCGGTAAGGAAGAGGTGCTACGAAGCTTTCCATGACGAGAATACGTGTTTTTTTTCCAGTTATACATAAATCTCTCAAGACAAGAACACACAACATATTTTTTTTAGACAAACCTTCACAAATCACATTTTCCCTTTTTTTTCCCCTTCTTTTCCTTTCTTCTTTTGTTTTTTTAACTATTTCCGGAGGTGTCGGCTACTGTAATATCAATAAAATCCTTTGACGATACAAGGAATAATCCAGAACTTAATTCAGCGTCGTCCAGTAGGGGTTAAAGACACACTGATAGTAGCGGGTTGTAGCTTTTTTTTTTTTTTATAACAGAACGGAGGAAGGAATAACAAATGAATAAAAAATAATAATAATAATAATAATACATACACGAAATTGCTGGCGTCCTCCATTCATAAAAAATCTGTTACAGTTGGACTTGAACAGCTGTGGGTTGAAGTTTGGAGGGAAACAACTCTGGGGAAGCGAGTTCCAAAGAGATGCAGTTCGGGGAATAAAAGACTTCTGATAGGTGGAAGTTCTGCAATATGGCAGTGTGACATTCCAGGCATGAGCGCTTATACGACAATCGCTTACCATCTGGCCAGCCGACGTGTGCGAGGACAGAATCAAATACCCAGGTAATTCACCGGGTCGGTCAGGATCACTTGATGGTCGTGATCGTCAGCTTTTAACCCTCCCGGAAGGGAGCTGAGAGCTCATATAGTCCGATCTAAGGGTAAGGCTGTGACCTTCACACACACACACACACACCCGTCCCCTTGCTCAAGGGGGACAGTAACCACCCACTTCGTCAGTGAAACTTTTCGCAACCTGAGCGAGGCGCGAACTCCCGTCCACCAGTTGGCAAGCGGGAACGTTACCACTGCACCAGCGAGCGGTGTTCTTCGATCCGTGCGTCATAATCTACAAGATTGCGCACCGATATTTTTTACAGCCAATGTACACTCAGCGACGGGAGTAAAAATAAATATCGTGCAGGAGGGATTAGTGAAGGCTGTTGCTAACCACTACACTGCAGAAGATTGCCATTAAGTTAAATATCATAGTCTGGAGGGAAAGAGAAAAACAGTAAAAGACGTCAATGTCCTGAAGGAGTTAGCAATCTGTGTGCATGACGTGTGGTGGTTTTGAGTTGGCGTGAAGTTAGCAACCCGTGTGTATAACGCGTGCTGGTTTTGTGTTGGCAGTGAAGTTAGCAATCTGTGTGCATGACGTGTGGTGGTTTTGAGTTGGCGTGAAGTTAGCAACCCGTGTGCATGAAGTGTGCTGGTTTTGCGTTGGCAGTGACTATTTCTCATAACTGGACAGCGGGTTTTATTGTTGTCGTGGGGAACCCCCGGCTTACGGGTTCAATCTGGCTCCACTTAACATATTATCCGGCTCACAATAATTTTCAACTTTTTATCATATGCTCTTCTTAACACCTGTCCATAACATTTCCACTTTTTACGTAGGTACAATGAAACAGTAGGGTCCGTACGCCTCTCCTGTCTTTCATAGCTGGTTCCACATATATACTTAAATGCGCCTCTCCTGTCTTTCATAGCTGGTTCCACATATATACTTAAATGAGAGACAGTGGACAAAGGAAGGCAATCAACCATAGATGGAGAAAGTATGCATGTCAGTCCACTACGATATATTCAAACGTTTATATATCGACTGGTGAAAGAGAGGCAGAAGAAGCAAAGGGGCTAACTAATGCCAGATTATTGTATTCAGCCTTTGGTTCCTTCTTCTTTGCATATAAAAAATAATAACTGATAAAACTGGGTGCCATGAATCCCCTTCATGGTCGGGACTGTTCTAATATTTTATTCCAATTAATATTAGAAAATATTATTCAGTTGAGAAGCCTGAGAGTGTAAAGGTATCTTAAACATCACAGCCTGCACATAAGCGAAAAATCTATCAATCTATCTATTCCCAGACGCCTTAAATCCATAAGGGGTGGCCACAAACAAATCGCCTCCATGTCGCCTTGTCTCCCGCCATTTCACTACCCTGCTCCCAGTCCACACACCCCCTCTGTCCTATACCTCTCTACTCCATCTCTCCACCTCATCCTTGGCCTCCCCCTCCCTCGCCCCCACCCCTCCTCCACCTCATTAATTTGTATCACACAATATTTCAGTCACACAAAACACACTGACGTCATTTTCTTCAGTCCATCATTATCACCACCACCACCATCATCATCATCATCATCATCATCATCAGTAGCATTAATCTCCATCACACAGTATCTCAAGCAAACAAAACGCACTGATGTCACTTTGTTCAGTCCATCATCATCATCATCATCATCTTTTTTTCCTCTTTAAGATACGGGTGAGGTAGGATCCGGAAAACAATTAGGAAAGGGAAAGCACTCAAAGGAGGACTAGCACCATCGTAGGCTACCCAGCGAAACAGACCAAAGACTCCTACACAAACTGACATTCAAGCCCCCAGAATCACGGTTCCTCCTTCCGCGTGTGACTCTGCTTTTTATTCATTCATTTATTTATTTATTTATTTATTTACCTTCTTTGAGGGGGTTAAGACTAAGGAAGCCAAAGAAGTGATACCGGACACCAGGTTAAGAAACTACTTGGCAAGGTGTTCCATTATAAAAAAAAAAAAAAGTAACCATATACAGAATAAGCGTTCACTGCCTGAGTAGTGGTAGTTGTAGTAGTAGTAGCAGTAGCATTAGTAGTGGTAGTAGTAGTAGTAGTAATAGTAGTAGTAGCAGATGCAACACCAGGCTCATCTGAAACTTGAACCATGTGGGCTGCAGGCTACAGTTGTCCTTCTGCAGCAGTCCACCATCCTCCTTTTGGGGGATAGGGAGGGAACTGAAGGACATTTGCATAGCAGGGCAACGGATTCACCCAGCCACATCGGTGCTACCAGGTGAAGGCGTCCCTACCCACTGATTGAGAAACTGGACTCTACATGATTTTACCTGCGCTATATGAATGAAGAGCAACTATTTTGGAAAGAGACGTGACAACGTAAGAATACATGTGTTAAAGTGTGCATGTAAGAGATTAAAAAAAAAAAAAGGTGGAATTATACAACCAAAAGCAAGAAGAAAAACAGGCAGACAGACATGGAAAAGGTGTGAATGTAAGGGACTGAGATAAAAAGGAGAGAATACCAATAAAGGGAAGGTAAAACGGACACATAAATAAAAAATAAAAATAAAGACGAAAGGGAATGATGAGTGCAGATCAACATTAAGAACAGCTGGATCTGTGTTGGTGTACAAAGAAGGAAGTTGGTGGCAAGGAATGCGACCCTGGTAGACCTGAAGAACGCTGTGAAGAGACTGAAGAATGGGGAAGGTAGGATATGTTGGTGAGGTGTAGGGAGGAATGTAAATGGTAGTGGAGAGAGTGGAATGAAGGGTTTAAGAGAATTGTGCCAAAGCCTTTTTTTTAGGTATGTCTCGGGGCATAGGCTTCACATCCTGTTCCCAAGGACCAGTAGTCCTCCTACATACCATACATCTCCAACATGTCACCACTTCGGCACTAACCAACAAGAAAATGACTCAAAGATGCAAGACTATCAACATCAGAATCTGCGGCCATGTAGCAGGTTCCAATAATGTTCAAACTAAACGTGACGGCAGCCTGAACTCGACTGACCATTGTGATAAGAAAATTAGTGTAAAAAACGACTTGTCAATTTGTAAACGCCCCTCCATAGACTAGAGTGATGAGGATAGGAGAATTTTACGATTGTGACGGACCATTGTGATAAGGAAACTGATGCAAAAACTGACTTGTTAATATGTAAACGGCCCTCCATAGAGTAGGATAATGAGGGTGGGAGAATTTTACGACTGTCAGCTCTTGAAAAATAAAAATAAAAATAAGCAGAATTAAAACTCATGGGCATCGCTGGCATTTGAGGTTAGGGAGTATAACAACATCAACAATGGTCTTCATTTTCTTCCCTATTCCATCTGTGCCCACGCTTCACCACCACCATCACGCCTCCACCACCACGCCTCACCACCACTACCACCACTACTGCTATAGATAACATAAAAGGGAATGCTAAGGTGTACGGTGCAAAACAAATCACTGAGGAGGAGGTATGACGAAAACCTCAACACTTAGATGGCGGGTCTTAGATGTGCGGCTACGGGACCATCTCACCCTTGACATTTTCCCGCCCGACCCGCCCAGCCGCCGCGCCCACCACACCGTCGTCACCCGCCCAACAAGTCATCTGCATCACCATATCCTTCTCTTTTTTCCTTACACGTATGCAGTCAACGTGCCCTAACTTCTTTACATTTGCGATTTGGCGAGTGTTCCTATAGCAAATCCGACTACTACTACTACTACTATTACTACTACTACTACTACTACTACTACTACTAAAAATAATAATAATAATAATAAATAATAACTGTTATCTAGGCATTGGTTCAGAGACATGACTTCAGAGGCTTTATTTTACCTGTGCCCTGAGCTGCAAGGTGTATGAGGGCATAATTAACGGCACTCTTTAAATAACACCCGCCTTCACAGGTTGTCCTCATCCCACCCGCCTCCACCCATCACCAATCCCCCTTCATCCAGCCCACACCTCACCACCCACCCCACCCTTCTTGTATTGCCCCACCCACACCTCTCCACCCACCCCACCCTTTTTGTATTGCCCCACCCACATCTCATCACCCATTCCACCATTTTTATGTTCCCCTCACTCACATCTCTCCACCCATCCCACCCTTAATATACTCCTACACCCACACCTCTCCACCCACTCCACCCTTTTCATATTCCCCCACCCACACCTCACCATCCATCCCACCCCACATAGAACTTTTAAGACAAACCTTTCATTACCATCAGCATTGCCCTCCATACCAAGCCCATCTTCACAGGGTGTGCTTTTACCACCCTCCCCAGCCACCTACAACCCCTGTCCCACCCAGCCCACTCACTCACGTCCGCCCAACTCACTTTCTTTCTTTTTTTTTAAATCCTACATCTGACTTGCACCTTACCTTCCTACAACAACACTCATCTTGACTCTATAAACATCTCTGCATCCACCCCACCCAATTTTCTTCACAGGGTATACGCCCCCCATCGTGCCCCATCCTATCCACTCATCTCTGTCCATCCTGCCTAATCCTTTGAACCCTGAATTAGCATAAAGCCAAAATCATTCTAACAGCTCATGGCTGACACACGAGTCTAAAAACAATCAGTATTTCACGTAATTCAGTGAGGTGGACTTGAAAATCCTTACAAGAACATGAAAAACCAAAACTCTCATACAAAAAAAAAAAAAAATGAACTGTCAGGATTGATTCTCACGGCACATAAATTCACAGGTATGATCTAAGCCAGTGTTTATTTACCCCTTCACACCGACAACGTATATTAAATTTCAATCTTACTAACTTTTAAAAATTCTTGTCTAATTTTGGAGATTATTTACAGGATCTGGGTTAAAAACAGTCTTCATTAACCTCTTCACCTATTTCCCTCCCTAAATTAAATATCGTTTAAATGTAGCAAGAATGAAAATAAAATACATCGTCTTCAAGGGGTTAAAATAAACAGACTTAGCCTCTTCACCGCCTACTTTCCCTCCCTAAACTGAATATCGTTTCAATGTAGCAAGAATGAAAATAAAGTACCCGGTACATCATTATCTTAAAGGGGGTTGACTTGATGGGGCTGCAGTGATCTGAAAGTGTCTGAATTGAATGAGATAGTCATGAAAATATCCGCTCGGGTTTGAACATGGCTGAAAAGAACAAGGTGGCGAGAAATAACCCAAGCTGCCCTGTATATCACTGAACCTACTTTGACCAGGCTGGGCTTCAGGTGGGTGTGAGGGGCTTCATCTGACCCAGTAGGACCTGAAATGCCCTGACCTACACCCACCTGAATGACCTTGAGGGGATTGAAAGGACCTAGGCTGGTATTCTAGTCGGTTAAGGAAGCTCCCTAACACCTCTTACTTGGCGATTTGGTTTTCAATATGACTGGTTCATATCCTTTTGTACGTTATTTATGCAGAGTATGGCGATGTTGGAAGGATTCATATAACGCAGAAAAGGACAGGAAGGTGTAATGAGCAAAATAAATCGCTTAGGAAAAAGTGTTAGGGAACTTCCTTAATCCCCTAAATCAAATGACTACCTATCTATCCATTGCCAGACGCCACAATCCCGTAAGGGGTGGCCATTTGACTTTGAGTTTGTTGTTTTACAGGGAAGTGCACTGACCCTCCACCAACCCACTTGTTGACACGTAGGGAGCACGTATGGTTTGGTTATATGGTTACCACCCAGCGTTGTAAATGGTTTCTTGGCTTACTGGAAACCATTTGGCTTGTCACTCAATGTAAAGCCACCTGTAAAGAAAAGAAAAGCAATAAGAATTGACAGGAAAGATGGGATAAATAGGAAGAGAGGAGGGCAGGCACAGAAAAAGAATGATAAAGGCTAAGGAAAAAGCAGGCAGCACTACATCAAGTGAGTGGATGATGGTCGCCACCACCTACACACTCTTTTATTTTACTCTTGCTGCCATGTGAATATTTTTACCATTTTATGCAGTTGAAGATAGAGCTGAAGTAATGAAGAGGCTAACCAAGGCTCTATCTGACTTTAGCACTTTGAAAAATTCCCCTCAATGTGAATAAAATCCTTTGGTTGGGAGGAGAATAAAATGAAAAGAAGTCACATTAAGGAAGGAGAGTTTAAAAAGACGTTATTGCTCTAAGTTAAGGTGGAATATGCAAGATAAAGCGCTAAGGAAAAGGTGCCACGGCTCACGGCTCAGAAAATACCAGGGATACTCAACCGTGCCATCTAGCGGTATCAAGGCTAATTACCACCCGCAGCTTTTACCAATAACTTACACACACACACACACACACACACACACACACACACACACACCGCTCGCTGGTGCAGTGGTAACGTTCTCGTTTGCCTACTGGTGGACGGGAGTTAGCGCCTCGCTCAGGTTGCGAAAAGTTTCACTGATGAAGTGGGTGGTTACTGTCCCCCTCGAGCAAGGGGACGGGTGTGTGCGTGAGTGAAGGTCACAGCCTTGCCCTTAGATCGGACTATATGAGCTCTCAGCTCCCTTCCGGGAGGGTAAAAGCTGACGATCACGACCATCAAGTGATCCTGACCGACCCGGTGAATTACACACACACACACACACACACACATTTCCCTCTTCCCGGTCTGCCCACTTGTGCCGGGAATGTACCCTATAATACGGCGTCTGGGCATGTCAAAGGTCATGAATAAAAAAATAAATAAATCAGTTTTCACATTGCCTTTATCATCATCATCATCATCACTGTCAACATCATTATTATCATCATCATCATCATCATCATCATCATCATCACTATCAACATCGTCATTATCACCATTATCATCATTACCACCATCCTCATCATCCCCACCACCATCAACATCATCATCATCATCATCATCATCATCATCATCGTCAATCAGTCAGTCAATGTATCTATCCAGTCATACATCGCTGGCCAATCCCAACCTTATTTCCGGGTACTGAACTGGCTAGGTAGGATGCAGAAGTGGAAAGAGGAAAGCGAGAAAGTAAGAGATTTATTAACAAAGTGTCTAGTGAAATGAACCAGGCATCTATTTACCCATCAGTCAAGTCTTCGAATTTCTCGGCTTCTCCTCACAAGCAAAACATCTACACAAAAATAGGTATTACATGACTTTTGTGGGATAGAGACATTTTGCCCTTGCTCTCTCTTACTTCTTCTACCCGTCTCCCTTCCGCTTCTCCCTCCCACCTTCCCTCCCTTCTATTCTCTTTCCCACCCTCTACTTTCTCCCTCCCTCCTCTCATTAATACTCCATCTAGCGAGAAATAATTGAGTTCAAAGTTAAAAACGATGATGCAGCTTTTGTCTCTTGCTTCCAGTACATACTTCTTTAATTAATCAGTTCTCAGCCAATCTAACACACACCTTCCTGATGTTCTCTCGCATCTTCTATATATTTTTTTTCTGTTCTATAGAAACATCTTTGGCACCAGCGCTTTACTACACTCAAGCGTCTGATCTCGGCACTTCCCTTTCCCATTCACCTCTCTTTTCTTTCACCACACAAAGAAGTCTGTTTCCATTCACCAACATATCACACTGTGGAAGTGTTGGGTGGGACAGAGACGGGTAAGAGCTTGGATTCTTTATTTTCTTTATTTTCTCTATCAAAGATCAGTTCTGCGTAACCCAAAACGTTCAAATTAGCCCCGAAGGTGTGTGATTAACGAGGGAAGCATTCACACATTTTCCCCGAAACAACCGTCGCAATACAATCCAGATCCCTATTTCAGTTCCAGGAGGGACCAAAATGGAGTGAACATAACATTAAATCACAGTTTCACGAGAGGAAAGTGCGTACCACCTAAAACTTAGCTTTTATACCAGTAACTTCATCGAATCTCTGTCCTTATCAGCCATCCGTGCGCATCACATCATTCATTTTACCACCCAAGCACAGTACCTCCCATGCCCGACTCAGCTTCTCCCTACCCTGCAATACTTTATTTATCCACCTCCTATACTCCTTTTACTTTAACTTGGCCTACAATTGCCATCTGCCCTTTTTCATTTCTGAGTTTGTAGCAATAGATTAACACTTGAATAGGATGGTAGTCACAAAACAGTGCCATGAGAGGACAGAGAGCCGTAATATTGTCTATTCTTCAGTCATTGAACTACGAAAAGAAACGCTGCGATAGAACGAAAATCTAGACCAAGTTAAGGAGAAAAAATTATCACTTCCAGCCATCTAGCTACTAATCTACTCACTAAATATCTTCCTACTGAACTGAGGGACGTTTACATCACCGGGTACTGGCGCCGCCAAGTTATATCGGTGCCAATGTGTGAAGGCGTCCCTCTCCACCACGGTAATTACTGACAGACTCCAGGATATATAATTACGAACAGATGTTATGGTATTAGCAGGGGTATTTTCGTGAATTATCAATGGACATAAGGAAATTAGTGTTATTAGGAAGTCTTCAGTAGGTGTCTAGGGGTCCCGCGTCGAAGATGGCCGTGTGTTTACATTCTGGGGTTTGTTGTCAGGAGGTCATTGAAGCCTTTCCTGTCATATAATGGGTAGCCCGTAAATAGCACTCCTGGAGAAACTCACCTGGGGGAATATTATGCATAGAGGGATGGTTCAGTCTGCTGGTGTGGGCGTGGCAATGGAAATAGGAGATGAATAAATGACGCAGGACAGATATTAACATACCTGAGTGAGTCGTCTCTTCAATACACGAATGGTCTCCTTCCCTTAAATGATCTGGACTACTTTTGCCTAGCCCCGGGGCCCTACCAAGTCCAAAATAGGTGATGGAGGAGTTCTTGTTATTGTGTGTGTGTGTGTGTGTGTGTGTGTGTGTGTGTGTGTGTGTGTGTGTGTGTGTCTTTTTTTGTCATCCTCTGGCGCAACAACAGTTAGGATTCAGTCTGTCAAAGGAGCGACATTCCTCTCTAATAAGTGTGTGTGTGTGTGTGTGTGTGTGTGTGTGTGTGTGTGTGTGTGTGTGTGTGTGTGTGTGTGTGTGTGTGTGTGTGTGTGTGTGTGTGTGTGTGTGAGTGTTTTGATCCTTCATGTGCACGCGCGCACGCGCGCGCGCGCGCGTGTGTGTGTGTGTGTGTGTGTGTGTGTGTGTGTGTGTGTGTGTGTGTGTGTGTGTGTGTGTGTGTGTGTGTGTGTGTGTGTGTTTGTTTATGTGTGTGTGTGTGTGTGTGTGTGTGTGTAAGAAGGTCAATAAGTGTCTCTGTATAAGTGTATAAGTAACGGTACACTCAGGGTCCTCTCCTTCTTGCCCCACCCTACCTCTGTGTAACTTTTATTTGGTACACACACACACACACACACACACACACACACACACACGAACAAGCATCTGGCTGTCCCTGTATCTAAGCTGAATTTATGGTGGGCAAATGAGCATGAGTCTCCTTGGTTACTATAGTTCTTTCACCATAAGCTGATCCAGATTGGGGTCCTCCGGCTTATTTCAGATAGCTCTATGCCAAAATAAGACAATATTACGGCTCTGCTTCCTCTCTATACCACTTCTTTGTGAGGTATGCACTCTCTGCCTCAGGGGTATGGAGTACGAATTTACTGTGATCAGGAGCCGCATTGATCAGCAGTTCGCATAAGTTAGAGTTTTTGTTAACATTGTAGCTTTAAAAATATGACTAGCGACCGCAGCTGTTGGCGTGTTTGGGTCCTCGAATTGTATTATGAAGACTATCTCACATCCTTCACAGTACTACTCCAAAATGATAGTGGTTATATTAGATACAAAATAGTGGCAGTAGTAGCAGTAGTAGTAATAGTAGTTGTAGTGGTAGTTGTTGTTGTTGTTGTTGTTGTTGTTGTTGGTGGTGGTGGTGGTGGCCCCATAATCGTCTGAAACGTGAACCTACAGGGTGAAGTTGCCTCTCTTCTAAAGTCCACCATCCTCTTCTCGGGGGACAGGAGAGGAGTGGAGGGGACGTTGGTATATCCAGGCAGTAAAGCCGCTTTGTTATATCGGTGCTACCTCGTGAAGGAGTCAGTCTCCCGCATGACTACGGTAGCCTATGAACTGAGTTAAATGAAGATCAATGTATCATGCAACGGCAGTTTATTTCAACCCACCCCCCTTTTCTTTATTCTCTCCAGACGGTTTTATTCATCCACCCCTCCATCATCCAATCCTTTTCTTGCTCCATCAGAAGCGTAAGGACCAGGGGCTAGACTACTTAGTCCTGATATGTAAGGCAAGGATGACCAGCCTCCCTCATCCCTGAGTGGCATTATGTAACCAATAAACCCCAACCAACCCTCCAATGTAAACCTTTACGGGCTCCACCCAGACGGAGTGCCTTATCACGCTACACCACCAGGCGTCAGTAATTATATGCTTACCATCCAGTGTAGTTGGATAGTCGCTCAATTTAGCATCACCTTAAATTTGCACTACATCGCGTGAGTGGATGGTGAGTTGGAAAAGCTTCTCTTACTGAAGGGGTTACTGTAGGCTATATCTAACCCATCTTTTTGAAAGTCCACAGAACCTAATTAAAGGCGTGTGGAGGTATCAAGGACGAAATGTAAATGACGCACTCGGGGTGATGAGCGAAATTTTGTCAGTGTTTTCAAATATATTCACTTAACACCATCATCATTACTATCATCACCACCACCACATCACCATCATCATCTTCACCATTATCACCACCACCATCATCACCACCACCATCATCACCACCACCACCATAACGTCATCTTCACCATAATCATCATCACCACCACAACGTCCTCTTCTTGAGAGGGGCGCCTTCACGTGGTGGCACAGAGATAAATAGCTAGGTGACACCACTGCCTGGTTAGACAAACAACTCTCAGCTACTTCCCTGTCCCCTAGAACGAGAATGTTAGACTGGAAGGGCATTTAAAGCTGTCAGACGACTTGATGCCGATTTCATACTAGCAACATCAGCTGTGTTCAGGCCCAACCACATTAATGCAGGCAATTTCCAAAGAAATTAAATTATCTCAGATCCTTTCAGCACACTACAGATCCTTCAAATCAATTCAAATCAATGGAGATCGATGCAGGTCATGTTCGTGAAGGAGTTCTAAAAAAAAATAATAATAATAATTATAATAATCCCTTTTAGCTCAAGGTCTCTCCAACACATGGGAGTCAGGTCTTGCTAATCCTTTCATTTTCAGTTCCATCTCATCCATTCCACACAGACTGGCTCAGGTTATATCCATGCAGGCGTGTACCGAAATAAACCCAGCTGGTGTACCGATGTTCATGGATTTTTTTTTAACAGGTCAGAGTAGAAATGGGTGAGGTGAGCTTAGAGGTGAGCATACAGGTGAGCATAGGGGCGGGCATACAGGTGAACATACAGGTGCGCATACAGGTAAGCATAAAGGTGAGCATACAGGTGAGCATAAAGGTGAGCACAGAGGTTAGCATACAGGTGAGCATACAGGTGGGCATAGAAGTTCATCGAATTCCACGCAGTTCCGTCAAATGAAATCAAAGTGACTCTATACTATTCACTTTACTTTCGCCTAAAACTGCCATCCCTCCGCCTTGAATGCTGAGTAATAGCAATAGAATAAAGCTAGAATATAATACTAGTCACGAAGAAGTGCTACGGAAAATATATCACAGTCTTCTCTTTTTCTTCCACTGATCTACGTGAAATAAGCTGCAAAAAGGATGAAAATTTTAGGCCAAGTTAAAGTGAGTGAAGTATAGCAGGTGGGATGGTGTCACGGGGGTGGAGGTTTAAATCAAATCTTTCTCCTTAGACCACGTACAACGGTAACAGCAAGAAGGTAAGCACGCGACGCTCTCACATACCTTGCATCTTGCACACGTACAGAAATCAACGACGTTTCTAGTTTGAACCAAAATTTTGTCCACGTATGTATGATTCCTTGCCTTGCTTCCCTCGAGACAGAGAGAGAGAGAGAGAGAGAGAGAGAGAGATTCACTATCAGTTATGTTCCAGGAAGATACTTTTTTGGAGGCTCCGTAGCACTCTTTTCTTTGCAATTTCTTCTGCATTTTACACCATATCGTCTTGTATGTTATGTATGCAACCCACGGCAGTATTGAAATGCTGTAAATTGTAAGCAAGGAAATACTAAGGTGCAGTAAGCAAAATAAATCGCTAAGGAGAAGTTGTGCACAGCCTCCCATGTCACCTAAAATTCAACCTTGGAGACAGTTGTCTTAAAATGCAAATAAGACGAAGAGGAAAAAGAAGAGGAAGAAGAACAGGAAGAAGAAGAAGAAGAAGAAGATGATGATGATGATGATGATGATGATGATGATGATGATGATGATGATGAAGGACAAGGAGGAAGAGGAGAAGAAGAAAAAAGAAGAGAAGGAGCGTTGTGAAGCCAGGTTTCATTGGACGAGGGAACCGAGGAGAGGCCAAGCCCAATTTCGGGAGGGCCAAATGCTAGACATTGTCCACAAGTTAAATGATCCAAATTTCATATTGGGAGACCAGCGGGGTGGCCAAAGGTCTGAGCTGGAAGGACCTTCCCCTTCCCTTTTTAGCTACGCCACTAAGAAGAAGGAGGAGGAGGAGGAGGAGGAACTATAAAAAAGAAAAGTTACAATTTTCCAGTACTTTCCCCCGTGCGGTTCAGTTCCGCCATCCTACGTACGAAACTTGACACAGGAAAAAAATGAAGAATCCGTATCGCGTCCTCATTGGCTAACTGTTGGTGACGTCAGAGCGGGGCCGTATCGGTATATAAACAGGAGGGCGCCTATTGCACTCCACCATCTCTACATTCCCGTAAGCACCCGACAACATGAAGGCTCTGGTGAGTTAGTAATCTTTGTTGGCTGCAGCTTTAAACATGGACACTGAAATATTTAAAGTGGACGCTGAAATATTCAAACATGGACACTGAAATATTCAAACATGGACACTGAAATGTTTAAACTAGACTGATGAAATATATAATGAATGATTTCGTGAGCCATATTGTCTTCCCTGGTGAAGAGGTTGTGCGATGATTTGGTTGTGAAGTTGGCTTAGGAGTCGTAGTCTCTTTTCCCCAGCGATTTATTGTGCTCATGTCAGTTCTATATTCCCTTGATGTCACTGATCCAGACTATATCGATATTAAGAGGATTTAAATAATATGGAAGATAACACTAATGTGTAATATGCAAAATAAATCGCTAAGGGAGAGATGCAAAGGAAGCCTCTTAACCTACCTACATTACGGCTCTATGTGATGATGATGATGATGATTTGTGCGGAAATGAGGCTAGTGGAATGAGGTGAGGTTGACAGAGAGAGAGAGAGAGAGAGAGAGAGAGAGAGAGAGTGTGTGTGTGTGTGTGTGTGTGTGTGTGTGTGTGTGTGGCGGCCGTGGGGCGGGATGTCTGTGTCCTTCAGATGGTGCTGTGTGTGTGTGTGTGTGTGTGTGTGTGTGTGTGTGTGTGTGTGTGTGTGTGTGTGTGTGTGTGTGTGTGTGTGTGTGTGTGTGTGCAACAGTGTAGCGTGTACGTGTATGTATTCCAGGTGGTGCTGTGCCTAGCGGTGGCGGTCTCAGCCCTCCCTACGGGTCTGGTGGGTCCGTCTGGCACTATTGGACCGTCTGGCATGGTCGGTCCCTCAGGCCCGGTCCAGTTCCACCAGCCAGCGTGGGCGTTCCTGGGTAACCATGCCCATGCCCACGTCGCCGCCCTCAACGCTCACAGGGCCGCTGCAGCCTACAGGCCCGCCCCAGTCACGGCAACACTGTACCAGGTAGTAATGAGTCTCCTGTGTGGGTGTTTAGGGGGATTAGATCTCTTACAAGTGGGACTGGATCTCTTATAAGTGGGATTAGATCTCTTAACAAGTGGGATCAGATCTCTTAACAAGTGGGATTAGATCTCTTACAAGTGGGACTGGATCTCTTACAAGTGGAATCAGATCTCTTAACAAGTGGGATTAGATCTCTTACAAGTGGGATTAGATCTCTTAACAAGTGGAATCAGATCTCTTAACAAGTGGGATTAGATCTCTTTACAAGTCTCTAGTAAACCTACTTTGTTTTAATATCCTCCTCTATGTCGATACTGGTATAAGTGCAAGAGAATATGAAGTTATATTTTAAAATCGTTGAATGGTAAGCATATAGTTGAACGACGCCTCGTGGTAGTTGGGGTTTATTACCGCTACTCAGGGGCGACTGAGGCTGGTCATCGTCGCCTCAAAAGTCAGAAGTAAGTAGCTTATACCCAGACCCATACCCTCCTGATGGGGCAAAAAACAAAGGTCCCTAACAACTCTTCCTTACCGACTTATTTTTAGATACGGCCTAACACCTCTTCCTTACCGATTTATTTTTGGATAAGCCCAGCCAGTATCGTGTTGTACGTTAGAGTAAGGTGATATTAGAATGATTTAACCAGCACACAAGAGGACGGCAAGATATAAGAAGGCATAATAAGTCGCTCAGGAAGAGGTGTTAGGGAGCTTCCTTACCCGACGAGAATACGAGTCTGAGATTTATTACCCTCTTCCGCCAGACCAGTTTTTGAAATAGGTCTCCACAACAATAAAGATAGATAGACAGATAGATAGATAGATGGGTTGATATAAATAGAGATAGATATGGATAGATATAAGTATAATGATTGGTTGGTTGATCGATTGGTTGGTTGATAGACAGACAGATAGATAGATAGATGTGAATATTTAGGCTACATTATCTATAAGGAAACAATAAAGGATAAAACCAAGTTGTTACAATTGACTTCGTTGCCATTTTTGATTAACCATACTCTTTCCACCTTAACCTGGCCCAGATTTTCGTCCCTTTGCTGCTTATTTCACGTACCTCAGGGGCAGAGACAATGCTACGGCTGTGCACCCTTTCCATAGCACTTCTTCGTGACTAGCACCGTATCCTAGAGCTAATCCATTGCCACAACTCGGCGTTCATGATGGACAGATGGCAATTTTAGGCCAATTTGAAGTAAAAGAAGTACAATACGTGCAGTAAGCTAGTGTTTCTGAAATCACGTACACACAGTTTCCTCATTGCATATCTGACAATCAAACAGCAATGACAATGATTCTCTGTCTTAATTAACATTGTCTACTCTATAGGTAAAGAACAACCGTCTTCTTATTATCTTCTTCTTTTTCCTCCTCCTCCTCCTCCTCTTCTTCTTCTTCTCCTTCTTTTCTCATACTTCTTCTTGCTTACAGGCCGCCCCAGCTGTTGCCCTTTATGGCGTAGATGCCGCCGGCTGCGTGAATGGCCCATCCGGCAAGGTCTGTCCCAGTGGCAACATCCAGTATATTTAGATCACCCACACAGCCTTCCATCCTCCCTTCCCTGCATCCTTTTCTTTATTCATCCACTAGTTTAACATCTCGCCGCCAGGGCACCGGCACACCAACCTCAGTCATCAGTGGCTCAGATTTTTTGCGGTTCCAATAATAACTCTTCATGCAAATATTTTATACAACCTTAGGTTTACGGAGAAGTAACGTTGTGTTAAATCTGTAATGTAATAGATTTGTAAATGTAATGTGCTATAATAATTGTATAGTGTGAAGAACATACATAAATGATATACTGTAATAATCTACAATGCTTGTAATGTGTGTAAATGTTAATGTTCCGCTGAATCTCTACTGCTTAAAAATCCCTAGAGGTCAAGTTGTTAAATACATAATGTTTAAGATTCTGTAAATGGAACGTTGTGGTAAATCTGTAATATTTAAAATTATGTATATGTAAAGCTATGTTCAATCAGCATAATTTAGCATCACGTGACTAATGCATTAAACGTAAACGTGAAAAGCTTTTGAAATGTAATACTGATAAAAACCATATTGCTATCAATGTCGGGAATGTATTGTGCTAATTCTATAATTTAGGAAAAAAATCAATCTTTTCATACTTAGTGATGGCAATATAACAAAACTATTCTTATGCAGCATATCAACGGAACCCAAATAGCTGGCCGTAATCCTGTATTATGTATTATAACAATAAAAAGTACTGTATTTCAGTTCCTGGGTATAATTTCTCCTTATAATATATATATATATATATATATATATATATATATATATATATATACTAGCAAGGTACCCGGCGTTGCACGGACAAAAAGGTAAACACACTAATCCTAGACGGTAAATAAAACCCACACTTGTAGACGAAGATTATACTGTATATTTACCAAACAGTTTCGTTGAACTCGATCACCACTGAAGATGGCGGCAGTGTCCACCGAAACTGTTTGGTCAATATATTCTTCGTCTACAAGTGTGGGTTTTATTCACCGTCTTTGATTATCACGCAAGAGTGATTCATCCATTACACTCTAATCCTATTTGTTCTAGTTCAATGTTTCTTTCTTCTCCAGAGAGACCATGTACTGTACCTGTTATGCTTTTGAAGAGGTCCAGGAACTTCCTACTTCAGCTTATGCAGACCAACGCACGGTATACTGTATGTGCGCACTTGTTTACTATTACCGGTAACCTTAAATGACCTCCGACCGGTGACCTCAAATGACCTCGGATGTCAGCCTCACACAGCCCATGTCCGAACTGGAGGTCATGTGAGTCTCCATGCCAAAAATTGTTGTTGATAAAGGATTTCTCGAGATATTATTAACAACGCAGCATCTTCCCCACCACCACCACCTCAGCTCCCTAACAACACCAGCACCAACCCAGTCAGACCTATAACCTGCTCAGCAAGTCTCCCCGCCACTCTTACTCCCTCGCCAGGCTTAACAAATCGCCCAGTCAGGTTCCCCATCACCTCACCCTTCACCCAACATCACTAGGACTGGGCAAACCGCTCTCACACCTGCCTATTTTGGTGACAGTGTTGCGGCCACCTCCCTTACCCCATTAAAAGGTGCTCGCCCACCCACCACCTGCACCACCACCACCCACGCTCACGACCGGTTCCTGCCTCGCCACCATACCTTACCACCTTCCACCATAGCCCCTTCAGGCAAGATCACTGGCATGACATTTCACATTTCAGACGGTCACATTAAGCTCCCCACCACCTGAACCCACCTGAAGCATTTACAGATTACATATTATTTGCTTTAAATGAATGAAGGACGCCTGTAATCTGATGTATGGATTTTTTTGTTATTTAATTTGTTTTTCCTTCCTCTGTTCATCGTCTGCAAAAAAAAAAAAAAATGATAACAAGGAGTCATCACCACAATTCACCACATTGCTCCATCGTCCACAGCATCCCAAACCTCATTTTCAACCTTCACTCCAGGCAACCGCATGATAATATTCAAGATTATTCAATTGGTACTACTGTCACACAAATAGCGACTCGGCACGTATTCTCATCGGATAAGGAAGCTCCCTGATAGCTCTTCCTAAACTATTTATTTTGCTTATTACACCCTGCTGTCCTCTTCTGTGTTGCTTAAATCATTCCAGTCGGACCATACGCTGCATAAATAACCTACAAAACGATATTATCCAGTCGTATCCAAGATTAATCGATAAGGAAGAGGTGTTAGGAAACTTCTTTAACCGCCGAAAATACGAGCCATACAAACGTAGTCCCATGCAAAAGCCAGGCACCGTATCTGCTGGGCTAAGAGGGGTATTCTTTCCGTAGACTACACCTGTTGTTGTCTTCCTGTTTTTTGCTGAACTTTCGCTCGATTCTTTCATTCCCTCCTTGCAAACTTGCCTCTTGCCCCTGGTATAGATGGAATTTATTGATATCCCCCTGCAGGTCTCCTGGAACCCTTCTCACGGATTTCCTGCTCACCAATCCCTCTTGCATGCATCCATAGTAATTGTTCTCTTCATTCACTACCCAAATCTCTCTCTCTCTCTCTCTCTCTCTCTCTCTCTCTCTCTCTCACACACACACACACACACACACACACACACACACATACACACACACACACACACACACACAGTAAACACATATACTGTACCATACATGGGTTCCGTACGCACCACTAGCAATCTTCTCGCCTACCTTTCAGACCTCAGGTCATCCTCCTTTCAGGACTTTGGCGAAAGCTTTGCCATTGCACTAGACATCTCAAAGGCTTTCAATCGAGTCTGGCATAAATCTTTAATTTCCAAACTGCCTTCTTACGGTTTCTATCCTTCTATCTGTGCCTTCATCTCCAGCTTCCTTTCTGGTCGTTCTATAGCCGTTGTTGTAGAAGACCACCATTCTTCTCCTAGATCTATCAACAGCGGTGTTCTTCAGGGTTCTATCCTATCGTCAACTCTCTTCCTTTTATTCATCAATGACCTTCTAAGCTGTAGATCTTACCCTATCCACTCATATGCTGATGACTCCACCCTTCACCTTTCCATTCGCTTCCAACAGCGTCCATTGCAGCAGTTACTTCAACAAATAATGGATGAGGCTATGGCACACCTAATGTCTGACTTGGCTCGTATCTCTGACTGGGGTAAAAGCAATCTTTCTGTTTTTAATGCGTCAAAAACTCAGTTTTTACACCTATCAATCCGACAAAATCTTCCTCAGGAGTACCCACTAATGTTAATAATATCCAGCTCAATCCTGCATCATCTTTATACATACTTGGGGTTTCATTCTCACCGGATTTATCTTGGAAAGATCATATACCTCTCCTGTAAAATCTTCTTCCAAGAGATTAGGTGTGCTAAGCCAACTCCGTACCTTCTTTACCCCTGCACAGTTGTTAATTTTATATACGGGTTTTATTCGTCCCTGTGTAGAGTACAACTCTCATGTGTGTGGAGGCTCGCCACATACAGCTCTTATCAACAAGGTGGATCAAAGGCTTTTCCTCTCATTAATTCTCCATCTCTTACTGGTTCCCTTCAACCTCTGTCTCTCTGGTACACAGGTGCATCTTTATTTCTTTTCAATCGCTGCTTCAGTGGTCGCTGCTCCTTTGAACTGTCTGCTTGCATCCCTCCACCACTACGGTGGGTGCGTAGCACCCGTCTAGCAACAAACTCTCCTCTTTTTTCTGTCCAACTCTCTAATGCAAGAGTTAACCGCTATTCCCAGTCCTTCATGTATGCAACAGATCAACTCTGGAACTGTCTCCCTCTGTCTGCATTTGCTACTTCCTATAATCTCCAGTCTTTCAAATGTAGTGTGTCCAGGCATCTTGAACAAATCTTGAATTTGCCTCTCTGTAGTAATGATTTTTTTTTTTTCCTTGGAGGGAGCGTTTGCTATGGCCTATCATCTTTTGTTCCACTGATTTCCTCATATCTCAACGACAGAAAGATAAGAGATGATGTATATTCCAACTTCCACTCATTTTATGCCAGCGTGCCATAAGGATCAGTCCTGGCTCCAACCCTACTGCTAATTCATATTAACGATTTCTTGTCTATCACCCATAATCCCATTCACTCATATGCAGATGACTCAACACTTCACAGTTCCTTCACATTCAAACACCCATTCACAAAGTCTTTAATTCCCAGTTCAGTACAGCATCTCCATAAAACAAGACTTATCTAAGATCACTGGATGGGGACAAAGTACGGTAACACTGTCTTATTTAATGCTTGGAAAACCAAATATATACAATTTACTAATAGACAGATATTGCCTGATTCCTATATTACCTTCAATGCTACTTATATTCCTATCTTTAAAAGTATTGAAATTTTCGGTGTTTCACTTAACAGTACCCTCAACTGGACCTCTCATGATTGACGACTTGCTAAAACCGCATCACATAAGCTTGGATTATTGTATAGAATCTGCAGCTACACCACTGGCGAGCAGTTGGCTATAATGTCATGAGCGCCCTCAGCTGGAATACTGTTCAGTGTTCACCCTTGTGGAGTGGATGTGGAGAGTTGAAACAAGTGGATAAAATTCAGAAGAAAAGCCGTAAGAATTATTAATAACCCCGAAATCACAAATGAACTGCCTCCCCTACAAGTAAGGAATGTTGCCTCCCTTGCATTATTTTGCAGATACTTTTATGGCAAATGCTCAGAGGAAGTTACATGCATTGTGCCACCTCTCCACGCCTTCCCCCTTGCTACACGGGCATCTGGTAGCGCTCATGACTGGAATGTCAGGCTTCTGGTAGCGCTCATGACTGGAATGTCAGGCTGCTATATTGCAAAATTTCTGCTTATCAGAATTCTTTTATTCCCAGAAATATATCTCTTTGGAATTCACATCCCCAGAATAGTTTTCCCCGAAACTTCAACCTACAGCAGTTGAAGTCCAACTGTTAATTTTTTTTTATGAATGGAGGACCTGGTGTATGGATTATTATTAATTTTTTAAGGTAAATGTATGCTTTACTTCCAGCAGCAGAAAAACCTTACCAGTTCAGTTCATATTCCTCCAGTTTGTCCATTCATCATCCAATCCTACGTTGCCCCATGAGGAGCGTAGGAGCCCGGGGCTAAGCAAGTTGGTCCTGATACTTAAGATGAGAGTGACCAGCCTCACTCATCCCTGAATGGCGTTACGTGAGCAATAAACCCCAACTACCCTTTGGATATAAACCTTCACCGGCTCAATCCGACTGGAGCGCCGTTATTACCCACTAAACTACCTGGCGCCAAAATCTGGTTATATGGTTACCTTACCACCCAGCGTAGTAAGTGGTTTCCTGGTGTATAGGAAATCATTTGGCTTGTCACTCAGTGTTGAGTCACCCACAGGCAGAAAGAAGAGGAAAGAATGAAAGGAAGAAGAGGAAGTGTAAATTAGTTTATTTTCTGTATTATTCTGACTATTTTCAGGGTGGTAAATTACCTTTAATTGCTGAAAAATTACCCCCCTGTTATTATCATTACTCCCTTATGCCGTATCTACGATTGTTTCCAGTGTAATGGAAGAAACTCACTCAAAGTACTCAAAGATGTATTTCGTTTCCTAATTTCCCAGCTGGAGCTTTGGTTAGGTTAGGTTTGGTTCGGTTAAATTATTAGGTACAGTTGAGCTAGGTTAGGTTGGTTTAGTTAATTGTCAGCAGCAGTGGCAGGTGTAGGCTCTAATGAATAGCACGAGTTGTACTGTCCAAAACCGTGTGATTATAATAATTATATAAGTTAACCATAAAAAAGATAGAGAATGGAAGGATAGGAAACAAACTGAAGAAAACTTTTATTTCAGGGAAGACTAAAAAACGGACAAGTGGCATTCTCGCACGAAAGGAACAATCGAAAATCGAATAGCAACATAGCGTTCCTCTTCCCTTGCATTACCCTACCAGAAGAATATGTACACGCACATACATTCATAAATATATATAGCGATAATAAAGTCTGGGTATATTTGACTCACCTCTTCCACCAATAATAATAAAACCGTCTCTACAAGTAAACCAAAGCCCAATTAATTTTCTGATCTTCGATCTGTACAAGACAGTAAGATGCCTATTCCAGAGAATGTGTGATATGGTCACTCACCTTTAGCATGCTTGATACGTTCACAAAAGTAAGCATAGCCTACCCCGCCCTGCCATAAAAATAGCGGCCTAAACTTTCCTCCTAATAGCGATAAACTCCAGTCCAACTATCAGTTTAAAAGCATATTTACAACTTAATCCCAGTAAGTTTATTAGTGTGATTAGCCTGTTGTCCACTATACATGCTGCTGATAAACTGTTGGCCTATGGTCTTCAAGCTTAAGGTATTGAATCGTACATTTGATGACAGTGTATGGAAGAATAGGTCTGATCATATGCATATGCTTTTTTTTTTTTTACCCCTTGATGACTATATAGTCAATCTGGCAACTGGTCGGCAAAGTCAGTACCCATAAATTTGTTTTACCTCTAGGTGAGTCTAGAAGTGATCAGATATTGGTTGGACACTGGTCGGTTACCATGCGCTCGTGTTTACCTGTCCCATGCGGCCTGTTGCTGCAGTCGTGCCTTATGATTGGCTCAGGGATTTGGCAATACTGTAGCTACCATCTGCAAGCCATGCTGCACATTGTCACGCACACACGTACTGCAGCCGTCATTACAGTGAGCTAGAGGAAGCTGCTGTCAATGGCCTCGAGGCTCAGTAAAATAACAAAACAAAAGTATACTGCAGCATGTACAGGTGCTTACGTGCTCTAACATAAACACTAAAAAGAAAAGACCAAGTTAGTGCAAAATAAGTCGGAGGATGGTCAAGGACATTAATTTTCTTGAGTTAATTACTGGGATATGAGTTGATAATACCAGTTAATGTCACAACATCTTGGTGGTGGCCAGAGTTAAAGTTCAAGTAAGATGGAGGAATAGAAGAAGGGAAAGACGAGAGGAAGGAGTAGTTGCAAGGAGAGTGGAAAGGTTACAAGAGGATGAGAAAAAGGCAGAGTATAAGAGAGAAGTGGAGGAACGATTGAGCAAATATGAGTTGGAGCAGATGGGGGACGTGGAAGGTGTGTGTAGAATATTTACAGAAGAAATATGTGCAGCATGTGATGTGGTGTGTGGAAGGAAGAGAAGACGGAGGGGGGTGCAAGGAACAGCGTGGTGGACTGAAGAGGTGAAACGGGCTGTGGCACAAAAGAAGAAAGCATACAATGAATGGATGAGAAATAGGGGCGTGGAAGAAGTTGAGAGGCGGAAGAGAGAGTTATATGTAGAAAGAAAGACAGAGGTGAAAAGATTAGTAAGAGAGAGTAAGAAGAGAGTGGATGAGGAATTTGGAAGGAATTTGAGTGTAAAGTGGAGGGACTGTAAGAAAATGTTCTGGAAAGAGGTGAAAAGAGTAAGACAGGGTGGAAGTGAAGTTAGCAGGGGAGTGAAGGATAAAAATGGTAGATTACTAGTGGAGAAGGGAGAAAAAGTGAGCAGATGGAGAGAACACTTTAAGGAATTGTTGAACGTGGAGGATGGAAGTAATGCGAGTATAAGTGGCTGGGGAATGGCTGGAAGAAGGAGGAAGGTGAGAAGACAGGAAGAAATCAGTAGGATAGAAGTTGTGGAAGCAATGAAGAAAGTTAAATCAGGGAAAGCCCCAGGAATTGATGGAGTGTGTGGTGAAATGCTGAAGCATGGGGGAGAGATAGTAGTAGAATGGATGTGGAAGATGTGCAGATTGGCCTGGGAGGAAGGTAGAGTCCCGGAGGATTGGAAGTCAGGTATAATTATTCCCCTTGTACAAAGGAAAAGGGGAAAAAGAAGTGTGTGGTAATCATAGGGGCATTTGTCTTCTTAGTATAATAGGAAAAGTATATGGTAGGATACTTATTGACAGAGTTAGAGAAAGAACAGAGAAATTAGTTGGAGAAGAACAGGGAGGCTTTAGGAAGGGAAGAGGTTGTGTAGATCAGATATTCATTCTCAGATCTTTAGTGGAAAAGTTTCTAGAGAAGGGAAAGAAGTTGTATGCGGCTTTCATGGATTTGGAGAAAGCATATGACAGGGTGGATAGACTAGGATTGTGGAAAGTGTTAAGAATATATGGAATAGATGGAAAGTTGTTGAATGCTGTGAAGAGTATGTACGATGGTGCGAAGGCTGCAGTGCGTGTGGATGGTGAACTAAGTGAATTTTTCTCTTTGAAAGTTGGGTTGAAACAGGGATGTGTCATGTCTCCATGGTTGTTCAATCTGTACATGGATGGGGTAATAAAAGAGGTACAAGGTAGGGTAGTGGATGTTGGAGTGGCCCTGGTGAGAGAGGATAGTGTTTGGAAACTCCCTGTACTGTTGTTTGCAGATGATGCCGTGTTGTTGAGTGAAGACGAAGGGGAGCTGCAAGGCTTGGTGGATGAGTTTGAGAGAGTGTGTAAGAAACGGAATCTAAAGGTGAATGTAGGGAAGAGTAAAGTGATGGTCTTTGAGAGAGGTGAAGTCAGTGAATGTACAGCGAGGTTGGATGGTGAGGAATTGGAAAATGTGAGTACGTTTAAGTACTTGGGTAGTGTGATGAGTAAGGATGGAGGTTTGGAGGGTGAAGTGCTTGAAAGGGTACAGCAGGGAAGAAAGGTTGCTGGTTCTTTGAAAGCAGTGATAAGAAACAGGGAAGTGAGCATGGAAGTGAAAAAGTTACTACATGACAGTATTGTGATACCAACTCTAACGTACGGAAGTGAAGCTTGGACGTTGTTGGAAGGACACAAGTCAAGAGTGAGAGCCGTGGAAATGAGTTATTTAAGAGGAGCCTGTGGAGTCACATGGAGAGACAGGCTGACGAATGAGGATATAAAAGAGCGTTGTGGTGTTGATGTGGATGTGATAGGAAGCTGTTATGAGGAACACACTGAGGTGATTTGGCCATGTGGAGAGGATGGAGGGTCAAAGACTGATGAAGAGAGTGTATGTGAGTGAGGTGGAGGGGGAAAGAGGGAGGGGGAGGCCGAGGATGAGATGGAGAGATGGGGTGGAGAGGTATATGAGAGAGGGAGGTGTGAGTTGGGAGCAGGGGAGTGAAATGGCGGGGGACAGGGCGACTTGGAGGCGATTTGTTTGTGGCCACCCCAAACGGGATTGAGGGGTCTGGCAATAGATAGATAGATAGATAGATCTTTTGTTGTATAATTATGGACTCTGTATACCTCTACAACAATAAATATACAAAGAGGTGCGTGATAGTACATTGGCAATCTCACAGTACCTGACTGAACTATGTCAGAAGGTCAGAAAACGACACTGGGATAATTTCCTCGAGTCCACTGGGAGCACAAAGTCCCTCCAGGCCAGTGGTTTCCAACCTGTGGGGCGCGCCCCCCTAGGGGGGCACGAAGGGCTGCCTGGAGGGGTGCGAAGGCTTGATAAAGAGGGTAATTATATTTGAAAACTATGAATTATGTTGGAATTCAGTAATTTCTAAATATGGAGAAAATATTTCAGATATGAATAAGAAATCTAGTTATTTGAATATATAAACAATTTCAAAGATTAAGAATCTATGACATTTATTGACATGTGCCAACTCTGCCAGTAAAATACAGTATTTGAGGAAGGGGGGCGCAAGGAACGTGTCATTCAGTGAGGGGGGGGGGCGAGAATTAGAAAAGGTTGGAAACCACTGCTCCAGGGAGTGCGGTACTATGTAAACAGGATAAGAGGGAAAAATAAGCTCACAGACTGTGTACCAAACCCTGGTGACAAAGCCCGAGCTTTGATCACCCAGTGGGCCAATGCCTCTTCACAGTCAAGTTTGCCTGCCAGCATAGAGAGAGCCTTGACCACCACAGGCCTTTCAGGAATTCCCTGGTTGATGCAAATGTTGATGTGGGGGACGACACCTGTCGTCCCATAACATATGATGAATTACTTTGTACTGTAAAACAAAGGAAAATCGACCGCACCAGGTTTGGAGGGTATAACTTATTCCCAACGCTCTCCTTGCCTCTTATCCCACTTCCCTGCTGGATTTGTTCAATATGTCATAGCAGACAGTGAATTGCCCACATCCTGGAAGAGTGCAGTCATAATTCCAATTCCAAAGTGCTGTAGTGGTTATCGCCTCATTTCCTTAGTCAGTTGTATCTGTAAAATGATGGAAAGAGCCATCCTCAATAGGCTGTTGTGCAAGGTTGGGGATTAGTTGCCTCATAAATTAAATGGATTTTTGAATGGGAAACCAACGAATGTCTGTTTGGTACAGTGTCTCAGTAATACAAGAGCCACGTGCAGGGCTTTCATTGACTTGAAAGGGGCATTTGATCAGGCAAACAGGAACGTAATTTTGGAAGAACTAGTAGCCAGAGAGTTTACGGAAAATTTCTTATGTGGATAAGATCCTCTCTCTGTCACCGGTCACCCAGAGTTTGGTTCCAGGGACAGGTTTATGATGAAAGAGATACTGAACTGGGCACTCCACAAGGTGGTGCTCTTAATCCTGTGCTCTTCAGTATGCAAATGAACAAAACTGCAAGCCACACTTTCCCACCAGGCACGGAGGTAATTATATATGTTGATGACATCTTACTCGTGCCAATCCACTTCTATTTCATGTAAAGCCCTGCAACATAATTTGAAGAATGTGTATGTATATGGGACTCGTTATTAATTAATCAAAAACTAAATTTCAGAGATAGGATAAGAGATGCAAACTTCCTAGTATAAATTCTGTTAAACCAGAAAGAGTTGTTTCCTATGAATTCCTTGGGATCCAGCTTAGCTACCAAAAAGGCCTAAAATGCACTGATTACGTTTGTAATCTGTCTACCTAGACTTGCACCAATGCTAGTCTTGGCTAATTGGGGAAGAAGAGTTGGCATCTCAGTACTCAGAAGGATGCTGTTAGATCCTTGATCGATTATCCAGCCCCTGTCTTAGTACAACATAGTCGGAAACACCTTCAGAAAGTGGAAATTGTACAAAATGAGGCCACGAGGATTGTCCATGGGTTGTTCCAAAACAACAAAATTTGAGGTAATGCGGGCTGAACTTGAATTACAAAGTATCGTAACTAGGATACAAGAAACTGCGTCACTTACAGTTTTCATGATGACTAATTACGAGTCTGCTAAGACACTCACTGACGTACTTTCATAACAATACTCGTTCATCTCCAAACACGTATTTCGGTTGTATGTACAAACTCTTGAGCAACTTTAACATAATTACTGCTTGCATTAAATTAATACAAACACAAAGTTGGGCCACCTGCAGTCCTCGCAGGGTGACTCTGGACATAAACTCCGCAAACCTAAGGATCATTGGCTGCCATGTGAACTCAAATCCCTCTTCATGAAAAAGTTGGAGACAATAAGTCGTCACCACACTGTACACATATATTGTGACGGGTTTGTTCGTGGCACCAAGTCTGGGTGTGGGATATTCATAATGGATTATGAATCTCCCACACTGTGCGTGGACACTGTCATTTCAGAAAGACTCCCTGATTGTCTTTCCTCTACAAGGGCAGAACTATATTCAATAGAAGAGGGACTTGGTTGTGCAGTATCTTTATCTAAGGATGTACAACCATCCGGTATATTGAAGGCACAGTTCACAAGTCCATTTCACATGGATTCCTTCTCATGTTAACCCTCAGTGAAAAGGCTGACGATCCAGCTCATAAAGCTCTGTTATTGGATTCTCATTATATTAATGCTGAACACTGTACAGTTTTACTTTTGTCACACATATCGTCTGCTCTCATAAGTCATGATATTACTAGACAACTATTAGTAGTACCGCCATTTGCCAAGCAAGCATGGCAAATGGCACTACCTCTCTTCACTATGTATCTCAGAACACTAAAGTAACATATAGCCAAAAAGGTAGCGTTTATGATGCTGTTGTCAAGAGACTGAGATCTGGTTAAAAATGATAAGGAATTCACCGGAGAGGACCCTGCAGGCTACCATGTGCAGTTTGTATCATTATATATAATGGAATGTCCACTTACTGTGAAGCATAGAAACCCACAACTTGTTATGCTGACTGGGCAAATCTCATGGTTAATCAGTGAAAACCTGTTACTTCCCATTCTCCTTGAGTATCCTGAATTTGTCCAAAGCTCTAGAAACCACTATACTTAAAACATGTATAGTTACACATACAAATACTAGCTATTTTCTAATCTACCATACATTTATCGTCAACGCTCATTACGGTACTCATTACTGTGCATCTCTCGCTTGTATATTCACATAAAGCCTCATAGCCCTCTTCATAATCGCTAACAAATGTACTTAAGCCACTGTAAGAGAAAATGCTAGCGTGTACCAGTGAAAGACATGCATAAAATAAACAATAGTGGAGAGAAAGAGAGAAAGAGAGAGGTCAAGGTAGTGTTGGTGGGTGTTTTACTCACCGACCCAACACGACCCACTGATAAGGCGATGCGATGTCATAGGCTGGGGGTAATGTTGCTATGTTGTGCTTCAGTACTGCCACTTCTCTCTTCTATATGTAATGTATCTTATAAATTCCTTTACATTCTATAACGTGCTCTGACGTCAACATTTAGTAAAGGACGTGCAGCTACACCCACGAATATACAATCACTGACTGATTATGTATTTGCTGAAGAAGATCTATGGCAAGACCCACCACCTTCTTTTGTTGTATAAGTACTTTGTATACTTTTTCATGACAACGATAATTATTTCAATCAACAATAAATATTTCAGCCAACAATGTGTTTGGAAACGCGTAATATTCTGCCGTCATTTTATATGTGGTCTTTTACCCTTCGTAATCTAGGATTAGAAAGTATCTTGTAAAACATTTGCTAGCATTCATTTTTTTTTTTTTTAAGAAAAGCAAAATAATTTAGAATGATATTGTGTAGAAATAATAACAAAAGAGGGTAGACTGTAGAGGTAGTGTTGTTTGCCACCAGAGGGCAGGGCGGCGCCACAGCGAAAGTGTAAACAGTGAGTCATCTTCACTTCTTTGTGCACAATAACACCTGCAATATAAAATAGGTGAGTAGTGCGTGCATTTCACATTTTGGCATTTATCAGTATACCTCACTAACATGGAGCCAGGATGCATGAAAATGTAGTATTTGTTGTAGAATGATTTGCGTGACCTTAGCTGAAATTATTGATAGCAAAATAAAAGTGTAATGGACCAGTTATCTATATCAGTTCCCGTAGCTATATATATCAGATATTGAAAGTGAATGAACTGATAGTATCATAGTAACCACATAGTCGTTAATGGGTTATCAGGCAATTCTGAACTTGGCTATAAAAATAATTGATTGCGTGATTGACGAAGCTTGTCACCATTGAACAGAGAAGACGGAGGTTACACGTGTCCTGCTCCGAGCACATATATATCAATTTCCCTGCAAAGTGTGCTTGCTGGGAGGAAGAAACGTAAAGCCTGAGAGGAGAAATACCCAGATTAAAGATAAAATGTGCCTCTGAAAAATGTATCAGGTACATTGGAGGGTATGAATCAACTTAAGGATTTGCTTTACTCACCTGGTTGGCTACCTTTTTTTCACTGGTTAGTTAGGCAGTAAAAGGAGCTGCACAGAGGAACATAAAAAGGTAGCACAAATCTGCAGGTATGCCAGTCAGATGGGACTAAGGGCAATCTGATATTATCAATGGGAAAAACAATTATGTACCGTAAACTGGGGTGAATTCGGATATTATTGCAATAAAAAGTTGTTTAAATTAATTAATAATTAATGAAAAACATATTAGAAATCTGTTTGCTCCCAATTGTTTGTAATTCTTTACTGTACTTTCGTGTATAAAGATACTTAATATATCACGTGACACATACCGCATATATACTAAAAAGCAAACATATGTAAAAAGAATAAAATTTGAAACATTGGCAAACTTTCTTTGGCAGAAATGTTAATGAATAGATGCAGGAAAATCTTCGGTGCCCGGATGTACTTTCATGTGTAGTGTAAAAGTGCAAATTAAGTAATTGACGTTATCTTCTCAATTAATCTCTTAACTGGGCATTTAATGAAATTTTTAAAATTTTAATGTAAATTGGAGTCAGTTCGGACATGGGGTGAATTCGGACGGGGAGTATGAACGAAAAAGTAACACTTTTTACAATGTACAATTGCTTATAATTTGCCAGATGTGGATACTGTGTATAATTGGGTTCATATGTATCATTTACAGGTATACTCTTGAGCTTTTATGGTACTACCTGTTTAAATAAGGTCACCTAATGACTCGAACATTTAAGAAAAGAACTGGTGGAGATCAAGGTCCTTATTGTAGTGAAAAAGGCAAGCAAAAAACTGGTAAAGCCAAATAATCATGTTAAATATCACCTGTAACTTATAATCCATCAGTCTTCCAAAAACGAAATTATTAGTCAAGAAATGATTGTTCCATATACAGTAGGAAGGTTTGTAGCTAGATTTATCTTATCTATATGTGTTCTAATATGTTTTATTTAAACCAAGGAAAAAAATAAAATTGCTGTTGTGTTCAAATCTCATTATAGTCATTAGCTTATTTTGTCAGGGAGTGGCATTATTTTTGTACTGGAAGAACATTTTTTTAAAAGCCCCAGAGCATCCGAAATGGCCCCACATACATCTGAGACTAAACTGGGAACCCAGAGTAGTCATATGCATTCATTTTCTATGTATGTACGAATTTATACAGTGTGTCCGAATTCACCAAAGTTTGAGTACGAATTCGGACACCCATTACTATATTTGCTATAATTATATATGAAACGTTTTAAATTTTGTACTGCTATGATTCGATATCCTAGTGGACCAGCTCAACATACAGTACTTAAGATCTTGGACTAAATTAAAAACTAGATTACATGGCACAAAAAAATGAAAAAATCGTCCGAATTCACCCCAGTTTACGGTACCTTAAGCAGAGTAAAATAATACTAACAAGGTGTATTAATGGGAAATTCTGTTAATATTGCAGTGAATAGAGAAATTTCAAAGTAGGGTATATAGAGAGGAAAGGTGGGTTAATGGTCAGTGGTCAGTGGGGACCGAGAGTTAAAGGAAAAGGTTAGGTACGAGTCTAGTCAGGAAACTGATAGAGAAGAGAGCCTAGGTAAGAATGTAAGGCTGACTTAATTGAGCAAATTGAACTGAGCAACAATATCATTAGATAAAGAGTTCCACAGACTGATGCACTTAATCGAGAACCTCCTCCTAGCCTCTAAATAGCTATTAGAGCGAAGAATTTTAAATGTATGCCCTTGCGTGCCCAATGGGGCTGCCAAAGTAAAAATTTCAGCAGGATGAATACTACATTCTTGATGAAAAATTTGCCAATATTTTAGCAAATCTGCACGTAATAAGCACCCATGTACAGAGTACAAATAAAGAATCCTGTATTTCCTGCTTCCTGTGACCTCCAGTCTTTCAAACACAGTGTGTCCAGGCATCTCGAAATGATGGGATCTTGAATTTGGCTCTCTCTTGTATTTTGCTCTTCCCTTGGAAGGAACAGTTAATGCGGGCTCGTGGCCTTTGGTTCCTTCTTCCTCTCATAAAAAAATCCATCCCATCCATCCATTGTCAGATGCCACAATCCCGTAAGGGATAAATAAATAAATAAGGAAGTTCGGTTAGTCAGTCTATGATGTGATGCCTGTAAGGTTTGGTTTCACCTGACTGCAATAAAATGAAAAGAGATTTGCTCCCAAACGAAATAGGTATTTTGCCATGGTTATGGTTACCTAACATGACTATAGATGGGATTAATGCCAAAACAAGGCTTTTCTAGTGATTTTTGGCTTAATTAGTTGAATTTTTCATCCACTTCTGTTGAAAACAGAGGCTGCCACACTAACTCTTTGTAAAGACACTAGGTTAGATAATATCTTGGAAAGTTAAGTTCTGAGGAATGTTTATAGATGAAAAGTTCTTAAAAATAATAGGCCCTATAATGTAGTCTTCCTGGTTTGTCCAAACATGAGTTTGCTTTGAGGGTAAATATTTACCAAGGCAATAAGTTAGAGGAATAGCAGAGTAATTTACCACATATGTTTGCACCAGGTTCTCATAGATCAAAATTGTCTTCATCTGAAGTTTTTTTTGTGTGATGCATTTAATTGACATCCATTACCATTGGAATAAGGATCTTTGTTCAATGCAGTTTCCATTGTAACCATAATGTAAGCCTGTTGGTTATGAACAACTTGAGTGGTGTTTAAAAACAGAGAGAGGGAGGAGGAAAAGGAAGTGGGTTTGTGACTGTCAGACTGCAGGACAACCGTGCAGGGTAGGCAGAGCTGTAACCCAGAAATGATTCATTTCCAATAGCAGTGAAATTAAAAAGACAAAGCTCGCTAAAACACGTAGGGAAAAAGAAATGTTAAGTTTGAAGTGTGTATTTGTTTGAAACTACAAGTTTTCCCAGTACAGTAAACTCTTAATTATCTGGTGTAATTCAACCAGGCCCTGCACCAGATATTACACAGTACCCTCCCTATCAGCTCAATATTCAGCGTCGAGCTGGGTATTGTGTTATTATCTGTCTTAACCTTCTGTCTTAAGAACTTTCCCCAGAGTAAAAGATGAAAGTTAAACATAAAATACAATCAAGTAATGATAAAATACTGCAGTACAGTAATACAGCGCTGGTTGGCTACCATTTATGAGCCAATTGATACACCTAGATGCCGGATTTTGCGAAGAACCACCAGTTACATCCCGTTGTGGCGCCAGATATTGCATAATTTCACTGAATACCTAACAGAACTGAGCCAGCATCGCCAGATATTGTGTTGACAGATGATTGAGAGTTTACTGTATTTTGTTATAACAGTAGCAATAAGCCTAACATGCAGATGATAGAAAAAATATACTGTAGTAAGTTACTAAGCTTACAATTGTTCCCCTCATTGTGAGAAACTAAAATTGTTGTTAATCAGTGTACGACAATCCACCGTAGCTATATAGCTAAGTAGAACATGGTGGAGAGACATGAAGGAAGTGTATTAGAGAGAGCTAGATGTACTATAGGAAAGATCATTACCATACAGTGCTTAGTAAGCACAGTTTTCTTTTTATTTTTTATGAGCTGAGTAAATGTGGTCATCTAAAATGGTAATTATACTTACCATATCATTATTTTTTTTTTCTGGCAGGTTAAGGAAGATGAGAGAACAAGTATATCAGCCAACCACCACAACCCTCGGTCCTGACCGCAGCAAGACATGGCTGCCATCATTCTTAGCACAGAGCTCCTCTGGGAGCTTGTGGTCACGTACCCTTATCCTCATAATGTCAGTCATGTTTGCAGTCATGGGACTGGTAAGTGGGAGTTGTCCAGTTGTACCATGGTTGATCTTTATTTATTGCACTGCTTCATGTTTACCATACCGTACATTTCAAATCTCCATGTCACCTTGTCCCCTGCCATTTCACTGCCCACCGCCCACCCCACACAACCCTCTCATATACTTCTTCATTCCATCCCTTCATCTCATCCTCAGCCTCCCCCTCCTTCTACCCCAATCCACCTCACTCACATACACTCCCCTCATTAGTCTCTCACTCTCCATCTTGTCCATGTGGCCAATCCACCTCAGTGTTTTTCTCGTAATGCTTTCTGTCACATCCACATTAACACCACAGTGCTCCTTCGTCTCCTCATTGTCATTCTGTCTCTCCGTGTAACTCCAAATACTTCTCTCAAATAACTCATTTCCACTGCTTCAGGGTTGGCATTGATTAAATCATCATTCTGTCTCTCCGTGTAACTCTACATGCTTCTCTCAAATAACTCATTTCCACTGCTCCAGGGTTAGCATTGATTAAATCAAATTGATTTAAGAGAGGGGGGGTGTGAGTTGGGAGCAGGGCAGTGAAATGGCATGGGACAGGGTGACATGGAGGCGATTTGTTTGTGTCCACCTCATAAGGGATTAAGGCGTCTGGTAATAGATGGAGAGATAATAATTGATTTTTTGCAAAAAAAATCATAATTTAAAAAAAATAATAATGTTTTTGAAGTGGTCGGTGGGGGTGCTAACCATCCACTCACTCGATGTAAAGCAGCTTTGGGTGTCTGCCCACTCCTCTCTTCCTTCCTTCCTCTTCTGTCGTTCTTTCCTTCATTCTTTCCTCTTTCTTCTGCCTATCGGTGACTTTACACTCCCTCTTCTGTCTTTCTTTCCTTCTTTCTTTCCTCTCCCTTCTGCCCATGGGTGACTCTACATTGAGTGACAAACCAAATGGTTTCTTGTATACCAGGATACCATTTACCATGCTGGGTGGTAACCATATAACCAAACTGTGGCACCTGGTGGTTTAGTGGGTAATCAAGATGCTCCAATCGGCTTGGGCTTGTGTAGGTTTGGTTTGGGTTTATTGCTCACGTTATGCCACTCAGGTATGAGTGATGCTGGTCACTCATCTTAAATGTCAGGACCAACTTGCCTAGCCCCAGGTTCCAACACTTCTTGTTGGGCGACATAGGATTGGATGATGGATGGGATGATTTTTTTGATTTATTAATCTAAAAGTTAACAAAAATAAAATTTGAAGATTTATAAAAGTTGTGTATAAGTTTGTGGTGGCATTCATTTATTCAGATACTTAAGCATTAAGTTAGCAGATTTTGGAGATTGGTGCCATTAGAAATTGCTACATTATATTACAGAAAAAATATTTTTACATTTGTGTAACTAAGTATTGAAATTATTAGTACATCTGAAATAATGAGCCATAAATAAAAAACCAGAGCCATAAGACTAGGTAGGCTATGCTTGGTCACTTAAGACCATGTCACGGGGATTCAGGTGTGACGGACGTCTCAGTGTGCCACACCTTATTGCACCACACTGGAAAGTCGACTTATCACTCCATAAGATCCTTCTCCAGTCCTCAGTGGAAAGATTTTTATATTTTCTTGCAAAACTGAGATGGGCAGCACATATCTTGCGAGTCAGTAGAGTTTTCCTGATTGGAGAACGAAGATAGAGGTCCAGATTTTTCTGGCAGTGCTCTTAAATGGTGCATTCTGCAACACCTCCAAGGAGGGTGGGGTTGGTCTGCTTCAGTTGTCTTACTGTAATTCATGGATTTATCAGTACTTCCCTCATGATAAGCATGTTAGAAGCTGGTGAAGTCTTTCTGGGATGCCATGGCACTGATTTATGGGTTGGAATTTCACTTTGAGGCATATTCTTGGCTTGGCATTTGCAAGGAGGCTGAATACGGCTGACATGCTCTTCCCTATATGCTGACAGATCTTCACCAACATGTTTGCCTCCCTCAGGACAAGAATCCAAGCCTTCTTCTTTTTCTTCTTTTTTTTTGGGGGGGGGGGGATGAGATTCTTGTACCCATTTCTGAGGTATGGATGGGCAGCAATGGGACAGACAGTGAAGGAAGTAAAAAAGAAGGGCACTGGTCACTCATGCAGCTGACAACAAGCTTGCTGTCTCTAGTGTGTTCCATGTGGCATTGGCACTCGCCACAGTCCTTGGTGATGAAAGCATTATATATACTGTATGTTATTTAGTACCATAGGTGTTCTAAATGAAATATAAGCTCTGTATGCTTGTAATTGAGGCGTTATTTCTTTCTTATTAGTTTCTTGAGGCTAGAATAACCTGGATTGTGGTAGCATAGCCTTAAGGCCCAAAAGGAATAACATGGATTTGTTGTTACCAATACCATTCTCAACCATTTTGAGCCTATTGATTATGGTAAAACCATTCCATATGTCATGTTATGTGTATAATGGAAGTATTAAGTATTAGTATTCAGTGCACTGTCTCAAAGCAACTCTACACTTGCAGAGTTGGGAGAAACATATCATCAGATAAATATATTGTACTGTGTTGATTTTTATAGAGTGTTTGTATCAGTACAGTATGTTTATGCACTAACAAGAGGAGAAGTTACTTGGCAGTGGTAACATTGGGTCCTGCCTTTCAGTATCCCACTCTTTGTCAAGCTTCAGAGAGTATCCTTCTCATATTTTTTTGTTGTTGAGAGCATGTTGAGAGGATGGAAGAAGACAGTTGGGAGTGGAAGGTGAGAAATGTGAATGTTGGGGATAGGGGTACAAGAGTCAGACTGAAAAGAGCTTGGATGTGACCTCAGGGATAAGGGACTGATTAAGGAGACTGCCAGAGATCAAGCAGTTTGAAGAGTCACAATTAGGTGACTGAGGCTGACACATGCAAGCATGTTTACCCTTCATGAACAACACAGTACAATTTTGTCACATAGGTATACTTCATGTAATGCCTTTCATTGCCACAGCATAACTCATTGTTGTGATGATAGCTACCATAAGTTATAAGAAAGGTTAGAACTGACCCCTATTTGCAACTCCGTGAGTTACGCCTTAGTAACGTATAATGTTTTTGTCTCCTCAGGTAATGATAATTGTTGGTACCACATCATACCAGTCATATGAGGAGGGTTCAGTGAAAGAAGTGAACAGCACAGCCTACATAATCATTCTTTGTATGGGAGTTTTGCTGGAGGTGGCTGCCATTTTTGCCATTATATTCTACATGAGGTGAGTTGTCTGCTTAGGGGTTTTGTGATGGTTTCATAGTTAACTTCATTTTTATTTCCATTGCAGCTTTAGGATGGTTTTGCTAAAATGGCAAAATCATTGTGTCTTGCTCTTTTGCTTGAAAGTCAGATTCAAAAGAAACTAATAATAAAAAGCACAGTATACAAAATGCACACATAAGACAACCCAAGGCATGTTTACAGGCTGAAAGTCAGTATTGCATCAAGTGAGAGTCCATTGAAATTCCAGATACCTTTGGAGCCATCATGACTGAATAAAATTTCTTGTCTAATTTGACTTCATTTTGATTCCTGGGCTTTACTGCTGTAAGTGTAGATAAAGTCAGATGGCCTTCACTAATTCTTGCAGAAACACCTCTTGATTCTTGTAGATCCCAGATGGTGATGTGTGCCTACAATATCACAGACTCAGTTGGGCTCTTGTTAACACTGAGGAAATGGAGTGGGGTGGGAAGATGCTGGAGCAAATCTTGATTCCTGTTTACTTGAGTTGGGGAGGGAAGATGCTGGAGCTAATCTTGCATAGAAGAGTATGTTGCAGTGTAATGATGTCATCTTTTCTCATTTTCAGAACCATGGGCTACTATATGCCCTGTTGCCCCGGAAAGATTGCTCGTATCAGAAAAAGGCTCCATCAGAACCAGATGATGGTTAATGGCCAGGTAACATTGAAATACCTGTATCTGTTAGTTTGTGGTGGGGTTTCAGATTGGTGGGTTTTATACTGTCAGTGCACACTTTACCCCAACTTGGCCTAAAGTTGTCATCTCTCCACTTTGAATGCTGAGTAGTGAATTAAATACAGTAACACTAGAAAATTACAGGTATGTTAGTCACAGAGAAGTACCCTGAGCTACATGGATCAAAGTGCAAAAGGACAAAAATTTGGGCCAGGTTAAGGTGAAAGAACCAGCAATTACCAACCTAACCTCGAGCCCCTGTGCTCCTGTTATGCATAGGAATAGAAAGTGGTTTGGACATATGTGAGGATGAAAAATAAGTGACTAAATTTGTAAGTGTAATTATAGACGTAAAAAAGAGAGAGGGTAACAAGTTATTCTCCATTGAGTAAGGAAGATACAAAATCATGCACAGTGATGTTAGAATGTGTAGGAGTTGCAAAGGTGTCACCATTTTATATTACTGTGTATAATTAATTAATTGTTACAGCTGGTTAATGCAGGAGAACCAGTGTCTGCCCAGTACTGTCCCCCAACCCAACCAGGAGTCGGCAACACTCCACCACCACCGTACACTGATGTCTCAGAGGAACAGAGACTTATGGAGGAGAAGGCAGACTTGGGGTGGGTTATTTATTAATTATTTTTCATTTCTTCACCACAAAAGAATTATGGGCATTACAGTATTACCTTACCCAAAATCCTTGCTATATGTTGATATTTTTACATTCTTTTTTACTCAGATATTCACAGTAATTGTAGAATAATTCCCTGTTAAAGTTCCATTGCTAGCTGTTAAGCCAGTTTGCCAGTACCCCCACATTAGGCTATAGTACCATTTATATGAGAAAAGTTGCACTGTTTTGAAACATATCAACATATAATAAGGATTTGCTGTGTAGTGTGATAATAATGGTCTTTTCTTACATTGTGTTGCATTCACAGGTGTGTGTGTGTGTGTGTGTGTGTGTGTGTGTGTGTGTGTGTGTGTGTGTGTGTGTGTGTGTATTTCTTTTTAGTACTCTTTATACATAATGTAAATTTAATATTAACTTCAGGTCAGACAACAACAGTGATAATTCTCATCTCAGACTTACAAAGCTTATTTATGCAGAAGGCATGAATTCAAGTAACTGTGATCCAGGGTTAGTCAGTTAGAACAGTCATTCAGCAGTATGTCTAGATGTCCGTTTGTCTCTTCTCAGGTGAAATTTGTGAGACACCTGGCTTTGCATTTAGTGTACTGTCAGGGTCATGAGTTCCCTTAATAATCCATCTCATCTACATAAATCATGGTGGCCACTTTTCTTGTAGACTCATTGTGTCAAAGAAAGTCTGCTGTAGACAGACTGTTCCAAAACTCTCAATTTAAGACTGTTTGCCATCAGAGGACAGTGAAGAGTAAAAATGGTGGATTATTAGTTAAATTTGTCTCCCTGCCAGTATTTGTAGCATATTCATCAGTGATTTTTTATATGCCTTTCCAAATACAGAGATGATACTGAACGCATTCTTGAGGAAGACCCCCGCATCGTCCTGACTCCCCTAAAGCCCCATGAAGAGTGTTAGAACCCTCACCCCAGAAACCCTTGGTAGAGCCACCCTCTCCTCAGGTAATGTAGTTATATATCATAGTCTTCTAATGACCTGAATGCCTTATTACATTAAGTGTTGATAAGTGCAGAACTGTAGATGGTTATTGCCTTCCTGTGTTAATTTCTGTACAGGTAAGTGTTTTATATGATAGGTGCACATTACAGAAACCTTAGGAGCAATTGAACCTTTGAAACATTGCTTTGAGGGTAATAATTTATAAATTCTGTTGACAAAGATGTGGAGTAACTATCACAATATATCCATGGAACTGTCCTTGAAAATACAGTAGTCCCTCAGTGATCTGACGTAATAGAGCCAAAGGCATGTGTGGATAGTGGCAGTGTCCATATACTGAACAATATCCCCCCTATTATACCTAGACCCTACCTATACCTAACCTATTTGTACAGTACCTCTGCTTACTTTGCCGGTGTTTTCCAGTCATTCAGGCATATTTAGACATCAAAACACACATAGAATATCAGAAATAATATTTAACCAAGAAATCTTAAAAAAAAAAAAAATGATAACCAAACAAACACCCTACCTATACACAACTGTATGTACAGTACCCTTCCTAATTTTGGCAGTGTTTTCCGGTCATTTTGCCATACTTAGACATCAAAATACACACAGGAATATCCATAATAATTTTAAACCAAGGAAATCATGCAAAAAAAAAAAAATGAAAACCAAAAAACACCCTATTGTATACACTACTGTACAGTATGTTGAAGTGAATGGATCTTGAACTTGGCTTTCTCTTTATTCATTTTTCTTTGGAAAGGACAAGTTCTGCAGGTTGTAACTGTGGGGACTTTCTCATTGCTGTAGAATGAAACTGAGTAATACAGAGTAGGCTAACTGATTTTTTTTTTTTTAGTAATAGATGATAGTCATCTTGATACTCTTTACACTTCATTTATCCTTACATATTCAGCTGTGAATGCTTATCAGACTTCACTCTAGTTGTTTTAGCCCCATGCTTAATCTGAGCACGAACCTGGTGGACTGGAGACTGAAGGTCACATTTTGCAGCCTACCATCCTGTTTGGGCAATAAGGGGAGTTGAGAGTCATTTATGTAACTCCTACCTCCTTATATTTTGCTATCATAGGAAGGCATTACCTCCAGCACACAGTCTAGTTAGAATGGTTGAACAGAGAATGTTGCATATTTTCACAGCTCATTTTGGTCTCTGAGTTGCTGGGTAGAGAGAAGGGTGGTGTCTCTGCCTGGCTTCCTTGCCCCACTTGCTTCTGCCGACCCCCTCACACCCAGCCTTGTGGACGACTCTGCGTGGGACCTGCACTCTGAGGAGGGGGAGTCTGGGTCATATTCTCATTCGCTGCAGAGCTTTCGTAACACCTCTTCCTGAGCTGTTTATTTTGCCTCTTACACCTTAATATTCTCTGATATATTACTGACTTAAACTGTGTCAATATTATGAAAACAATAGTACAGTTGTAGTTGTTTCAACCCCAGGCCTATTTGAAATGTGAACCCAATGGACTGCAGGCTGAAGGTGTCCTCCTACTGGAGTCCACCATCCTCCTCTTGGGATATTGGGAGAGAGTTGAAGAACATTAAAGTATAACTGGTTAGCTCCACTGGCCAGTTACATCAGTGCCACCACATGAAGGCATCTCACTCCAGCACCATTTGAAAGATATGGTATACAAGAGGATACTGAAGTGTATCCGGTAATGTGTAAATATATCGCCAAGGAAGAAGTGCTCTGAAGTCTGCAGTGCCAACGAGAATACAGGCTTCAGATACCTACCACCACAAAGAAACTCACATTCCTCGTCTTTAATGACTTGTTATCTAAGCCAAAGGAAATTATTAAAAATGTATTTGCAATCTAATTATAACTGCTGCTGGCTAGTTTATTCATAGAAGCATTATATATAAGCTTTTGCTGGGATTGCTTATTTTTATGTTAATCCTATGATATTTTGAAGTGAATGACAAGTTACAGTAAAAGTTCTCATTATCTGCTGGAGACAAACTACACTATTAGGAAAAGGTGTACTGCATATATACTAAAAAGTGCTGTAGTTTATTGGTGTGGTATTTATTGGCTTTATTAATACTTCTGCTGAGAAAGGGGCAGAATACAGAAATCTGCAGGCAGTCCCTGTAATGGATTACCCTTTTTAGACTTTTTTTTTTTTTCTTCTTCTTCTTCTTCTAAAGTCCTTATGTTGCAGACAAATTGCAAATTAATGTTCCTTTCGCTACGTATAAAGCTGAATTACCAATTTCCTTTCATTCAAAGTGTCATGTGTATGAAAAGATATTTGATATTATTGGAAGACACAACAAGGGCTTGATGTTTTTTGTTACCATATAATTTACCTATATCTGGAGGTGATTATGGCATAACACCTCTATGAAGTGGTTTGCTAGTCTTTATTGCAGATAATTTATGCGTTAGATACTGCGTAGGATCAAAAGGAAAGCTTCTTGGAAGTTTTTTAATAAATGCCAGTCAGATATGAGGACTGTTACGGTAATAATATTGTAGCTACTGCTGGAGATGTTAGCTGGCCTTTCAACCCCATTTGTAAGTCAACTAGTGTGATTAAGAGTTTCAGTGATATAAAATGAATGGAGTACAAACTAAAAATGAATGGTAATGTACATTCCTGTGTTGTGTTGTGCAATGCAGTATTATTCCTCTGGGCTCTCTTACACTCACATCAGAAATTGCTTTTGCATTTTCTAATCAAGTGTGTCATTTTCCTTTTGTCATATATTGTTATGCTCACATATACATGTAGATGAATCACTAAGAGGTAGTACATAGTGCAACTCTTCCTGTAGTATTATGATTATCATCCATGACAGTTATCTTGTAAATCAGCATTTTGTGGTGTGGTAATGTGCTTGTTTCACATCTTTCATCTTTAGCTGTAAATTTACTGCTTTTCAGCCTAAGTACCCTATAATAATAACTCTCATTCATGTTTGTATTGCCTTCCATTGATTTTTTTTTTTTTTTTTTTTCCAGAAATTAGTGAACAGATGTGAATTTTATTATTGGTGTTAATATCATGCAGTAGTTCAGGAGTGTAGAGCTTGAGTTAATAGGTTATATAATTGTAGTGATAGATCTGTGTATTACCATTATAGTTTTGTTATAAACTATGCAGTTTAGTATTCATTATGTATCTGTTTATGATTAGCTTGTCCCAAGATGAGTGACTTAGTGGTGTGACATCTCTCATACCTTGTGTATAATGTAGGTTTATGGAGGGCAGATTGCTTATTTTAGTGAGTTTACTACTGTGTTGCAAGTATTGAATGCACAAGCACTCCAGGAAACTTTGTCGTTAAAACATGCATTACTGTGTTGGATATACTAATTTCAGTACTGACTGACCAGACCCTGTAGTACGACCTATGGTGTTTTGTCGCAATATTTTGTCATGACAATAAAATGATGAATATATTATATTGAGCAGTTTTTCAGCTAATTGAGGATTGCAATTACTGTTACAGTGATATTGTAATACTGTATCATAGTTGTTTCATGTGAATTGCAGTGGTGTTTAATGTTAATAATCAAAGATGACTGTTTATCCTTTATGTATTTAGACTTGCAGTTATTTAAAGTTTGCATAAGTATATATGGTACCTTTGTGTAGTAGTGAGCAATTTAGAACTGCCCTTAAACCCATTCAACACAGATATGTGTGTTTCATTTTATTCTTGATGCTGTCTCCAGACAGTTTTATGGAATTTTGGGAGACTTTGGGGGATAGAAGATGACAAAGTTCATTTTTAAACCCATTACTACTAATGATGTGTCCAGAGTTACCAAAGTTTCCTGGAGGTAGCCAGAATAAACTAGTAAAATGAGTCACCAGAGTGAAGGGGTTATAGGGATTATTGTGTTGTTTTCCTACTGCACCATCTTGCATTCATTTTGCTTGGAGTACATTTCAACCGTCCATTATCAAGTTGTGATCATTGAATGAAGCTGCTTTTCTAATAACTGAACTGTAGTTGAATTCACATAGTAACATAGAGAATAGCAAAGAGCTTCAGATAATCCGATCCTGCCATTTATATCACAGTGTGTCAAGCAGTGAGTGAAATTGTGTACAAAGTATTTTCTCAGGCCAAACATTAATTTGTCGTAATGATTAAAAATTACCCTTGTTATCACTACCTCAATAAGAACACAAGTCTTGAATCCAGACAGTCAGCAATATGTTGGAAATAATTAGCATTAGATTATGTAGAGACAATAGAGTCCAGTTGCTAGAAATTAAACTAAATTTTTGTAAGGTGTTACAGTTGTTGTTTGCTGTTTAAAGTCTATCTATTAGTGGTTCATTCCATTAAGAAAACTTGCTAGTGTATGTTATAAATTTGAAATTGTTCAGTATTCATTGTTTGACTGTACACAAATACTACCCAGTGCTGGTTATATTTTTCAGTATTTCTGTATGAAATTTAAGATAGGTCATGAAACGGTAACGTGGGTGTCATATTTTGCAGTCATCCTGAGTTATCTTAAGAAAAAATTGTCGAGCAATAGATGTGCAGGAATCATTTTAAGTCATCTTTTTAGAAGTTCCTTTTGCTATAAAGTCCATTGTAAGTTACACAGAAACCATATTATTGCTCCACTGCCCCCTGTGAATCGATTTGCTAGTTGCCCTCTATTTACAGTGCTGATCTTATGGAATCTCCTTTTCCATTTCTCATCTTGTTCTTTCTGTCACATTAATGTCCTTTCCAGTATATAAATCATCTCCAGACATCTATATCATATGTCTTATTTAGTTAACCTTTAATTTCACTTTTCCTTCTCTGCCATTACTTTTCTCCACCTTAGTGCCATGTGGCCTTTGTTGCATGGCACTATAGTTTTCATTTTATCACTCAGTCATTCTTGTGAGAGAGGTCATAATAATTTGGAACACAACCTGACTTAATGAGAGCTACCTGTACATTTGTAGAGCGTAAGGTTTTAATTATTCTTGGATGTAGCATTGTAATGTTCTGTTAATCACTGAACTGGGTATTAAAACATTTTGTTGAAATCAGGTTCTGTGTAAATTTTACAACTGGTAGCCTTTTACAATATTAGAATCACAGAAAAAATGCATCCTGTGTCTGAAGAAAACTAGGTGACAGATTAATGTTGTGGGAGAATATTTATTTTGGAACTCTTACACTGCTCTTATTAAGAAATTTAATGGTGTTGCTTGAAGTGTTTATGTTTCAGGTGATAACTGTTTGTGGAAGTAATGTTTCATGAGATTGTGGTGGACAGAGCATTGGTTCAAGATGAAAAGCAGTTTTACCAACCATCTTTACTAGGCACAGATATGGAAGGTCCTCTGCAGCTTTGTGCAATATAGCTGAGACTAAATGTAAAAAATTGTTGAGCACGAAGTTGATTCCCTGTTGTGCTGCGTAAGCCTAACCCCTGTTACATGAAATTGTATTTTAACAATTCTCTTGGCTATTTTCCTCCCGGTAAGACACTTATTGAAGGGAACATGCACAACTTGCAGATATTCATGAAGGTATTTCAGAAAAAAATCAAATCATTTGTGCTGTGGCAATTTAACTATCAGAGATGGGAAATTTCCTTGTAGTTACTTTTAAGGTTTGAAAGCAGGCTTTTATTTTTTTTTATTTTTTATAGATTTTTTTTTTTTTTTTTATGCAAGAAAGAAGGAACCAAAGGCCAGGACCCCACAAACCATTCCTTCCAAGAAAAAAATGAAAATAATACAAAAGAAAGCCAAAGTCAAGATCCGTTCATTTTGAGATGCCTGGACACATTGCGTTTGAAAGACTGGAGATCATAGGAAGTAGGAAATACAGACAAAGGGAGACAGTTCCAGAGTTGACCTGTTACATAAATGAAGGACTGGGAGTAACGGTTAACTCTTGCATTAGAGAGCTGGACAAAAGGGATGAGAGTTTGTTGCTAGACGGGTCGTAGAGGCGGAGGGATGCAGGGTTTGTGATGAGATGGATTTCAATGCAGTGTTAGTAATTACAACTTCTTAAATAGTAAGTGAAGGCAACAAATGACTTTTATGTTTGTGTATAAAAAAAAATTTGTACATTAAAAATATTGCAGAAGCCTTACATAAATCATCGGAAAAATGGCAAAAATTATATGGTCTTATCAGAGAATACTTTGGAAATTAATAATCAGCACTTCAGTTTCTAAGCTAGCACTACTATTCCATACGCTTTTTAGAATACGAACGAGTAACTTGTCATGTGTCAGAGAAGTATGTGTAAAACACTGTAAAAGGCAAACATAACTTGCTTTTATCTCACTTTGGCTTTGAGTTCCCTAGGATCTGTTATCCCCTTCAGTCAAGTAATATCTTTTTTATTTTGCTGACCCCAGGTAGTATTATTCAACTTAAGAATGGTCTTTAACCATGTATAGCTGAATAAAGGTTCTTTGTATACCCATTCCTCCTCAGTTCAAAAAGTCTTCTGTAAGCAATATAAAATGTTTGGTCAGTATTAAAAATAAGAAAAAATGTCATTAGTCTCATGGGGATAATTTTCATTGTTTGGTTATTACACATTATCCAGAATGATCCTTGGCAAAGCATTAATTTCACCCATCAGCTGCTGATCTCGAGATTATTCACGTTACACAGTAGTGCATATGTTCACTAGTTTATAATTTCCATATTTTTTTCTTGCCTGTTGGTGATGTCTTTTGATTTTTTCTTGTTGCTAGTGGGTAGTTTTATTGACATTCATAAGTTTTCTTTTAATGTAATGATACCTGCAAACTTATCATGTTGGAAATATTCTGAAATCAGGTGTGTGTTCCAAATGTTTCTGACCACCTCCTGAGGATTTAGTTATATGGAAGGATTATACTCACATTATGGAAACTTGTTAAATGGGAAGATTAAACAGTTTCACCCTGACTTCGAGAGTTAGAGTCAAGCCAGAACTATTATATCTTCCCAATAAACATTTCAGTTTGTGGGTATAGCTCTTCCATTTGAACAGTTACTCATGGCATTGTGATATAAAGACATAGTGTGACATACCCTGAACTTGCATTCCACAAGAGGAGGAGGGGAAAATTGGTACTGAAAAGTATCGAAGGTTGATTATGACACATTCCAAGAGAAGGGGAGTGGAAATTTGGTACTGTCTGACATCTGAGGTTCATTCTACTACCAGTACTTGAATTATGAGTGAAAGGGTGGGAAGTTAAGTGCAACATCTGAGGCGCATCTTCTCCCCCCCCGCCTCCCCAAAACCATGATAGTGGACAACATTGTTCAGCATGGTAAACCAAGGGCCATATTGTTGTCAGGTAAGGAGGCTCCCTAGTACTGCTTCAAAATAAGTACAGTATATTTCTGCATACAAGCCATCAATTTTGTCATGTGTTATATAATCTGTGTCACAGATGAAAATGTGAGTTACATGCAATGGAGTATTTAAGTTCAGTGTGCAAAATAACTCGATGAAGTGCTCAGAAGCCTTCAAAACTGATAAATGTATGGCCCCCAAGTTAGGTGACATTTTTGGTTTGATATTTTTCACTGCCTTCTTGAAAACTGGACTGGATAGTGATAAGCTGGTTATGATATTTTTAACCTCTTCACTAAGTTAATAATTTGCATTTTATTCTTACTACTACCAGACAATTTTGTTTAGCATAGGAGAGGCTTTTGGGAGTAGAGAGGTGAGAGTTAGCCATTATTAACCCTTTCACATCCAGACATCTCCCTTCCAAATCATCATTGCTAAACAAGAGTGTTGTTGTGGCCTCAAGACATGAACCCAGTGGACTGTAAGCTCTTCTGCAGTCCACCACCCTTCTTTCAGAGGATAGAAAGAGAATTGAGGGACATTTACATTTATATAACTGAACAGAGCTATTAAGTTGTATTGGTATCACCATGTGACAGTTTCCCTCTCCAGTACCTAGTAATAAGAATAAAATGGAAAAATATGTTATCAAATTGAAGGGGTGAACATTTTGATAGGCCAGGTGTTTTTGCTAGTACTGTACATGTTGAATTGGTTATAATGTTGAATCTCGAATGTGAAGTAATATACTTGCATTTCTCTACTAATTATTTTGCTTCAAGTTTACAGTTACAAGAAATGTGGCTTGGTATCTGTAGCAAAAACATTTGAACAAGAGCCTAACACGAAATAAGCTTGCTTTAGTATTTTTATTATAATATTAGTAATACAGCTTTCTAAAAGCTTCTGTCTTGCTTAGTATGTTCAGTATGATTTGCCTCAGTTTTCAGAATGTTGAAAAAAAAAAAATGTAAGCCATATACTGTACAAGTTTTGCTAGCAAGCAGAAATACTTGTATAAAGCATAATTATAGGGTGATCATGAAGTCCTGCCGGGATTATAAAATTGTATTTTATGTAAGTGGCTTTTTTTTTTTTTTTTTTTTTTTTTTTTTTTTAAAGCCTTCTGCAGCCTCATTCAGATGGGGAAGTACTGCATCTCAGTATGTTAGGCCACTTACACACAGTAAAACTAACAGAACTTTGTGAATATCGAGCATAACTTGAGCCTTATATGTAATGTAGTGATTTTTTTCCCCCTTGTATTAGAGTTGATATTAGTCATTCGTAAGGCATGTGATAAACTCTAGCACTGTGTATTGAAAATTGTGTTAAATGGATGTTTTGTACTTCCTCCATAATATGGCATAAGTAGCCAGGGTCTGAGATGGGCATATATGATATTAATTTAAAGTTGAGGTTTATTCATCTGTGCATAATGTTGACATCTTCAGTACAGTGATGTCCTTTGTGTGCTGCATTATTCTTGGGATCATCAAACAGTATATTTCACACAGGAGAGAGATGTTGAATTGAAGGAGTTTGATGTAGCCATTAATTAACCCCTTCACTATTTGCGCTGTCTGCTGAGGTGAGTAGATTTAACAGTGCTAAGAATAAGCAATGCATCATTGGATTCAAGGGTTTAACCTCAGTCACCTCCATGACAGTAACATATGATTGAGCTAAGCAAGTTTGTTTTGATTAATTACAAAGAATTGATGAAGTTATATGTATCTTTTATAATGGTTGATAGCTGTTATATGCATAGTAATGAAATTATTCTTTGAGATAATGTGGCTTTCATGTCTCCTCCAGCTGGAGGTATGTGCCTTGAGAATTTTTTGTACGGTAATTGTTTTTCAGATATTTTATGGAGTACTGAAAGCAAGGTATTTTTATTTTTGTGTCTATGAATGACTATAAGCATATCATTTTTTGTGTTAGGTGGTAGTTATGTTATCATTACTATAGAGTAAGTCCTTGTTATCTGTGGCCATTTTTGGCAGACATTTTTACTTTCAAGTGGTCACAGAGACATTCCCTATTAAAATTTCATTGCCACATGTTGATTTGCCAGTTTCTGCAAATTAACAGTACCATTTGTATGTAAAATTGTGATATTTTGAAACACGTCAGTTACATATAACGAGGACTGCCTGTACTGTGTGCTGTATTAATGCAGTGTTGTGTAGTGTAGCAACAAAGCATTAACAGGGCTGGGGTTTTCAAACAGTATGATGTTAATTTCCTTGTACCCAAGACCTGTTTTTGCTGGGAGAACTGCATACAGGAGAAGGTTCTGCACTCCTCTTGTTCTTCCTGCAGAAGATAGGTATAACTTGCAATATTTTTGTGTTATAGCCAAGATTAATTTTATAAGAGGAACAAGTGACACTAAGACTGTCGTTTTCCATTTTCCTTCTTGCAAAAACAAGTCAGAGTTACATCTATGTATTATAAGTTTGTGAATCGATGTCCTGGTCAGTTTTGAAAATTACACTTCAGATACATGATGTGCGTGGGGTCTTTGTATGGCAGCTTCGGTGGGAATGGTGATGCAGTGGTTAGAACACCCCAGTCAGAGAGGTGACCCTCCATATGATTGATCTCCAAAAGATGACTGGAGGCTTTGTAATCATGTAATGCCACCAAGGGAAGTAGGCTGGTCTTCCCTTCTGTGTACTGGACTGTGGTAGCCAAGCTTCAGGCCCTTATACATCTGAGGGAGGAAATTGGGATTCACTGTTACTGTATTCCTTGTACTGACGGATTGCGATAGGTATGAAAGTAGGTAGTTTGTCTTGCCGTAATTTTACTGCAGTGAATCAATGCCAAGTAGAATCCTGTTATATAAGTTTTCTCATGAAGTGTTTAGTTGATCATCAGTCAGGGAATGTCTAGATAACTCCTTCTGTCCAGTGATATGATTTTTAGTATATTTTTGGTATCTCTAGCCAGTTTTAGTCATTTTAGGGGAGATTTCTTGTTATGAAGGAGTTAATGATGACTGTGTCTAGCCCTTCTTGGTCAAAAAATCTCTCAGGCTGGGTTTCATCATCTGGAGGTATAAGTATAAACTGTTAATGTCACTGAGCTGAAGGGGTATCAATAAACTTTCTTGATGATACAGGTTCTTATGTTTAAACCTGAAATTCCGTAAGGATGAGACCCCAAATTTTTGCCTGTGCATTTTGAAGTACCTGACAATGATGGAGCTCATTTGGCCATCCTATGTATGGTTGCTGACTGCATCTTGTAGTACGGGATGCAGGATGACCATACATAGTAACCACAGGTATTCCATAAATGATCATCAGAAATTAGGGTTTGGCACTCCACTCTCTGATATAAGGTTTGAGTATATGACATAGTGTTAACTATTAACTAAGTACTCTACCTAAGGAAAGTTACTGTCATAATGTGTTTGCTGTAGACAGAGAATTGATTTTAGTTTTATATTTGTGATTTGTACTTTACCAGTGTCTTAAGGGGTCAGGCATAATTAAGATGGTACAGTACAGGGAAGTATTTGTTGATTTTGTAGCTTGAGGTAGCTGAGCTTTTACTGCTGGCAAGTTAGGCATATTCATGTAAAGAGTCCATAGCTCTAGTTTAGTAAGGTTTATATACTGTAATGTCAAGAAATATTGTGTTACCTAGTTTTTTTATTCTTTACTCCATTCATTATATAGTGTGCGTAACAGCTAAGCCTGATACAGCTAAATAATTACTCATTTTTTTACTGTCATACATTATTAACCCAGTTTGTGTTGATGGTGATAAGCTCCTTTAGTTTACATTCATTCATTCCTTTCATCCATCATTCAGTCCTCCCTTGCCCCATAAGGAGCATAGGGATCAGTTAGATATTTAAACTGGAACAGGAGGTTATACTCTTAAAGTGCTCTAGTTACATCAGATTTGTATTCATGAGATGCAGTTAGTCTTCATGTAAAGTTATTTCACTTAGTTGTTTCATTAAGTTGCCAGTGAATTAATACCTTTTGTACACTTACATTGTGTGTGATTCACAGTAGTTACTGTTGGTCAGATTTTTTTTTTTCTTCTTCTTCTTCTTTTTCTTTTTTCCCAATCAGAGACCAAAAGCATGCCCCACTTAAAGTTTCACAAATAATTCCATTTTGCCTGTGTTCATTGTAGCCTTTAAGTGAGGACTGACTAGATCTCACTGAATTGCACTGTCAGCACACTCTTGCTTTAAGAAATGTAAAGTGGCAACTGTATTGTACCTTTTAATGGTTAGTTTGTATACTGTAGCATTTTAGTATCATGCTTATGAGTATATAAGGGAAACTACAAGGCATCTGAAAATTCATGTGTAGTAGAACATCTTTATTAAAAATGTTTCATATGTTTCCTGCTTCATGAAAAACACTCAGGAAGTTCTCGTATAGTATACCTTCTGTTAAACTAATTGGGAGAAACAGTAGATCTGTAAATGTGAAAGTATGATAAATTCAGTGCTTGACTAAATCTATGTACAAACAAAGGTTTGCCATAGAGTATACCTACCCTGGTTTGTTAGATTATGGTACCTTAAGTTTTCATGCATGCATGGTGCACAATGCACCAAGCCATCATTTGGTCACTTGGGTTGTCGGTAGCATGTGTTATACGTACCATATCAGACCAGTTTTGGTGCATGAGAGTACTGTTTGGTTAGCTCAGACAATTAGTTAAAGATGTAATTTAGCCAATCAATGTTCTTTATAAAGATGGCCTACTGAATATTGTTTCATTGATATTGTGGTCGGCATGTCAACCTGGAAAGTAACCAACAAGATACCATTGTTTCACTTACAATTTTCATGGACTTCTCTTACTGCAAAGACTTTTCTGATGCCATGTACAAATTTATGCAGCTGTACAAAAATAGGATTGGAAACACTGAACTTGGCCTGTCAACTTGAGAAATACACTGTACTGCTTTGTATGTGTGTGCATGCAGTGCTGCTTTTCATGCTGTTACTATATATATATATAAATATATATATTGTATATTGTACTGATAGAGAAGAGTTGATTCTAGATATTATTTTAAAGTTTTTGCTTATTCTAAGTGTAAAGCCACATGTAAAGAACTATTAAAACCCCAGGGAAGAGGTACTGAAAATTTATATTATTCGATCACCTGCATCAAAACATTCCCATCCCAAATATGTTTTAATACAGTGTTGTATTAAAGTGTGATTTTTAAAACCTAATTAATATACACTACTGTTGAAAATTGCCCTATTGTCATCATTGCCCTTTGTTAAAGGTAACTCATTATATGTTCTTTTTTCTGTGGCTCCAGACTCATCTGGACATGAACTTAGGGGAATGCAGAATGAAATTGCCCTTTCCTGGAATCCACCATCCTCCTCTTGGGAGATATGGAGGAAATTGAGAGATGTTTGTACAGCCAGGCAGCTATATTCGTGCTCGTGTGTCCCTCACTCAATACATGAGGAGTTCTATCTTTGCAGTGGCACCAGCATGCAGTGAGTTGCTTTTTTACATAATTTTGTAGTATCAAGCTCACAGTAAAATGACAGTGTATTTCACCATTAATCCACACAGTGCATTTTTTTTTTTTTTTTTTTTTTTTTTTTTTGCTGCCTTCAGAGAATTTTAACTGGAGAAACCATTTATAGTGATAAGGTGAGAAAGTCCTCAATAATCCCTTCGCAGCTTGATTCATCTTTCTAAGCTGGATATAGTTACTTGAAGGTAGAGGATGTGTGGATCAAATATTTGCAGTGAGATAGTGGAGAAGGCTTGTGAGGAGGACCGTAAGGTGTTTATGGCATTTATGGATATGGAAAAAGTGTACGAAAAATTAGACAGAGAAGGACTGTGGAAGGTTTTGTGCACATACAGTGTAGACAGTAAGCTGCTAGGTGCTGTCAACAGTTTTATGATGGTAGTGAGGCATGTGTAGGGGTAAAAGGGCATCTAAGTGAATGGTTTACAATCAGTGTGGGCATGCGGCAAGGTTGTGTGATGCCCCCATGGTTGTTCAATATACTGTATATATGGATGGGGTAATGGAGGGAGGGATGGCATTGGTAATGAATGGTGATGGATGGAATTTCTCAAATTTGTTATATGCTGATGATGCAGTGTTACTTGCGAATACTGGACAAGAACTTGATAGGCTAGTGCAGAGTTTTGCTGATGTCTGTGAGCATCGTGCCTTGAAAGTAAATGTAGAAAAGAGTAAAGTGATGGTAATCGAGGGAGAAGGTGACTCCCAGTGTGATATTACAGTGGATGGAGAGAGATTGGAATTGGTGAGAGGGTCCAACTACCTAGGTGCAGTGATCGAAAAGAGAGGAAAATATGCAAAAGAAGGGGAAAGTATAGTGACACAAGGAAGGAAAGTAGCAGGAGCTATGAAGGCCTTGAAAAGAAACAGAGGCTTGAGTGTTGCAGCTGTGCGAGGCTTACATGAAGGAGTGTTAGTGCCAACTTTGAAGTATGAATGTGAGACTATGGTGTGGCATGAAAATAAAGTCAGGAGTGAGAGCCATGGAGATGGGACTGCTGAGGAATTTATGCAGAGTACAGAGAGTGGATAGGATAAGAAATAATGAGATTCGTGAAAGATGCGGAGTGCGGAAGTCTGTGGACACCAGAATCAAAGAGAGAGTACTGAGATGGTATGGTTATATAGAAAGAATAGATAACAATACAGTGGGAAAAAGGTATATCTGAGTGAATTTGAAGAGGGAGGAGGTGAGGTAGGCTAAGGAGAAGGTGGAGGGATATGGTGGATGCATGTGTGAGGAAGAGAGGTATGGAAGTCGGTCAGGCTAGGAGACAGACGAGATCGAGCTGGCTGGATGAATGTTGTGAGAAGAAATGCATTATCAGGGATTTGGCACCCCTTTTAAACTTGACAGTATTTGGATTGACTATCGGATACATATATGTGAAGCTACAGAATGTGGTGAAAGTGTTTTTGGCGTATCAGGTAGTACCAGAATTCCAGGGGCTTGAATGATGAGTGAATGGAAGAGTGGCCCATTGAATTGGGCGAACTCGGGCTGTCTGGACGTTGCTACTCCTCACCCTGCCTGAGGGTGGAAAAGGAGGTTCAGATGATGATGAGCAGGAACAAAATAAAATCTACATCAAACTGAGCGATTCAGTTGTTGATTATAAAGGTGCCTCCAACGCATGGGGGAGGACAGCAATGCACCAGCTACCAAGCATGAAATGGAATGTGGTGAACTGGAGCAAAATCGTGATGCCAGAGTGAAACTGAATTTCCCCTCGGATTGTGAGCTCTCCCTCTCACAGAAAGCCAGATAGACTGTTTCTGTAGCAAAAGAGTTTACTGGATTTGAGCCTTTTGAGGTATTCTTCAAAGAAGGTAAGACACATCCGTATGTGACTGTGAGAAGTAGCAATGCTGTGGATTATTTGGCCAGAAATGTATTTAATGGCGTTGTTTTGGAAACTTACCAACAGCCCCTATACCAGGATTATTACAATGTTCCTGCCCATTGGGTAGAGGAGGATCTTGATGCTCCAGAAAATGCCCTGCAGATGAAGAGAAGAATGGTCGGCAAAGAGACGAGATCACTGCTCATTGCTCTATTCGAGGGGGATTTTCCAGACAGTATTCGTCAGGACGCTGGGATATGGAGAGTTGCACGCTGTATTTCGGGGCCTGACCTCTTATCGCTGTAGTAGGTATGGATATCTGGCATGGAAGTATAGTGCAGCTATACAGGTGTCGTTTTTGTGCTGGGACGTACGAAGGTAACATCTATCTTCCACCTCTTGTGGAAGATTCTGTTGGGTTGATAGATGTAAGAAATGAGTTTTTGATGCATTAAAAACGACAAGATTACTTTTACCTCAGTCAGAGATACTAACCAAGTCAGGCGTTAGGTGTGTCATAGCCTCATCCCTTGTTTGTTGAAATAACTGCATATGGACGCTGCGGGAAGCGAATGGAAAGGTGAAGAGTGGAGTCATCAGCGTATTAGTGGATAGGGTTAGATGTACAGCTCAGAAGGTCATTGGTGAATAAAAGGATGGGACTTGGTGATAGGACAGAGCCCTAAGGAACCATTGTTGATAGAGTTAGAAGAATGGTGGCCGTCTACAACAGCAGTAACAGAACGATCAGAATGGAAGCGAAAGGTGGAGGCACAGATAGGAGGATAGAAACTGAAAGAGGGCAGTTTGGAAGTTATTTATTTATGCCAGACTCTATTGAAAGCCTTTGAGATGTCAAGTGCAATGGCAAAGTTTTCGCTAAAGTCCCGAAAAGAGAATGACCAGGAGTCTGAAAGACTGGTGAGAAAATCGCCAGTGGTGCGTCCCTGGCGGAACCCATACTGACGATCGGAAAGAAGAGTGATAGGAAAGATGCCTTAGAACTTTTTGCTAAGAATAGACTCGAAAACTTTTGAGACACAGGATGTTAAAGCAACTGGGCGATAGTTAGAGGGTTGGGAATGGTCATCCTTCTTTTGGACTGGCTGAATGAGAGCAAACTTCCAGCAAGAAGGAAAGGTACAACTTGATAGACAAAGGCGAAAGAGTTTACCTAAGCATGCTGTAAGGCTGTAAGCACAGAAACACAGTTCTTGAGAACAACAGGAGGGACTCCATCAGGCCCATATGTCTTATTAGTATTGAGGCCTGTGATGGCAGAAAATACATCAGCTGAAGAAATTTTAATATCGGCCATGAGGAAGTCAGAGGGGGAAAGTGATGAAGGAACAGCACCGGAATCGTCTTAGGTGGAATTGGAGGAGAAAGTCTGAGCGAAGAGTTCTGCTTTATCATTAGAAGAAGTGGCTACAGAGCCATCAGTGTGAAAAAGAGACGGGAAGGATGATGAGGTAAAGTCATTAGAAAAGTTCTTGGCAAGGTGCCAGAAGGAGCGGGAAGAATTCGTGTTGGAGAGTTCAGAGCACTGAGAACGAATAAAATTCTTTTCAGCAGAGCGAAGAGCAAACTTAGTACGATTCCGGGCAGAAACGTAAAATAGATTCAGGAGTGGGTTGGCACCGGTACCTTTTGTAGGCCTTCTCCTTGTTGTGGACAACATTAGAACAAGTGTGATTAAACCAAGTTTTTGTTTTCTAGAGTCAAAGGATACGAGAAAGGAATGTATGTTTGATCAGTGCCTGAGAGAATAACCTCTGTAATGCGCAAGGCACACTCAGATGGCTTCCGGCCATGGAAGCAATAATCATTCCAGGGAATATCAAAGAAGTACCGCCTGAGGGCCTCCCAATCAGTAGCTCCCAAGTGCCACAGCCGCTGCTTCTTTGGAGGGTCCTCAGGCCTTACTGGGGCAATAGGACAGGTTAAGGTGATAAGGTTGTGATCGGAGGAGCCCAACAGAGCGGAAAGAATAACAGCGTAAGCAGAAGTTATAGGAAGAGGTCAAGTATGTTGGAACTCTCTCCAAGGCTGTCAAGGAACTCTCTCCAAAGCTCTATAGTCATTAGCGATAGAAAAGGTGTACCGTAGGTTTGTTCACCAGGTGGATCAGTGAAAGGAGAGGAGAGCCATAGGTGGTGGTGAACACTGAAAACTCCTAGAATGGAGATTTCAAAGAAGGGAGAAATGGACAGGGTGTGTTCCATATTAGAAGTAAGATAGTTGGAGAATTTCTCATAGTCAGTAGAAGAAGAGGATAAGTAAACAGCACAGATATAGTTAGTCAGAGAATGACAGGAAAACCGAAGCTAGAGAGTAGAGAATTCAGAAGATTCTACTTCCGGAACACGAGAGCAAGATATGTCGTTGCGTACATATATACCACGGCCACCTTTGGCTTGGAAATAAGTACTGTATAGAGAAAGTAGGAGGATACAGAGAAGGGTTTGCTACCAGTTGCCTCAGACAGCTGAGTCTCTGTCTGGAAGAGAAGATGAGATTTAGAGGAGGAGAGGTGGTGCTCCACAGAAAGTTAGATGAAAGGCCGCGAATGTTGCAGAAATGAAGTGAGTCAGACAGTGGTTCCAGGCATCTCGCTGGGTCGTCAACGGGAGAGGGGCGGATGGTGGGGGCATTTATTGTCCCCCCCCCCCCCGGGACTCCGAGGCTTGATCATGAGACATCATTTTCTTAAATTTTAAACAGGAAGTGTAGTGTGAAATGTGCATGTAATTTGATGTTGACAGTAAGAGGACTTTGTACTGGAGAGCATGCTGGCGTACTCTCTGTGTTATTGAACGAATGGAAAAGGTTCAGCAAAGTGGGATGGTCAGGAGCTAGTCCTGAAGGCTGATGAAACGGGAGCTCCAGCTCTCCCTGTCATCAGCTTACCATCCACCTTGGGAGTACCACCCTGCTCGACTGGTGCTACAGTTTATTCACACTTCCATGTTGGATTTGTTCAATATGTCATACGCGGACAGTGAGCTGCCTACCTCGTGAAGGAGTGCAGCCATAATTCCTGTTCCAAAGGGACCCATTTCCCTAGTTAGCTGTATCTGTAAAATAATGGAGAGAGTCATTCTCAATCGGTTGTTATACAAGATTGGGGATCAATTGTTTCCTAACTTACATGGTTTCTTGAAGGGAAAGTCAACGAGCGATTGCTTTGTAATGTGTCTCAGTAATACTGGAGCCACGTGCAGGGCTTTCATTGACTTGAAACAGGAATTTGATAAGGCAAACAGGGAAGTAATTTTGGAGGAACTATAGTAGCCAAAGGGTTAACGGGAATTTTTTTTATGTGGATAAGATCCTCTTTCTGTCACCGAGGCAAGAGTTTGGTTGCAGGGACAGTTTTCAGACGAAAGAGATATTGAACTGGGCACTCCACAAGGTGGTGCTCTTAGTCCTATGCTCTTCAGTATGCTAATGGACAAAATTGCACACCACACTTTCCCTCCAGGCACAGAGGTAATTATATATGTTGATGACATCTTACTCCAGTGCCAGTCCCCTTCTATTTCATGCAAAGCCCTGCAACATTTGGAGAATCTGTGTGTGTATGGGACTCGTTATTAATTAATCAAAAACTAAATTTCAGGGATTGGCTTAGAGATGCTGACTTCCTCTGTTAAACTAGAAAGAGTTAGTTCCTACAAATTCCTTGGGGTCCAGCTTAGCTACCAAAAAGGCCCAGAATGCATTGATTACGTTTGTAATCTATGTCTCCCTAGACTTGCACCAGTGCTAGTCTTGGCTAACCGGGGAAGAGGAGTTGAAATCCCAGTATTCAGAAGGATGTACATTAGTACTGTTAGATCCTTAACAGATTATGCAGCCCCTGTCTTAGTACAACATAGTCGGTTACACCTTCAGAAAGTGGGTTCTGTACAAAATGAGAACATCAGGATTGTCCCGGGTTGCCCCCAAACAACAAAACTTGAGGTAATGCGGGTTGAACTTGAATTACCAAGTATCGTAACTATGATAGAAGAAACTGCGTCACATACAATTGTCATGATGATTATTATTTTTTTTTTTATGCGAGGAAGAAGGAACCAAAGGCCATGAGCCCGCAATAACAGTTCCCTCCAAGAGAAAAACAAAATACAAGACAGAGCCAAATTCAAGATCCGTTCATTTCGAGATGCCTGGACACACTGCGTTTGAAAGACTGGAGATCATAGGCAGCAGGAAATACAGACAGAGGGTGACAGTTCCAGAGTTGACCTGTTGCATAAATGAAGGACTGGGAGTAACGGTTAACTCTTGCATTAGAAAGTTGGACAGAAAAGGGATGAGAGTTTGCTGCTAGACGGGTGCTACGCGCCCGTCGTAGAGGTGGAGGAATGCATGCAGACAGTTCAGAGGAGCAGTGACCATTAAAGTTGCGATAGAAAAGAGATAAAGATGTAACAGTGCGGCGAAGAGACAGAAGTTGAAGGGAGTCAGTAAGAGGAGGAGAGTTAATGAGAAGAAAAGCCTTTGACTCCACCCTATTGAGAAGAGCTGTATGTGGGGAGCCTCCCCACACATGAGAGTTGTACTCCACACAGGGGCGGATAAAACCCCTGTATAGAGTCAACATTTGTGCAGGGGTAAAGAAAGAACGGAGTCGGCTTAGCACACCCAATCTCTTGGAAGCAGATTTTACAAGAGATGTAATATGATCTTTCCAAGATAAGTCCCGAGTAAATGAAAACCCCAAGCATGTTCCAGGATGATGCAGGATTAAGTTGAATATTATTAAACATTAGTGGGTATACCTGTGGAAGATTTTGACGGGTTGATAGGTGTAAGAACTGAGTCTTAGATGCATTATAAACAACAAGATTATTTTTACCCCAGTCAGAGATACGAGCCAAGTCAGACATTAGGTGTGCAATTACGAGTTTGAACAAATAAGACACTCCCTGATGTACTTTCATAACAATACTCGTTCACCTCCAAGCACGTACAGTATCTCGGGTGTATGTACAGACTCTTGAGCAATTTTATCGTAATTACTCCTTGTATTAATTTAATACAAACACAGGGTCGGGCCACCTACAGGTCTCGCAGAGTGACTGTGGACATAATACAGTAATTCCACAAACCCAAGGATCATTGTCTGTCTTGTGAACTCACATCCCTCTTCATGAAAAAGTTGGAGACAATAAGTCGTCCTCAGACTGTAGGTTACATATATTGTGATGGGTTTGTTGATAGCACCAAGTCTGGGTGTGGGATATTCATTAGGTATTATGAATCTCCCACACTCTGCGTGGACACTGTCATTTCAGAAAGGCTCCCTGATTGTCTTTGTTCTACATGGGCAGAACTATATTCGGTAGAAGAGGAACTTGGTTGTGTAGTATCTTTGTATATGGATGTTTATACTTCTTTGTTGACAGCCAGGGAGCTGTATATGAATCACTGTCTTCTACTTCCGCTGATTGTGATATAGTCAATAGATGTCTGTCAACCATCCGGTGTACTGATAGCACAACTCATAAAGTTCACTTGGACCACTTTACATGGATTCCATCCCATGTTGGGATACCCTTCAATGAAAAGGATGATGGTCCAGCTCATAAAGCTGTGCTTTCGGACTCTTTTAATTCTGTTATTAATGCTGAATACAGCTATATTTCTCTCAAAAGTTTGATCAGCTCTCTTGTTAGTCACGATATTACTAGACAGCTTCAATATACAGCAGGTTAGCATTGCAAATGGCAGTACTAGCTCTCTTCATTATATAAATGTGTCTCAGAATACTCAAGTATTATATGGCCAAAGAGGTGGACTTTATGACGCTATTGTCATGAGACTGAGACTTCGTTATAAATATTATTGGGAATTCACCAGAGATGACCCTGTACCATGTGCAGTTTATGGGGCACCTACATCACACACACTTTATCACTGTATAATGGCATACCCAATTACTGCGAAGTATAGAAACCCACGACTTATTAAGCTGGCTAAGCAAATCTCATGATTAATAAATGAAAATCTGTTGCTTCCCATTCTCCGTGAATATCCTGAATTTGTACCAAAGTTCCAGAAAGCACTACATTCATAACATGTGAGCGTCCTTGGAGGGAAACCACGCTTGTGTTGTCTTCACAAATTTATTTTCTCATTGTGTGGCTAATTTATGGGGAAATACTAAGCAGAATTCTACTCACAGAGTCCTCAAATCACCCCGGCCGTTGGAGTATTAAATTTAACACGTAATTCACGGTACTCAATTCTGCCGACCCAGCCGTTGTGAACAGTCGTGCTTGGCGCTGCTCCTGCATATCGAGAAATTCTCCACTTCGCCGGTTCCCAGCACACCCTAGTTCTTTTTTAACCAGGTTTGGTGTTTCCCTTATTATAATTTTGCAGTTATGGCTCGGGGAAAAACTACTAGACGTGGACGGGGTAGGGAAAACTCCAACTCTGAATTGTTGCCACCGCGGTCCGAAACAGACATGGCTGCGGCTCCCCTAGCACAGGTAGTAGTAAACAATGATCTCGTCCCTTCATTAGACACCTTTCCTCCTCTGCCTGGAACTACAGTTAACCATCACTCTGGTCAGTGTGGAACGTGCAATATTGTAACTAGATTAGATGCTATAGGCTGTGATCGTTGTGAAACCTGGTTTCACCCCACATCTATGTGTCTGGGCCTCCCACACCAGCTAGTGGAAAGTATTAGAGAGTACAATGGTCAGGGCATTGCCTTTATTTGCACAGATTGCCGTTCTGCTACTGGTAAGAGTGGCACCGTGTCTGACTCTGCATTTAGGCAATTGTTTCAAATGGTCAAAAAATTATGTGAGGCTGTCCAAACTCTCTCTGCTAGGCCCGACCTGATCAGCAATGGCCAGCCAGGTGGGGCCGACCAACAGCCTGAGCCTGTATCTGGCCCATCCATGACAGACAGGGATTGCCTGAGAATTCTCATCAGAGAGGAAGGTAAAGAAATGGAGGAGAGGAATAAAAGGAAGACATCAATAATAATTAGAGGCCTCGAGGTACGGTCCACTGACGCTGTAAATACTGCTTTTGATCCCATAAGCAGACTCATTCTGGGATCCCAGGTGACTCTGTCAGACTTAACATGCATTAACAGGGACAAAAAGTTGTACCGTGCTAAGATACTGGATGACGACGTGAGGAAAGACCTGCTAGATAATGCGAGGAAGCTACATAACACCCAGTTTAGCCACATCTGTATCAATAGGGACCTGACATACAACCAAAGAATGGAACTGCGTGCCAGGCGTGCACAGCGTAGCACTGCCAGTGGAGGAGCGGCCAGGGGACCCATCGATACCTGCCCAGCTAGCCCCCATGCTGCTGGAGATGCCACGGTTATACCCAGGACTTCCCGAACCCAGCTCACCCCTTTGGACACTCAGGTTGCTGCAACCCATTCACAAGATAATACACCCACGAGAAATTTAAACCATTAACCTCGCAGTCTTCCCTGGCAACAATCAGTTTTCACAATTTGAAATTCGGGTTCTGCAACGTAAATAGTATAATTAATTACATATTATCATTGATTTTCTATCAGACAATGGTATAGATTTTTTGGAGTCGCTGAAACCTGGCTGCTGCCTGAAATCCCCGATTCATTTGTTCAGATTAACTTTAACCTCTCACGTACCGACACCAAAGGCAATACCCGTAAGCACGGAGTATGTATATATACAAGGAGTAGAATAAGTTATGTAGGTATCAGCACCAACTGTGATAATGTCTGTGTCATCCATTTAATTACATTTAACCTGTACGTAATAGTAATATATCGCCCTCCTTCTAACAGTGATGCTGATAACCAAGCATTACTAAATTTCTTACTAGACTTCTGTCCATCCAAAGAGGTACTAATTGTTGGGGACTTTAACTTACCCCTTATCAACTGGAAATCAAGCACAGCACTGGCTATGAAATATCCTCCCCTCCATCAGTCATTCCTGGACTGTTTTGCGTGTCTGGCTTTGCACCAGTGGGTAACAATGCCCACATATTGAAGCTCAGGCACCACTCTAGATCTTGTCTTCACATCCGAGAATGATAAAGTAGGAGAAATTGAGGTAGCAAGTCCCCTGCCCAGCTGTGGACACTGTCCGGTGCTAATACAATATTATTTTCAGGCTGCTGTTATGACAGATAGCCATTTGCACACCAAGCGCTCCTGGCATAAAGCCAAATACAACAAAATAAATAATCATCTGCGTGAAATAGACTGGCATTTTGAATTCCAAAGCCTGTCAATTGATGCCATATATGGCAGATTGCAGTCCATCCTTAGCCCACTAGTTGACCAGTATGTGCCGAATATGCCTAGCACACCTTCCCCACCTCCTAAGGCCTTGAAAAACCATCGCAGGAAAGCCTGGGAAACATACAAACACTCCAGGAGCGTTTATGGAAGACTATCTCCTGAGGCTTTCCGATCTCTATCACACTACGACTCTCTCAACGACAGCTTTCGTAACTACTTTACACACATGCAAATCAATCACGAAATGTCACTGATTAGAAAACTACAGGTCTCCTCAAAACCATTTCACCAGTACATCAGAAATAAGAAAGTAGGTGCACCCTCAGTAGGCCCCATAAGATTGGACAATGGTGTGTGTACATCAGACTGTACTCAGATGGCAGAAACTTTTGCTACACATTTTTGTACAGTTTACTCAACTCATGCTCCTTACGCTCCCTTCCCTCACCAAACTTTTGAAGGTATCCTCGACACAGTGACCCTATCCATGCAAGAAGTGAGAAATAGGCTCGCAGCACTGGACCCGAACACCAGTATGGGACCTGATGGCCTCCACCCCAGTCTTCTGAAATATTGCCCAGCCTTAGCCTTACCCTTGTTTTTGATATTTCAAAAGTCTGTCACCATTGGTAAATTGCCACATGATTGGAAAAAATCCATTATTATTCCTGTATTCAAGAAAGGCTCTCGACACAAACCTCTTAACTATAGGCCTGTTAGCTTAACCTCTGTCTGCTGCAAAACCCTGGAAAGATTTATTATAGAGGCATTGTACAACTACTTTGACACTAATGGAGTGCTGTCAAATGAGCAGTACGGATTCAGACAGGGTAGAACTGTAGATGACCAACTGTTACTCGTGTATAATGATGTTACGGCGTGGGTGGATGCTGGGTATGTTGTGAATGTTGTCTTGTTTGACTTTAGCAAAGCCATTGACATCGTCAACCATTCGATACTGACAAGCTGAGGCTACTTGGGGGCAGTGGTTCCTTGCTAACTTGGATCTCTGACTTCCTGTCCGGCCGCACCATGCAAGTGTCTGTGTCTGGCTGCGCCAGTTCCTCAAGGAATGTTCTCAGTGGTGTTCCCCAGGGATCTGTTCTAGGCCCCTTGCTCTTTCTGGTATATATAAACTTTCTACCCTCATACATACATTCCAAATGTAAATTCTTTGCTGACGGCATGAAGATTTACCTCAAGTTGCGCCAAAACACTTGTACCACATTAGCTGCAGATATAAGTAGATGCCAGCAGGACATTGATATGGTCTACAATGTCGCTGAGTCGTGGGGTTTACATTTCAATCTTGACAAGTGTACTGTTCTGCGATGTCAGAGAGGCGCAGTAGACTGGAATTCTATTGGCGCACTTCAGTACTATCACATGAACAACACCAGTCTCTCCGTAGAAACTACACACAAAGACTTGGGTATCTTGGTTGACAGTTCACTGAAATACGCACATAAGAAATACTGTAAAAAAAGGCAGCAGGCCTGTCAAATAATTTATTAAAGTCCACCCTCTGTCGAGACCGAGATTTTATGTTGACTTTATTCAAATCCCACATCAGACCCATCATGGAGTTTGGCTACACTGTATGGAACACAGGCTACCACGGAGATCAGAGGCTCCTGGAGTCTGTATAGCGCAGATGGACTAAGCAAATCAGTGGCCTGTCCGAACTCAGTTATGCTGACCGTCTGAAAAACCTGGGCCTGTATTCTGTAAAAGGGAGACTGATCAGAGCTGACCTCATTAAATGCTGGAAAATATTCCATCGCCTGTCCCCAATTGCACCGCCTGAGCTTTTTTCTCTTCCTTCATTAACTCACACCAGGGGCCATAGATTCAAGGTGGCCAAGCCCCGCACTTCAGCCGAGTGTAGACGCAGGTTTTTCAGCATCAGATGTATAGACCTCTGGAACTCTCAGATGATGCTGTTAGTGCTGAATCAGTTGCATCATTTAAAAAGTCCCTCCACTCACAGCTAGGTCACATCCTGTTCGACTATATTGAATTACTACGATTCATAATTCGAAGTCCTTCAAGTAGTGCAAATACCGTGCATATGGCACAAAACTCAGCCTCTAATCAATAGTCTGTTCTGATGATGATGATGTATATAGGAAACGGGGCTGGCGTGCCAGCAGGTATGGGCTGCCCTACTTCTTGAAAAACAGATTCCTACCGAGCTATACTGTTAATTGTAATGGGGGTAGCCAACCAGGTGAGTATAGTTAGCCTCAGATCGAATCTCGGTCAGACTAGTGATTAAATTGTCAAGTTTCAGTTCGGTTATTACACGCTATGCTCTGCTACTAAACTGGTCTGATGATGCGTCTCTCTCCTATATGTAACGCATCTTATAAATTCCTTACATTTTTATTACATGCACTATAGCTAATACTTCCTAAGGGGCAGCGAGTGGCTACACCCACGAATTTATAACCAATGACTGTACATAACTATCTGATGAAGAAGGTGCGTGGCAAGACCAACCACCTTCTTGTGTTGTATAAGTACTCTGCATACCTTTACAACAATAAATATTTCAATGAATCATAAGACACTACCTTATTCCATGTTCAAATTTCCCGGGGTTGCTACCCCCACCCCGACCGCTTCATGAACATTGTCTGTACCTATTTTTCCTTTGCTCTTCTGTTTCCCTTTCAACCCGCTGCTTTTAAGTGGAATCAAGATTGTATTCATTTAATCTACACCACCCGGTAAAAAGGAAAAATTATAAGGTTTTACGTCGTAGATGATGGTTTTGGTGCAGTCCTGCTTTTTGTTACCATGTATTCTTCAAAGACTTACACATCATTTGCTTTTAAATCTTACACACGAATAGCTTTTCACTTACAGTTTCATATTCTAGGTCATGTACTCATATTTTATGCACGGAATTATCATTTTTAGGAGTATCCCAATTTTAGGATATTGCAAAACACACATCTCGGCAGTCACAGCAAGGCCACCGACGGAGGACATATTGCATAGGGAAAGGAAGGTGAGTTGTGACAGTCCTTTTTAACGCATGCATTTACATATATGTACTTCATTCCATATTAAAAGACAGGAATTGGTCTCCAAAGTGTCATAGGTAACTACAGATGTGATATAGTAAGGCAGAGAAATGTGATGTAGGTGTTCCTAGCAGATTGACATTCACTTTAAATCCACGTGAAATCACACAAAAAATGCATTTCGAAGACTCACTGCTAACCACAAAGTTGATATACCCAATTTACCCTTCGATTTACAGGAGTACTTACCGTAAGCGACATTGTGGAAGTGGCTCCTTGCTCTACGTGCCAGCCTGAAGTCGACTGAGATACGGGGGTTGGCCTTTGTCAGTAGTAAAGGTGAGAAATAAATGTTTTAACTTAGTGATAAGTTGGCTGCCCGTGTGCTGCGTTTGTAATCCCGTGACACCTGAGTAGGAGAATAATGTCATTTTTATATAATTATTGATGCCACGAGACTTCTCCCAAGAGAACATTAATTTTAGCTTGATCTAAATGAACCTGAATAATGGAGAGAGAGAAAAAAAATGTAAAATTATCATTTCGACTGAATCCCTATTTTTTTTTTTTTTTTTTTTTCTAGACCCTTACGAATTTAGTGTTTTCTGTGAGATTTCTATTGTCGAGTTAATCGCAAGTTACCCATTTTCGAGTTTTCGTTCCCCCCTCCCCCTCCTGAAACGGGCAATTTGCAATAAATTCGAAAATAAAAATCGTACAGAAATCTCTACTATGTACTGTATAATATGGTTCTTGAAAGAACAACAATTCTTTGCCAAGCAGATGCTGCCTTTTCATATTTTCAGTTGAAATGAGCTTTCATAGGTTACTCGTTATTATTCCTGGATTACCACAGCTACTGGGGATTTTTACAAACTTATCTTTGAAAGATATAAAGGAGGATTTAGAATGTGTACGTGTTCTGCCGACGTCTGCCAGGAGCTGGCCATATTTAACGTTTCTAACGCTCATTTTAAAATTTGAAAGCTGGCTGCCAAATGCAAGTGAGGTTAGGTTGGATTAGGTTTGGTTTGGTCAGGTTAAGTTTGGTTAAATCATTAACTTTCCCATTGCTTTGACTTGGATACACTGACGTGTCCAGTTGGAGCGATAGGGTAAACAGCGCGGCCAGTTGGAGAGATCGTAAGTAAACATTGACGCAGGTGACCTTACCACTTCCTTAAGTACCCGAAAATAGGTATATTTTGTCTTTTTCCAATCCGTTTTTTCAGTCACAATGGAACAGTTAACTCCCTGTGTTGCTTATGTACCAAAATTACTTGCCTTGAGATTAGGAGTTTGTTGTAGGAGGAATTGCCGTGCCCATTTGGTAAAGAATTACCAAACAAAAAATCTGAGTACGATTTTATTGAAAATGACCAAGGCTGTGCGATAAACCAGCTAACCCAACCAACCTAACCTAACCTTGTAAGGCTGTGATCTCTTGAAAACTGAATTTATCAGAGGGGCCTCCCTTTCCTAGTTTGGGAACGAAAGGTTTGAAATGATTGGCTAAAAAAAAAAAAAAATGCAAAGAGGTCACTCAGTGGCCATCATCCATGACTCATTCCAAATGGCCACCCTTCATATCAGGTTACTGATTGGCTGGTGGCCATGACCGGTAAAGCGTGTTGGAAGCAAATGCACACGCGCACTCACAACTCGGAAGATCTAGCCACATCAAGACCAGCCTCCAATCAAAATTTCAGAAAACCAAAAAAAAAAAATCAGTATTGACGTTATTACAGTAGAACCCTGGAATTTGTACACAATTCGTTCCTGGAGGCTGTACGAGTTGCAAATTGCTCGAAAACCGAATCATTTTTATCCATAAGAAGCAATGTAATTTGCATTAATCCGTTCTTTAGAATGGATGAAATGGTAGATTTCGCCATACTATAATGAATGGAAAGACTGGAGATGGGTTCCACTTTCAGACTTTGCAATGAGTTCTTTTTTCAGCTCAATTGCTGTTCTCACTGCTTTACTTTTAGCTCCAGCAGACTCACTAATCTTCTTAGGGCCCATGATTATGTACAAATTTCTATTGAAAATATGTAATTCATCACAAAGTTTAATCGAGCCTGTATGACATGCATAGCTGGCGGAAGACAAAGCCAGACTGGCGACCATGTGGCACCTACGACACCGCATCTCTTAGTGCGAATAACGGGTCACTGTACAAAAACTGGAGCGATTTTTGGGCAAAAAAGCTGTACGACAACAGAGTTGTACGAGTAGAGAGGCGTACGATATCCGGGGTTCCACTGTATTGACATGGTTTGAAATGATTTGTTGGTACTGAAAATTCTTGTCATTGAGAGAACAACCATTGGCGAAGAAAAAAGTAATGAATTCCGTATTTGGTTGAAACGATAACAGAAATAAAAAAACAAGTGGGTATTATTCTGCTTTTGGACAACACCTCCAATTTCTTTTTTATTAGGTTAGGTTAGTTAATTTTTGGCTTGGTTAGGTTAGGTTAGATCATATTTGGTTAGGTTAAGTTAATTTTGTTCAGTTGTAATATTAGGTCGACTTTTTTTTTTTTTTTCCTCAATGGTTTTCATTGTTTTGGATAAATTTTCAGTTTCATTCCAACCGGGAGTTGGTAGTTTCTCAAGTTTCTACTTACAGTATTTAACCACTCATTTTCCCTGATCTTCAGAGCCCTCTCCACTTTAGAGGGGTCTTAAGATAGATGGGGGCTAAAATAGTCTGAGAAGCCACTGATATCTGGTAGAAATGAAAGTCAGATTCAACTGAAACACAAAGACGACTGTCGGAAATATATTATTTTGTCTTTCAAAGAGGTGTTGTCTGAAATGGCAAATTTACCATCAAATGAACCTGAGAGAAAATAAAAATACCATACCAAATACTGAAAAGGGGAAAAAAAAAAAAAAATTAAATACTGTACTTATATGAAGGAGAAGGCACCTCAAAAACCATAGATACCCAAATGACAGTTTTAGCCCTCACAGGCACCTCAAAAACCATAGATACCCAAATGACAGTTTTAGCCCTCACAGGCACCTCAAAAACCATAGATACCCAAATGACAGTTTTAGCCCTCACAGGCACCTCAAAAACCATAGATACCCAAATGACAGTTTTAGCCCTCACAGGCACCTCAAAAACCATAGATACCCAAATGACAGTTTTAGCCCTCACAGGCACCTCAAAAACCATAGATACCCAAATGACAGTTTTAGCCCTCACAGGCACCTCAAAAACCATAGATACCCAAATGACAGTTTTAGCCCTCACAGGCACCTCAAAAACCATAGATACCCAAATGACAGTTTTAGCCCTCATATGCACCTCAAAAACCATAGATACCCAAATGACAATTTTAGCCGTCATATGGGTTTTCATTTTTGTCCGTCTATCAATCTATAGCCAAATGCCCTAAATTCTGTAAGGGGTGACCACAAACAAATCGCCTCCATCAACTTGTCCCCCGTCATTTCGCTGCTCTTCCCCAAGCACACACCTCCTTCTTTCACATACCTCTCCACTCCAACCCTCCACCTCATTCGCAGCCTCCCTCTCCATCTCCCTCCCTTCCACCTCACTCACATATACTCTCCTCAATAGTCTCTCACTCTCCATGGCCAGACCACATCAGTGTACTGTAAGATGGGGCAATTCAACTCACTTTTGGCTTTTTTCAGTGGTTTGTTGATGCAACATTTAGGGCACTTAAAAATACTTTACTGTATGGGTAATGAAACACAAATGATCCAACTTCATATGTGAAAATGGATTTTAACATAGAAAAACACAAGAAAGACATACAGTAAAACCTCGATATAACGGACTTCAGTAGACTGGAATTCACTTTTATCGGAATTGAAGAGCCACTGGACTAAATTCTTACATATTGGAAAAAGTCCAAAAAAGTCAGAAGCTATCTGGACTGCCTGACCACTTCCGCTATGTTCACCACAATAAGGTAAATAAAAGACATGTTTATCAGTGTACAGTACAGTATTGTTATATATATTATACCATTTGATTACTGTGGTGAATGTATAATACAGTACAATACTGCAATGGTAGTGAAAGCAGTTTGAAAACCGTTGGTGCAATCCGGACTAATGTTTAATATATTGGTAAAGTCAGGGATAGAAAGGGGAAGTCCAGATGTCACTTTTTTCGGGATGGCTTGGGCCCCAACTAGTTTATTATAGTGAGATTTTTTTGTATTTGAAAAACAGAAATAATGTTTATCAGCATATAATGTGGAACAGTTGGACTCGTTGGGCTTTCCTTCAGTGAAACATTCAATGTTTTCATTAGAATCGCTCCAAACTTCGATGCCTTCTTGCCCAGTATCGTCCTTTGGTTGTGTGCCTTCAGGAGACTTGCCTTTCCTCTCCCTATGCTTCAGTTCGAATCATACCAGCCAGAAGAATTTCAGTTTTATACGTCAATTGGTTCTCCTTCACTCCATGACTGCTGCAAGCATTCAACCTTGTAAACAACGTATGGACTAAAGTGCTTTCTACTGGCAGTAATGGAGAACTTGATGAATGTTGAATTCTTCGTCGTATTCATGACACGCTTCGCATGTTTCATACCACGCCGGAATATCTGGAGCTTTCCTTTAGGATCATCTGTGATGTTGGTTTCATCATAGTTAATGATGTTTGCAGGAGGTACTTCCCAAAGGTTGTCTTATAGCTTGTTAAAGTAGGTCACTTTTACCTCTTCTGAGACAGCAGTCCGCTTCCTTGAAATATTTTGGCATATCCTGGAGGACAGCAGGACCTCATCTCCTCAGGAAGCCATGTACCCCGTCTGTACCTGGGAGATAGTCCTTGAAATCCAGAATGTTGTCTACAACTGTCCAGATAGTACTTGAAGGTGCAACATATAAATTGTCCCAAAGTGCCAAGTCAGATTGTCCCAGGGGGCTGAGTCAAATTGCCCCATTAGTCTAAAATCATATTATTTTATAAATGAAAGCAGCTAACTTGCTTTGGTGGGTGGATAAGCAGTAATGACACTTAGCATGTTGTCATATATCCAAGGGACAGCGGAGGAAAATACAATTAAACTTGTCGTTATTGATGTAAATCACAGCCCCTCAAAATCTGAAAATAACAGGATTGAAAAACTGATTACAGTTCACTTACCTTCGGCAAGCTATCCCTAAATTTTATTTACAACATAAATTGGTGATTTAGAATACAGTACCATATGACAAGGTCAGGTATACCCCTGTTTACCCTGTCTAGACCACCTGAGTCTCATTAGCTACCCTTTATTGAGTAGAATAGCCCTATCTTATGATATTTCTAACGCATTCTGTCGCATTCACACCACAATGCTCCTTCACTTCTTCATTTGTCTGTCTGTCTCTCCATATAACTCCACATGCTTCTCTCAAATGACTCATTTCCACTGCTCTCACTCTTGACGTGTCCTTCTAACAAATCCAAGCATCGCTTCTATACATTATCACAATACTATGAAACAGTGACTTCTTTACCTCCATGTTCATTTCCCTATTTCCTATCACTGCTTTCAAAGACTCAGCAACTTTTCTTCCCTGTTGTACCCATTCAAGCACTTCATGCTATAAACTTCCATCCTTACTTTTCACACTACCCACTTTCCATTTCCTCACCATCCAGCCTCACTGTGCATTTAGTGACTTCATTTTCTGTCCATCAATTTTGTATTTAGGTTCATTTAGGTGTTTTCTCCATTGGGGTCCAGTTGGGTATCAGTTTAGGTTCATTTGATTGTTTTTTCCTTCATTGGATCCATTTGGTTATTTATTTAGTTTCATTTGGATATTTACTTAGGTTTATTTGGATTTTTTCCCCCATTGGGTCCATTTGGGTTTATTTGGGAGTTTTTTCACATCACTTTGGTTTATTTGGGCCCATTGTGGATAATTTGTAGCACCCATATATTGTCACAGTTCAGCATTAAAAATCAGAAAAATGACATTTGGCCAAGCTCAGGTAAAATGAGTACTGTATATAGTAGGTAGTAGAAAGAATTCAGAATATATACAGCAAGATAAAAGGAATGTTTCCCTTTCCATACGTGTCTTATCTGGACCCCCCTGGCCGCCTCTCTTTACCTTCTAACACTTGAGTAATGACAGTGATTAGATGGATGTGTAATGTGTCCTGGAATGTGAGGTCTGGAGGGGGCTAGGTTTAAGACTGAAAAGCTGAAAGGAAGGATGGGACTGGATTGTATTGGTTTTGTGATGAGGAGGGGTACATTGAGGTGGTTTGGGGATGGAAGACAACAATTGGGTGCAGTAGGTGGAATGTAAGCGGTGTGAATGATGAGGTGAAAGAGAGAGAGATTGTTCAGGTCTGCTGTCCCTTGGATATATGACATGCAGCATATGTCTTAGATGGGATGAGTGTCTGTTGCAGAAAAAAAGTGCTACAGCTTTCCATCCTTTCCGTAGCACTTATTCACGACTAGCATCACATTCTACTACTGTATTGATGTCATGACAACAGTCAAGATGAAGCGATGGCACACACAAATCGCTGACACTTGTAGTCTTACTTTCAATCTTACCCACACAATCCTTAAGCCAACTGATCCAAACTCTCTTATACTCTGCTTCCATCTCGTGCACACAACAATACATACTCATTCTTTTGCCCTCTCATTCTCGCCTACTCCCGCACATTTGCCCATCCATACTCCTACTCTCTTGCACTCTTAGTTCTCCATTTAATCTCAGTTAATCCACTTATGTCCACTTTTGCACCCTCAAGCACCTGAACAATCTCTCTCTTTCACCTCATCATTCACACCGCTTACATTCCACCCACTGCACCCAATTGTTGTCTTCCATCCCCAAACCACCTCAATGTACCCCTCCTCATCACAACAGCAATACACTCCAGTCCCATCCTTCCTCTCAACTTTTTAGTCTTAAACCTAGCCCCCTCCAGACCTCACATTCAAGGACACATTACACATCCATCTAATCATTGTCATTTCCATACATTTGACCTTAAAAATATCCTCTTCCTTTACTACCCAGGTCGTACTACCATACAACATTGCTTTCTTAAGATCTGGTGAAGACAATGATCCCGTAGCACAGAGGGAGAGCCGCTTCACTGTTAGGAGAGGCAACAGCTCCCTGAACTTCAACCACTCCTTACCCTAGCCACAGAGCTAGCTTGAGTCCCTTCAGCACATAACATGTCCCCCAAATAACAAAACTCTTCCACACACTCAAGAGACTCATCAGCAGAATCAATCCTTTCACTCCAACAAACCCTGTTTGGTTTCCTTCACATGCTGCACAGGAAATCAGCATTATTTTCTTAGTCTACCTCTAATACCACTACATCTCTAAGGGTTTGTAGAATTTGCATCATCATAATCATCATCATCCGTGCCTTTTTCTACCCAAGGATGGGGTGAAGTAGGGTTCAGTTAGCTCCCCCCCACCCCCAAAAAAAAGAATAAGAAAATAATTGAAGGAGAAACCAACTAGAATCTACCCAGGTCAGTGGGCTGTACACTAGTTCACTCATCATTTAGGCCTCCAGAATCCTGACTCCAGAGAGGCATACACATTCACATCACATGGTATGTGGTAGGTGGAGGTGCTCATCAGTCATACACTCAAAGTAGGGGTGTCAGCTGGTGAACCTACACTGAGTAACAAGCCAGAAGGATTCCAGGAAATATTTAGTACACTGGGTGGTAGCTGTATCACCATGTATTCCCTGTGGATGTTGGCAAAGTGGAGGGTGGTTGGTAGGGGTTATTGTGCCTCCAAATTCATATTGACTCACTGGTAAGAATTGAGAGAGCTTAATTTGTGATGAATATTTTTGCATTTTGTCTTTCTTCCACAGATGAGGGTTAACAGTGATGATGGTATTATGATTTTTCAACACAGGTTGAGTGCAATGGCTGTAAGTCAGTGGACCCCAGACTGGAGTTTGTGGTTGTGGGGAAGGATGTCTGTGGCCTGGCAGCTGGGTTGGTAGCGTGTGGTGTGGGTAACCCAGGGACCCAGGTTCACGCAACCCCATGAAAAGTCGCTGCTGGACGAGAGGGTTAGTCGAGGCTGGTTTCTGAGTCACCATCAGTCAGTTCCTTCTCCAGACTCCTGCAGCCAAACCTAGACCCAAGTATGGTATGGTTAAGGACAGCATACAGTTTTTGAGTACTTGTGAAATCCTTTGGAAGAATTGGTGTTTATGAGAAATGAAAGGCTGGAGTATTATTTTTATTATTATGATTATTATTATTATTAATTACTAGTGAGAGTAGGTTGTAGCTTCAGTCAACGAGGGTGGTACTCCTGAAGAGCATGGGAAAGCTGGAGCTCCCATTTCACTAGCCCGCAGTACTAGCCCCTGGCCATCCCTCATTGCAGACCTTTTTCCGAGTGTCACGAACATAGAAAGTAGGTCAGTATGCTGTCCCAGACACATTTCTCTATCAGTGGTACACCACACAACATATATAGGGATTACACACTTCGTAACATCCCCTGTTATGACGGGTTGGTGCCAGCAGGGCCATGTGGCCAGAAAAGGTGGTCTAGTGGTTAGAATGAAGGTCTTGCATAGTTTTTTTTTTTTTGAAAGGCCACCTATGGAGTAGACAGGTCATCTGCCCTTAAACATACTGCACTATGGCCACATAACCTCATGCTACTGGACAACCTGGCATAGGGTTGATCTTTAAGACGTTATGAGTTATATGTGGGACACCCTTTATATTGCTAGAATTTCCAACAGCTTCAGAAAATGGCCTGGTGTGTTCCTGAATATTACCGTATCAGTTTGCCAGTAAGAGTGAAGGATTTTTATGTAAGTGTTGACTTTTTTTTATGGTAATCCATCAGGAGTAGAAGTCTGTCATAGCTCAGTGAGGGCAGCTTAATCGATTTGTGCTGCTATACTCTTTCATTTTAGCTTGGCCAGAAATTGTCATTGGTCCATCTTGAATACTGATTTGCAATGAAAGGTTATCACTAGAATGATGCTAGCCAGAAAGAAGTGCTGTGGAAAGGTGTAGAACTCTAACTTTGTATTTTTCTGCCTCTGAACTACAGTCAAGTTGCATAAAACGCGTGTTTCTAAGCCACGGCATGGTCACGCTCAGAACCAAAAGTAGCATAAACTGCGGTTATGTGCTTAAAACTCGGTCTTCCAGCACCAGAGTGACACATTTCCAGTGAGATATCGTGTTGGTTCCGCAAACCCTGGCCATCGGCCATTAACAGGCAAGCTTGACAAGCAATGACAAGCCAATCATAACCCTTCTCTGGCAGCAAGTGCATGCACTACTTCCCTCCATTCAGCCCATTGTTTATTCCTGCACCACCACATTCACCTCATGCTGAGAGGCTCTAGTTTCCCTCTAGCCTCAGAACCCCCCACCCTCACCCCTTCCACTAGCATTGTCATTGGTCGGAGTCAGGTAGGACCCTTTGATATTGTTTATTTAATGTTTAATATTCTTTATTCCCAGTAATACATGCATTGAATAATTATTTGAGTGTGTGCTAGTGTTCGCTGGTGACTAGTTGGGTGTAGGTAGGGTGATATGTGGCAACTTGACCAAGAGGCCAAAATCATAAGTAATTTTTCCCATAAGTTATTTATTATTCACGGAATTCCTAAAGCACGGCAGTGGTCCAGAACCATATTGCCGCTGATTAGACGACTCGACTGTATGTGGAATAAGCTTCAAAAGGACAAGAACCTAGCTTGCCAAAGTTAATGTACAAGAGCACTAGCAAGTCAGGTTCAGGTTAAGGTTGTTAAGCTTCAAAAGGACAAATATCTGGACTAGAGTTGATGTGAAAGAGCAATAACAGGTCATAGATTAAGACTGTTACAGTAGATTAATGCTAAGAATATTATGCTAGTCACAAAGGTTCCGGGACAATTCCCCATGAGACAGTTCCTAGTCAAAACGTGGACGATTCCTGGTCTTGACAGTTAGCATTCTGGGCTATTGCGTGTCACAACAATTAACACTCAGGGCGATTCCCCGTCACAGCAGTTTACACTGGATGATTCTCCATCAATCTGTGATTGTTATTTTACATCAGATCTTTTTCATTTTAATGGTCATAAACTTTTTGAATAACTGGAAATGAAATGTCACTATCTGAATATTAAAAAATGACAATAATAATAATAATAATAATAATAACTATTATATTCAAGTACTGTAAACAACTGAATATTTTGGTAAAACTCATCGTGCAATGCCTGATTCTCATTGCACTATACATTGTTTTTTCCCTCCAAACGCCATACATTTAATATCATACTTCACATTTATTGTAAAAACCATCAACCAGCATTAGGTTCATAACCCAAGAACTAACGGAATACATTTGCTAAATAAATTGATATGTAAATGTATGACAGTTAATTGTCCATGTGGTGAATAGTCTTGATGGGGAAACGTATCAGAACCATCACAAAGAAACACTATAGAAAAGGTGATGAATTGTAGCATTATATCTTCAGCCACTAAGAGAGGTGAATTAGACTCCAAAAGGACGAAAATTTGGGTCAAGTTAATGTGAAAGAACTGGCAGGCATTGGTTTTGGATTGTTATATGTGTTCTGAATGGCATAGGAGGCTTTATAACTCAGTGACTTATGTAACAAATGTCGCCTGAATGTTATCTTGTTTGTTATTTGTATAATTTTTTCTGTATTTTTGTCTGTCAGTACTGTACAGTACTTGTATTGCCAGATGCCGTAATTCTGTAAGGGAAGGCCTTAATGAATTGCCTCCCTTTTACCCTGTCCTCTCATTTGGCTGTCCTCCCCTCAACTGATACCACTCTCTCTCATATACCTATCTACATCATCTCTCCATCTCATCTTCGGTTTTCCCCGTCCTCTCCCTCCTTCCACGTCCCTCACATGCACTGTCCCAGTTCTTTTCATTCTTCATCCCACCCCATCGCTTCATCTCATCTTTGGTGTCTGCCTCACTCATAAACATTCTCCTAGTCAGTCTTTCATTCTTCATCATGTTAACAGTGACATACATGTGTTGGAGGTACACAAGTCAAGAGTGAGAGCAGTGGATGTAAGTTATTTGAGAGGAGCATGTAGAGTCACATGGAGAGAGAGACTGACAAATGAGGAAGCGAAGGAGCATTGTGGTGTGTGTGTGGATGTGATAGAAAGCATTAGGAGAAACACGTTGAGGTGGTTTGGCCATGTGAAGAGGATGGAGAGCGAGAGACTGACTTGGAGAGTGTGGGTGAAGTGGAGGGCGGGAGAGGGAGGGGGGAGGCCAAGGATGAGATGGAGAGATGGAGTGAAGAGATATATGAGAGGGGAGTGTGAACTGGGAGCAGGGCAATGAAATGGCGGGGGACAGGGCGACATGGAGGCGATTTGTTTGTGGCACCCCTTATGAGATGAAGGCATCTGGCAATAGGTAGGTAGATAGACATACATGAGGATATTGAGGTGTAGCTACTCATAATGTGCTGAGTAAAGCACTATGGAAGAGCTGCTGCAAAGTCCTCAGTGCAGTTTCTAGTATGATCCTTGGATTTTTTTATTTTATTTTATTTTATTTTATTATTTTTTTTTTTTATGAGACATTATTTGCCTAGTGATCTCGGGTAGGAATATTTGAGCTACTGGTGATGCTGATTAGTTTTTTATGTACCTGTTTAAAAAATAACTCCCAGATACAGTGACAAAATTCTAATTTTCGCAAATAGACATGATTTCAGGCACAAAAATGACCCTAAGATGCAGTCACATACCAGTTAAAGTGGATGCAGAGTCATGGAAATGACCTCTTGGAAAATGTGTTGATATACCTCTTAAACTGGTATATGGACATGATTTGAGTCACAGAATGACCTCCTGAAATTGCATTAAATTGTAAATCACGTCCACAACCAGGAAAATTTTATGTTGAACGAAAAAAGTTGCTCTGTTGCCTGTCAGGCTTCATCCAACCAGGAGAGCATTGTGTTTGGAAAAGCCCACATAGAAACTTGTGGCTGGTGTGAAAAGGTTACTGGTGCTAATGTGATCTATTGATGTTTTGCACTGGTGTTCTGTGATTTGCTGGTGTTACATATGTGCAGCCATGAGCAAGTTCTTCAGTTACACCCTGCCAGCTTTGTGTTTGGGAAAGTCTTCACAGAAACTTTGTGTATGTGTGTGTGTGTGTGTGTGTGTGTGTGCATGCGCGCGCAGAAGAGTTATTGGTGTAAAGTACTGTACAGCCATGAGCAAAATTAATGTTTTGTGACAATTCTCTGTCAACTAGTCACGTTTTCCGTATTTCTCTTTCCTTCCCATATGACAGAGATTGTCCTTCATTCTCATACCCATTTGTTGTGTACTTCCTATTATTACTGTGATGGGATCTATAAATGCTCACGTTGCCCATAGGCAAAGTGAGGATACTCTGTTTGGCTCATTAGTAATGTGCACGCATTTAGAGCGCGGGGCCTGAGTGGCCAGGACAGTGTGATTAATTTGTTAAGTTTCATTTTGGTTGTTACATTACCTCATAAAAACAGGTCATGTAACATTTTTCATTGGTTACACCAGCTAAAAAGAGTCTGTATTATTTTTTTGCATTGCTTTCCAAATGACTGAGATTTCCTCCCTTCTTCATACAGTACCCAGGTTGTGTGCTTCATATTGCTGTTACACAAAATTAGTTTGTATAGTACCTTCCATCGCCTAGACCAGTTGAAAAGTTATCAACGAACTGTTGCTCATGACAGCAACTGCAGACGGTATTATTGATCCACTTTCTTCTAAAATATGAAGCTGTTACACAACATTTTGAATTGTTCGTAGAGTACCACAGATTTTTTTTCCTTTTTAAGCAGGTAACAAGGAACCAAGGCAATAAGCCCTAAAGGTTGTTCGCTCCAAGAAAAGATAACAGTGAGCCAAATTCAAGATCAGTTCAGTTTGAGATGTCTGGACGCACTGTGTTTGAAAGACTGGATGGTCATTCCATGCGACTTTCAACGTTTAGTGTTCAGTCGATGTAGTGCTGCTTTGAATGTCTTCCCTTTCGTCTCTTCCTTCCTTCCTTTTCAGTCTTTCCTTCATTCTTTCCTCTTTCTTCTGTCTACAGGTGACTTTACATTCCCTTTTCTGTCTTACTTTCCTTCATTCTTTCCTCTTCCTTCTACTTACGGGTAACTCTATATTGAGTGACAAGCCAAATGGTTACCTGTACACCAGGAAACCATTTACTCTGCTGGGTGGTAATCATATAACCAAATTATGGCACCTGGTAGTTTTGTGGGTAATTAAGGTGCTCCAGTCAGATTGAACCTGTGTTGGTTTATATCCAGGGGTGGTTGGGGTTTATTGCTCACATAATGCCACTCTGGGATGAGTGAGGCTGGTCACTCTAATCTTAAATGTCAAGGACCAATTTACCTAGCCCCAGGTTCCTACTCTTCTCATGGGGCAGCGTAGGATTTGATGATGGATGGATGGATGGATAGTGTTAGTCTCATAGTTGATCAAAAATATATAAATTAGATATCAGTTTAAAGTGTAAAGATTGGATTTTATGAATCTGGACAGAAAAAGTTTCTAAACGGTCTACTGAAAGCGAGGCATTAAAAAATGTAATATCATGTCACTGAAGAAAAATTCATCCTGTAGTGACCATTGACCTGAGTACGTATTTGTTTGGAATGCTGTCATTGGCTTGTATTGAAATAGCATCTATGTGAGTTGTGGTTGTTGCTACAATTGTTTACATATATTTTGCTGTCAGACTGTGGCATGACCATGGAGTGCAAGTACTTCAGGAGTAATGTTTATTTTACTTTACATCTCAAATTTTTTCCTGATCGACTTGTAGCAACTGTATGGAAGTGATTAGTTTTAGGGGGAACTTTGTTTAGCTTCCAGTCCATAAAAAAAAAACATGAGCTGTACCATGGCCAACCTCAGTATGGGGATTCCGTATGATGATGCTTGTACTCAGTTTGATATGATTTGTAGATGAATAATGGCACTTAGATTATCTTTACAGGCTAAGGGTGAGGACAGATTTTGTTGTTTCTGTAGCTGCAAGTTTATCTGAATCAGAACTCACTGGACTGCAGGTGGAAATTACTCCTCTCCTGCTGTCCACCAGCCTTCTTCCAGGGAACAGGGAGGTAGTTGAGGGATATTAGTGTAACCGTAACCCAGTTGTTTTGGTGCAACTACTTGAAGACTTCCCTATCCAACATTGTGAGAACGGGTACTGTAAGTTTTGTAGAGCCATGTAGATAGTGTAGACACACTAGTATAGGCTGTTCACTTTAACTAGGCATAAAATTGCCATCACACTATCTCGAATGGTGAACAATGATATGAGATTAATACTAAAATATGGTGTTTATGTTGAAAATTTCTGTGGAAAGTATGCAGAGCCATAGCATTGTCCCATTCTGTTATTAACTTAAGGGATTTAGGCAGCAGAAGGACAAGAGACTTCTCCAAGAATTAAAGTGTCTGTTAGTTAAAGTGAATGGACTGTAGATGCACTTTGACTGTAGGCACTGCACTCAGAGGCACTGCACTGCACTGCACAACACTGCACATTTGAGTATCACAATCCATGCCTGTTACTCTGATATAGGGCACTGACAGCCCCATAGTGAACTGTTACATTAGTTATTTCCCTGTTCTCACCCTTTGCCAGCCTGTTATTCATGTGCAACATATGCTCAATGATGAGTACAACTCTTGTTTATTGGATGGTGCCATGATGATGATGATGTGTCCCCAGGCTTATTTGCATGTAAACCCAGGTATTGGTGGCTTGAAGTGCATAAGTGTGGATGTTTATGCTTGTGATGTGGAATCAAGCTTCTGGGGTCTTGAATGGTGAGTGAATGAGGGTGTGGATCATTTAATTAACTCAAGCTGATAGGGGATTTGAAACGTGTATAGCTGTAAGGCGGAACCAGGAATCTGTGGGCTTGAATCATGAGTGAATAAGAGTGTGACCCATTTATTTTGGCTGACTTTTAGTTAGGTTCTCAATCTGGTATTTTTTTTGCTCCCTGGACGTTACCTCTGTCATCAGATGGGACAGAGAGATCTGGATGATGATGATAAAACAGTGCTGGTAGGATGAGGGACTGAGGAGAAGATGAAGAATGAGAGATTGACTAGGAGAGTGTGAGTGAAGTGGGAGGAGTGGAAGGGGGAAATACAGGGATTGAATGGAGATGTATATAAATGAAGGTGATATGAGTTGGAGGGAATGCAGTCTGATGACTTAGGAGAGGGTGACAGAGGCAGTTTGTTCATTGCCATCAATTCTGGGATTATGGCATATGTCTCTAGATAGATAGGTAGCTAAGTAGGTAGGGTGGTAGATAGACAGATAGGTAGATGCATAAGTAACAAGAATTTCATATACTGTACTTATACTGTAGTTAATGAGAGTACAGTATTTAGACAGGTAGACATAGATAGAGAGACAGGTAGATCCCAAAGTAAAATGCATTTTGGACACAGGAATAGCAGTTAAATTTAAAGTGTACACTGTATGTATTGGCCTGGCTGTCTCTGTTTACAGTTGCGTCCACATAGTAGTAGTAGCCTCCGATTCATCTGAAATGTGAACCTTGTAGACTGTTGGTCAAAATTGCCCTCTTACAGGCTACAATCCTCCTTCCAGGGATAGGGAAGTAATTGAAAGACATTTGTATAACCTGGCAGTGGAGCCACCGTGTCATATCGTTGCCACCACATGAAGGCATCCTGCACCATCACGTGTTTTGTATACAGCACTTTTAACATAATTTGCATCAGTAATGTATAAGAAGATACAGTATTTGGGTGGAAGAAGCAAAATGAGCTGCTGAGGTGGAATGAGGGAAGTTACCTGATTATTACATGATCCTTAGCCATGAAACCCAGTACAGAGTTGGAAAGAACAAGACTGTGAACCTGTCTGGAATATTTCTTACCATTGTTTTATTCTTTTATTCATTTTTAAAAATTCTTTTTATCCATCCATCCATCATCTAATCCTGTGTTGCATCCTGTGTTGCCTCATGAGGAGCATAGAAGCCCAGGGCTTGGCAAGTTGGTCCTGACATTTAAGATGAGTTACCACCCTCATTCATCTGAGTGGCATTATGTGAGCAGTAAACCCCAACCACACCTTGGATATAAACCTGCCTAGGCTGAGTTCAATTGGAGCACCCTTTGAGATTCTGATGACACGTTCACATGTCATTACAAATCCAACCTCAGAGATTTCAATGACGCATTCTCGCGTCATTTTAAGATACTTTTGTAATACAGTATATTCATCATAGATGGCATTTAAGCGTCATAACAAAGAGAAATGCGGTAACATGCGTAATCTTAATTATTTTATTCTTGATGAATATTTTTTTACGGCAGGGTATAAAATTTTTGGTTTTTGCTTAACTTCAACACATCATTTTGACTTTTGTTTTCTTTGTTTTCCTGTTTTGAACACACTACAGTATAGTACAACTATTCAACTTAAAATGACACCAATACCAGCATTCTATCATGGAAAGTATATTTACACAGACCGATTAGAGAAAAAGATTGCTAAGCGAATAAGTGGCCCAGAATCGTAACGCAATTGTGCATTTTATTTCTTTAACTTTACCATGCAATAACATACATAAATAACCATTAACTATATATCATTGTCAAGTAAATTTATCGTTGTTTTGCATGGTTCAAACCAGATTTATATATCATTATTATATATTTTACTCTTGGTGAATATTTTTCTGTGGTAAGATATAAAATTTTGTTTTTGCCTAACCGCAACTGATCATTTTGACTTTTTAAATTTCTTTGTTTGCCTTTTTTGAACATACTGCAATAGATTGCAACTATTTAGCTTTAAAATGACACCAAAACCAGCATTCTTTAATGAAAAGTGTATTTACACAGACCAATCAAAGAAAAATATCGCGGCACAAAGATGCAGGTCAGTGTGAGAGTGGCTGACTCAAGGACAGACGTAATCTGACCGGGGCTGAAACCTGATACGATTACCCCCTAAACCACAAGGCACCAGAATTTTGTTATGTGGTTACCACCCAGCATAGTCATCGACTTCCTGGGTTACAGGAAACCGTTTGGCTTGTCACTTGGTGTAGAGACCATAAGGCAGCTCTACATGGAATGAGTTGATGATGGGTGCCCCCACCAAAAGCCATACCATGTTTAGTGCACCGCTTCTCGTCTGATCAGCGAAGTCATGCAAAGTTGGGTCTGGTTAGTACCTGGATGGGTGACTTCTTTTAATACTTTTTATAATTCCATTTTCCTGTTCTGCTGTTTCCAGTTCCCTTCCCATTAATATCACCTGAATTAGTTGCATAATGTTGTATCTGGCACAAGGATCTCTTTACAGTGATATTGTATTTAACATGCTTTCTTGTAAAATGATTGTCACCTTAAAGATGTTCATTAACAGAGGAACTTCCACTTACTATGCCATTTTTCATTACCAAGTGGTTAGGATGAGCAGTGAAAGGTCAGGGTTTAAACAGTCCACAAGCTATATATACCAGTATGTATATATATATATATATATATATATATATATATATACATACAGTACTTATATACATATATATGTGTGTGTGTGTGTGGGTGTGTGTGTGTGTATCTTCTGTGTGGAAGAGTTTTGTTATTTGGGAGACATGTTTTGTGTTAGAGATGGAGCAGGAGCTAGCTCTGTGGCTAGAGTGAGGAGTGGTTGGAAGAAGTTCAGGGAGCTATGGCCTCTCCTGACATTGAGAAAATAGATGATGATGATATAATGTTTGCCTGCAAAGATCACATTACTAGGTTTTAAAACTTATTGCTCACTTTCTTGTATTGTAATTACAGTATATTATTGTATTATATTGTAGTGTATCAGTAATTACGTCTGCAGTTGTACAGTATGTTGTTGATTTTATGATGTTAGATTATGTTATGATGAATACAGTAAGGTCCCGGGTTACGTCAGAGTTCCGTTCCTGAGACATGACGTAAGCCGATTTTGAACGTAACTCGAGTTTTATACAGTACGTCGTATGATTATGCTTACTGCAATGCATCTTACAGATTTTTCAACCATACATTGCATACTATACATGTAATAATCTTATAACAGGTATGTATAAGAAACATAGTCTTTTGAACTGATGATATTTATTGAATAAAATATAAGTTGTACTAGCTAAGAGTCTTCGTCACAGTACCGCACTCGCTGCGGTAACAGCACTTCTCATCGTCATGGCAGCAGAGTTACGCCACCACTGCCTCACCCACAACTGAGTCTGGCTGCCGCTCCCTCACTCTCCCGTCCTTACACACGTGCACACTGCCAACACACATTTTATTCCTATATTCAAGCACTTTTCATACTTCATCATACAATAAAGTTTACTGTAAATTACTGCCGTAAAATATGAAATAACATCATTACCAGCACGATAATGTAAGCATTTCTAACATCAAGTTTGATGGCTTTTTTTTTTTTTTTTCTCACTCGGACAGCAAAATTATTTCAGTGATAAAATGACCGATTACTGTATGGTACTGTAATAAAAGATGCATACTATGTGTCACTACATACCTTCTGACATCAACTTGACTCGTTACTGGGGTTGCGATGTGGAAGGCACTGCATCAGGGGAGTCAGGGACCGGAGCAGGGGAGTCCAGGGCTGAAGCAGGGGAGTCCGGGGCTGAAGCAGGGGAGTCAGGGGCTGAAGATAGGGAGTCAGGGGTTGACGATGAGGATGAGGTAGCAACTGGTGGTGAAGTTGTGGCTCGGTGTTCAGTTCGCTTGAAAAACTGGAGAATTGAAGACTGCTTGGCGGCATATTTCTTTTCGTCATAGATTTGACGATAACAGGACACTGCATCCTCAGTTCCCCTGTACACTTTGGCAAACCTCTCTGCTTTTGGGTCCTGATCTTCAAATGCAGCCATTGCTTTTTCTAGGAGGTCGAAAGCATTTGCCATTTCCTTAATCTTAAACTGTCTTAGCGGTTCTGCCTCATCACTTTTTTCATCATTTTCCATTTGCTTTCCTAGGTATAGCAAGTCTTCATTACTCAGCTCTTGATCATGTGAATCAACAAGTTCATGTACATCACTCTCGTCTATGTTCAGATTTAAATCGTTTCCAATTTTCACACAGTTGCGCTTGACTTCGTTTATACTGTCTTCATCAAATCCTTTAAAGTCATTTACGAGGTTAGGGCACACTTTTTTCCACACTCCGTGCATATTTGTCTCAGTCACTTCAGCCCAACATTCTCCAATATTTTTAACTGCCTTATAGATGTTGAAATCTTTCCAGAATTCTTTGAGTGTTACTTTACCATTTTCTGTTGCTCGTATTGCCTGTCTGAATGTTTTTCTCAGGTAGTAAGCCTTGAAAGCTCTTATTACACCTTGGTCCATGGGTTGTAGGATTGATGTTGTGTTTGGTGGCATAAACACAACTTTTACATTAGGGTGCAACTCTGTCAGGCTCGAAGGATGACCAGGAGCATTATCAATAATGAGAAGAGCTTTGAATGGCAGATTCTTCATAGCACAATACCGTTCAACCTCTGGCACGAAACACTTTGAAAACCAGTCAATGAAAATTGCACTAGTCACCCAAGCCTTTAAATTACTTTTCCAATGAACTGGTAGGCTAGCTTTAAGGATCCCCTTAAGAGCTCTTGGATTTTCGGAGTGGTACACGAGTAGCGGTTTGAGCTTGAAATCGCCTGCACAGTTTCCCCCCAAAAGTAGCATTAGGCGCTCTTTGGATGCTTTGTGACCTGGCATGGTTTTTTCTTCTTTAGCAATATAGGTTCTGTTAGGCATTCGTTTCCAGTTTAGTCCCGTTTCATCAACATTAAATATAAGTTCTGGAATGTAGCCTTCCTTCTCAATCAACTCCTCCAACTCTTTAACGAATGTTTTTGCTGCATCGTCATCTGCACTGGCTGCTTCTCCGAAAATTCTTTTGCTGGTTAGGTTTGCTCGAGCCCTGAAACGAGTAAACCAACCTTTTGATGCCACAAATGTCTCGTTGGTCTCACTTTCCTCACTTTTTTCTTTCTTAAGGTCTTGGTAGAGTGTGCGTGCTTTTTCACAGATTAACTGTTCACTCAGAGGCATGCACCATTGATTATTGTCCTCAATCCACAGCATTAGCATCCGTTCCATCTCAATCAACAGTCCCAATCTTTCCTTGGTAATCACAGTTGATTGCATGGGAGTTGCACCTTTAACGTGAGTCAAGATACGTTCCTTGTCTTTGAGGATGGTAGCTACGGTAGTACGGCTCATCCCAAGCGCACGCCCAATTGCTGATGCCTTTTCTCCTTTCTCATTACGCTTAATAATATCGACTTTTTCACGTAATGTGATGGTCTTGCGTTTCTTGGAGTCGTTATGGTCACCAGGAAGCTGTCTCTTAGGCATCTTGGAATCAGGATGGCGAAAAACACAAGAAAATGACGGTATCACTGTATCAGGCGGTGGTAGCAGTGAGACTGAGAGCGATTGTTGGTAGTCAAGCGTGAGGCGGGAAAACGCCAGAGACATCTCGCGGTACTTAGCAACACTTCAAAACCCACTCTTTACGTATTTTTTCTTTATTTTCTTATATTTTAAAATTTCCACTCACGGACCGACTGTCGTAACCTTGAATTGACGTAAGTCGATACTGACGTAACCCGGGACCTTACTGTATGTGTTTATGTAAATTAGCAAAGAGATGAGTATGTGTATATGTAAGTAAGCAAAGAGTATAACTGTGTAGGCTGGTTGGCCCATATCACACAGCCAATTAATTCACAGCACTGAGGAACACCACTTTGTACTGGGAGAAGTAGCCTACCCCAACCCAATGTGGGACTTCTGAAATGTAAAATGAGAAAAATATATGAGGGTAATACAGGGTGATCCATATATAACACTCCTCTCCATTCCACTGTACAGTCTCCTTTGTGTTGTGGATGTGGCTCATTGTTAATATCTATCCTGTTTGTCCATTTCCAGATGCCTTAATCCCTTAAAGGATGGATACAGATTGCCACCATTATCTCCGTTCTCTACTGTTTGGCTGCCGTCCCAAACTCACCTATCCCTCTCCCGTATAGCCACTCCATCCCTCCACCTCAGCCCTGGTCTCTCCCTCATCCCCTCCCCTACCATGTCAGTCTCTAATACTCCATCCTCTCAAAATGGCCAAAATATACTCATTTCCAGCTCTCACTGCCACAACCTAACCCACAGCGGCAGACTGAACCATCCCCACAACACACAAAGTTCTAACATAGGAGCTTCTAGTGTAGTGCTATATATGGACCATCCTGTGTTTTGTGTAGCATACAGTGATTAGGGTGTAATTGTAGTCCGTGTACGAGGCTTCATTGCACCCTTCATTAGCCATTCACTTTATATATCACTGGTGCACCTGAACATCCTCCTGTATGTTGTTTGATTTTCTTATCCACGTCATATTGATTGGTGACATACAGGAGGATGTTAAGCTGGAATTGTGTTGTACAAAATAAATTGCTAAGGAAGAGGTGTTATATAAATCTTCAAACATTTTAGAGTATAACCCTTATACTGGACACAAAAGATGTATAAGCTTTTAAACCTACTGTGTAATATTTTTGGTCTTGCTGCAAACAAACTATTTTATTCAGCTGAGAAGTGTCGTCTTGTGAAGTGGTTAATGATGGCTGTATCAAACCCGTGTGCGTGCGTCCGTGCATGCGTGCGTGTGCATGCGCCAGTAGTCATTGTACAACCAAACTTTTATTTAGCTTTGGGTAATATTCTAGTAGTGGAAAGGATTAATGATGGCTGTATCTAACCCCTGTTTATTTTCAGGTACATTGACTGGGCAAGTGCTTGTGTGGTCCCGTTGTATAAAGGCAAGGGTGATAAGTATGAATGTACTAGCTTTAGGGGTATAAGTCTGTTGAGTGTTGTAGGTAAAATGTATGGTAGAGTGTTAATTATGAGAGTTAGAGAGGGTACAGAGGGAGTGATTAGTGATGAGCAGTGTGGCTTTAGGAGAGGGAGGGGATGCGTTGATCAGGTGTTTGCTGTGAGACAAGTGTGTGAAAAGTATTTAGCAAAAGGCAAGGATGTGTTTTGGGCATTTATGGATTTAGAGAAAGCGTATGATAGAATTGATAGGGAGGCTTTGTGGACTGTTTTAAGATTGTATGGACTTGATGGTAGGTTGCTAAAAGGGGTGAAAAGTTTTAATGTAAATATTAGAGCGTGTGTAAGAGTGGGAAATGCTGAGAGTGATTGGTTTCCCGTGAGAGTTGGGCTGCGACAGGGATGTGTGATGTCGCCTTGGTTGTTTAATATTTACATGGATGGTGTTGTAAGGGAGGTGAATGCGAGAGTTTTAGGTGGTCTGAGTCTGGTAAATGTTGATGGAGGAGAGTGGAATCTGAAGCAGCTGCTGTTTGCAGATGATACTGCACTGGTGACTGATTCAGAGGAGAGATTGAGACAGTTGGTAGAGGAGTTTGGAAGGGTGTGTGAAGGAGGAAATTGAAAGTAAATGAGAATAAGAGTAAAGTGATGAAGTGTACGAGGTTGATAGATGGTAGGGGGATGAATATAGTTTTGAATGGTGAGTTGCTTGAGGAGGTAGATTGTTTTAAATATCTAGGGTCACATGTTGCTGTGGATGGAAGAATAGATGCAGAAGTGAAGTTTAGAATAAAGGAAGTAGGAAAGGTGCTGGGAGGAATGAAAAAAGTGTTTAAATGTCGTTCGCTGAGAATGGATGTAAAGAGAAGGCTGTATGAGGGTGTTGTGGTACCGACTGCATTATATGGGGCTGAAACATGGAATATGGGTGTAGCAGAGAGGAAAAGTTTGAATGTAATGGAGATGAGATGTCTGAGGAGTATGTGTGGAGTGACGTGTATGGATCGAGTGCGAAATGATGAAGTGCGAAGGAGAACTGGAGTTGTTCGGGAGATGGCTGGTAGAGTTGAGCAGAGGGTGTTGCAATGGTTTGGGCATATGGAGAGAATGGATAATGAGTGATTGGTGAAAAAGATAACTAGATCTGATGTGAGAGGTGTAAGACTGAGAGGAAGACCACGAATAGGATGGATGGACAGTGTGAAGAGAGCGCTGGATGCGAGAGGGATGTCTGTTGAGCAAGGAAGAGTGGCTGTGCGTGACAGAAATAAATGGAGAGAAATTGTGAATGAATAAGTGATGACGCAGCCCTGAGGGGATATTCTCCCGCATTTGGTCTGATCAGCTAGTCAGGTCAGGTGCGGGTAAGGGGATGGGTCTGTTATGATGTGGCAGGGGTAAACCAGTTCTGCTGTCGGGCCCTGCTGTGGATGTCACTGATTGCATTGCGCAGTTGACCCTTGTGCGGTGTGATGCGGTGAGGATCTGTCCGTTCTCCCCTTTGGGGCTAAGATGCGAATGAATGTGTTTGAATGGATGAGTAAATGGAGAGTGAGTCGTCCTGTCTCGGCTACCTCCCTTTTCTTGAGGGAAGCAGCCTAGGTATATAGATAGATAGATAGATAGACATTCCTGCTGTAATTTATTCAACTTAGAAGAACTTTCTAGTGGTATAGGCAATAATGAGAGCGGTATCTTACCTATAAAGTTCCACAAGTTTCCCTTGAGGTGTATAAAATTGCTTGGGGATAGGAATTTATTGGAAAATGTCGTTGTAGTGAAACATTTAACTGTTTTAATTATGTACAGTGTTTGATGTTGGGGGGAAATGGCTACCTGATGGCAAAGTGTAAGCTGACCTGGAGGGAATTTTGTTATGTTTACCTACTGTGAGAATAAGGCATTAGGCCATAAATAATAGATGGATGGACAGTTGATGCCAAGTTATGTTGAAATTACTTGTGTTTTTGTATTGTGAGGTGGAACTAGGATTCTGAGACTTTGAATGGCTGTTGTATCTATTTATATCTTCCTAGTCAGCTGTTAGATCCAACTTAGAACACTGTAGTAGTAAAAGTTTGTTAAGTTTTGAGTTGCATTTATGATTTGTGAAGTGGAGCTAGGATTGTGGGGGTTTAACCCTTTAACCGCAGGCATTGTTTTGCCCCGACTGGCCTCTCCCGCGTGGGTTCCAGCCAAAATGTAAACGAACTTTAAACCTTTATAACTCTGCACAGAATAAATCTAGAGCGAAAAATAAGGTACCATTAGAAAGTACTAACCTTCGGCTTTGCATTGATGTAGGTTTCATGATTTCGTTGACTATCACTGGATGGGCAGTGCCGTTAGAAGTGAGTGATCTAAAATCACTATTTTTCGCTCACACACCATTACCAAATGCCAACCTCATTCTGATAATAATACTATAAACATATATGAACACTGCACATACGATAAACACCCACTCTGTGTTCACTGAGGCAGGTAAAAGGCACTGTAATTGCCCGCTCTTCACTGCCACATCAGCGATGTTGTCACTCACACAGCTGGACAGATACTGATGCGTGTTGGTCAGGGGTGGGGTGGGGGGCCCGGAGGGTGGGAGGAGGGAGGTGGAGGTCGGCTGGAGTGAAAGAACTTAATAGCTACTCTCCCTTGAAACAATTGGCGCACGGAAAAAACGCGGGGTATTCAAAATATTCACAAACATTCGAGAATGACACCCGCGGTTTGGTCCAGTTTTTGCAATGTCATTCTGGAATGACACCCGCGGTTAAAGGGTTAAGGACTGTAGCTTATGTATGTTTTCACCAGTCAACAATTTGTATCCAGCTTTGAACACCCTAGCAGTAAGATGATAGTTTACAGTTATTGCTGCAGTTGCTTAACCCTGTTCTGTATGGTTGAGAAGACCCATTGACCACTGGTAAACAAATGCTTCTGTGTGGCCGTCCTACAAGAGTACAATACATTAACCATATATGGCTCTGACACCCAGTTGTGGTAGACAGCTTCTCATTAGGGTTTGACCAGGATCCTTCCCACAAGATTTGGTTCCTGGGTGGATGCCACAGCTGCTCCACCCAGGGTGCCCAGTGCCAACACATGCAGGCTGCTCATCAGTGTACAGTAATTGATGTTTGCTAGTACAGTCAAGTTTATGAGTTGTGAGGTGGAGCTTAGATTTGAGGGCTTGAATAATTGTACGGCCTATTTCATTAGGCATGCTATTGATAGTGTATATTTGTTGTTAAGTTTGGTTGACATTTTCTTTGTGCTGAGGTGGAACCAAGATTCTGGGGGCTTGAATGATTCTCCTGTTTCACTTGACATGCTGTTAATAGTTCATTAGGTAGTAGATGGGTGGCAACCATTGTCCCTGGGAGGAACTACCATGGGAGTGGTGTGAGGACAAAATCCTGGTGGTTGGCCTTGCACAACACTCTCAGGCAGGGAACTCAGCCACATGTACAAATTAGTCAGAGTCCAGGATGAGACTGCTAGACATACACATCACTTGTACATAACTATGACCTGTTCTCTGAGGTTGGCTGGATTTGTCAGCCTTGCAAAACTCTCAGAGAACGCAGCTGTATTTATGCTGTTGTCTTGTCAGGGCTGAAACAACACTAAGGCATCAACAACTGAGGTGAAAGGAGTTAGGGATCATTGTCAGGTTACAGTAAATACATGGTAGATGTCAAACAAAGAAAAAAAGACTGTGACCAAGATCTTCAAAATGTTTATTGCAAATTTTATTCTGCTGATAGTTCTAGTTTTGTAATTTTTTATTATTGCAGCCTGCCTCATCTGTGGTGGAAATTACAGTAAGTTGGGTATGATTATGTTCACAGGTTATACTTCAGTGATAGTTCTGATCTCTTTGGTCCTGGATCCTACCTTACCTCATCCTTTGTGTGGGAATTATGGTTGGGATGATGATGAATATTTGATGCTGGTCTTTTATTCAGTGTTTTTATTGCCATCAGAAACTGTGATGGCCTAAGGTTCTGTGTTGAGAGAGAGAGAGAGAGAGAGAGCAGTAATAATAAATGGGAGGTTTAAAATATTCATTATGGGTTATGCCACATCCAGATCATTATTCTTCCCTTAACCCTTCACTGTGTATTGGTTCTGCCTTCAAGACTAACATACAACGTTTCTTGAATGATACCAGGAATTAAAGATTACTGCAGAACAGTTAAGATTAACTTTTCAGTTATCTCCTTCAATAAAATCATCAGGAGTTGAGAATAAAATTCACAATTTAAACGATGTTGAAGAATTAAGATTAAACTTTTCTTGAATAAAATCACCGGGAGTTAAATACAGTAAAATACCCAAGCTAAACCATTGCCTCAGAAGAATTACTATTAATGTTAACACTATAAACAGCGTCAGTGTTGAATAAAATTGTGGGGAAGTGACCATAACATTGTAACTATCTTAAACATTGTTGTTTTCTCTTGGAATAAAATTGTCAGGAAGTAACCAGTACAAATTATCTGGGGTGAAGTATTACATTGGTGTAAAAGAACTAAGATTGTTTTTATTCCCAGTAAAACTTTTCTCCTGGAATAAAATGGGTACATACAGTAACTTGATCAAAGCTCCTAAGTTAATACAATTGCAGTGAAAGAATATAAACCTTTTTTAAAACTTAGTACTGTACTTCATCTCGGTGTTCACCTTAATCATCAGGAGTTAGCGAGATGGTAATACCAAGTTCAGTCATTGATATACATTATAAGATTTGTTGATTTATTTTTTTTTTTTATCCTATATTCTCCTGAATAAAATATAAAAAATTAATGGGAACCAAATATGCAGTGGGGGTTAGGGGGGGGAGGGAAGAATGTATCTGGATATGGTTTTATTAAATTTACACCTCATGAGATGTCTACTAATGTTTAAGTAATATTTAATCAATGTTTATGCAGTTAGAGCCATATTATTAAATCTGAGTGCTTCAGAGCATAAGCAAATCTTTAATTTTTGGTCATTTATGGAACCTGAACACCTCTTTATTTTAAATGTGATCAGGCCACATCCCACGTTGCGGAGTTGTCAGCAGTGATACAGGAAGGCTAGGCATATTCTGACCTGCACATTCATTTAACACCTGTAATTGTTAATCATCCTGTATCCCACATTGCTGAGATCAGTTAGCAGTGCTGCAGGAAAATTAGCCATGTATCACTGTGACATCCATCAATAATTATCACACAAAATGGTCCTTATCCATACACTGGCACTCTGTTTTAATAATACGGCCATGAGTCCTCTTCATAAATTTGGGATGCATACAGGCAAAATACTGCATTAAGTGAAATTGTATTAAGATTTGTTTGATTCATAAAGAAGATGTTTAAAAGACAGTAATTAACTGTAATTACCATAAATAGATAAACAGGATCTTAATTCATCAACTTGCAAGCAGTTATAAGAGAAGCAGCTGTGAGAAGCTTCTGTTTTATGACTGAGGGGTGGGAAAAGAAGTCTGGATGATGATGATTATGATATATAGAAAAGGAAAAAAATGCAGTACTTCAGTGTCCCTTCAGGAGCATAGGGGCCCAAGACTAGACTGCTCAGTCCATGATATTTAAAGGGCAATGACCATTGGTACCTGTAACTTGATTTGCTAATATTCCCCCCAGTTTGCAGCATCAGGTGTATGCAAAAAGAGAAAGAAAAAAGTGTCATATTGAGGAACATCCCTGTTTGATATGGGAATAGTTTCAGTTATTTTGAATGCATCCTTGACGTACATGAAAAATGTTTGAGTATTTTGGAAAATATCATTATATATAAAAAGTTGTGATATATTGGAACTGATACCTCTTGTATACATAAAAAGTTTCATTGTTTTACAAAGCATTCCCAGTAAGAAGCTATTTTTTAAAGCATCCCTGACTTATAAGAGAACTGACAACATAAGTTTTATGTTATAGCATAGTATTGAGAATCGCGGACAGATTTATGATCATTTTCTTGCCAAAGCTGCAGTTTCTTTTTTGCAGGCCGGACAAGGAGAGCAGAGAGCAGAATTGAACCCATGTTTCTTATTATGAGAAGAAATTGGTCCTGAATCTGTTTGCAAATCCCTTGTAGGATTTATAACCCTTAACTCCTTGTACACCATTAAAGTTAGAATTAAGCTAAGGTTAAATTGAGCTTTAAATCTAGCAAGTTAAAACAAGTAGATTTAATTTAGCAGGTTATTTCTAGTAGGTTAAATTGAGCAGGTCAAATTGAATTATTAAATAAATAAGTTATATTAAGTAAATCTGGGGTCAGATCAGATCAGCCAACTACACTGTACTGGTATTGAAACATAACCCTTCTGTGTGAGGGTGCCATCATACTGAAAGGGTTAAATAAATCAATAAATCACTCTGTGAGGCCACATGAGAATTTTCACCACCAGTGCCTTTCAGAATTATATTAATTTTAAGAAGTGACCGATTTCTGAAGGCATTCATATGCCATCTGACTGGATTTCACTTAGAATTCAGTCTTGTTAACATCAGAGCTTGTATGGACTTGATTTGGCCTGTCTTCCTTAGTGTTCGAGATGGAGAGATGGCAATTTTTCATCTAGGAAAAGTGTATAATTAACTAGACCAGTTAACCATAAGCTACTTTACAGTGAGGATGGTTTGGTCTTCTAGTTCCGGGGGTGAAGGAGTTGAGGGTTGAAATCTTACATGCAGTAAACATCTCATGATGTGTTAGCCTTAATAAAACATTTTTCTTTTTACTGCTCTGAGTGCATGGTGAGTGATAGTTTTATAAGAGTGCATAGAATTATAAGTTTGGAGAGAGAGAGAGAGAGAGCACGATAATACTGTATGTAAAAGGGACTATCACGATCATCATCCTGATCCTAATAGCAGTAGTTGTAGCCCCAGATTTATATCACCTTGAACCTGGTGGACTACAGGCACAGGTAACCCTCATCCCACAGTCCATGTTCTTCCTTTAGGGGGACAGGGAGAGAGTTGAGGGACATGCAGTTCCACCTCGGCTATATTGGTACCACTGTGTTAAGGCATCCCTCTTCAGCACCATCCTGACCCTTTTTCCCACAAAGAAGGGAAGTAAGGTAGGATTCAGAAACAGGGTAAAAAATAAAAAAGAAGAACTATGAACAGTATGTTTAGTGAAATGGGGCATGCAGATATTCATACATTATTCTGGTCATCTGTTATCTTTTTAAAGAAAGAACTGACCAACCTAACAGTCCATTTCTTATTCTTGTGCAACCAATTCCCACCAGAAGATGCTGCGAGTTAGGATCTGGAAACGGTAAAAGATAAAACACGAGAATTATTAACAGCATGCTCAGTGGAATGGGCCACACACATTCAAGTCGTCAGAAGCCCCAGATACGGAGAGAGCATAAAAATGTAAAATCTGCAAGTATACTGTAATGTCTTGTAAAACTGGCCACAGAGCAAAATCTTTGTTACATCAAATTTGGTAAGCTTTGTTATGAGGTAGGAATGAGTCTCTGTGTTTAGTGTAACTGGTTTAGTTTACTTTGGAAAAGGGTTACACCCACAGCTCTTCACACCAAGTAGTGGTTGCCGGAAATTGTTAGCTTTACGTATTTTAGGAATTAATTTCCTTGGTTACTAGTCAGATGTCTGTATATTTTGTCATGCTGAAAAGTGGTTAGGGATCTATGTTAGTTAGAACAGTGCTCTGTAGGCAGTTATAGTGATCACATTAGTAAGACTCCTACAGCCAGTTTTTCATCCGAGGGAAGTGAGCAACCGTCACAGGTTCAGTTTGAGTATTGCACTGGTTACTGGAATATGAGTCAACTGGGAGGTAGGAATGAGTCTTCTTGATCAGCCATGTTGACACTCCATTCAAACTACACTTTGCCATCAGCTGAGCTGAAAGAGGTTAGGAATCTGTGTTAGAGTAACTGCTCAGTAGGCAGTATTGATCATCTCAGGGGTCTTTTTTTAGCCGGTTTGGTCTCATGTCACATCTTGGTTAATATCTATTAACTGTCCAGTCTGGCAGCACTTGCCATCAACTTATGTGAAAGGGTTAGAAATCTGGGAAGAGTACCCAAGTAGTTAGAGTTGATTAGGACTTAAACCCCTCCTGTTCATGTACACTCTCTTGAGCTGAAAGAAGGTTGGAATAATGAAGAACTAGCACCAAGCCATAATATGGCTGTATGGCACTAAGAAAAAAGGAGCAAGAGAAATTATTAAAGGTATGAAGTGAAGAGCAGTAACAAAAGTGATAATATTGGAAATAGAAACAGTGGAGAGTCACCAAAGAAATCAGTAAGCTCTTGGGTCTGACATAGTGAGGAAAGGACGGGAAAAGCTAAGGGACAGTGTTGGAGTGTATGAGCACTTGAGAAAGATTTGTCATAGGACAGTTACAGTATGAACAGTAGGATTTGAGGGTCAAGGCTATTAAATGACCGTGAGTAAAATGAGTATAGCCCAAGTGAAGGCAAACAAGGATAGTCTTCCATCAATGACCGGGGTAGGTAGACATGTTCCAGGGAATATCTCCCGTGCTAAATGAAAGTTACTTGGAAATAGCTGGAATAAAATATACAGTGACCC
>NC_137058.1:632500-747500 GCF_032717465.1 Coenobita brevimanus
TTTTCATTTTATCCTTGCTATCTCCTGATAGTCAGATTAGGGTAAACTTCATGAAATGGAAGACACATAAAACCTTCATTAACCCCTTCCTTCCAGAAGTGTCCCTTATGCTGAATAAAATTATCTAGTGGTACCAACAATGAAGCTTGAAAGATAAGTCGGTAGATGATGGCAAGAGCTAAAAAAAAAAAAAAACTGGGTTTAAGAACAAAATTTTACAATAAAGATAACCCACAATCACATCTACATGGGATGGAAATATACAACACAACTCTCTAGGTGGCATAGAAGGCTTCACAACACCACTTCCTTAGCAATTTATTTGCTCTAATATATCTGAATATTATCTTTTATGCTATTTATATCATCTTACATTAACATTTTTGCATCAAGAACATATAAAAGCAAACTGAGGTGTACTGGGCTGAACAGATTGCCATGGAGGAAGTGTTAAGGCATTCACAAAGCCACTCAAAATATGACCTACAGTCCTCTGATTTCACTGGTGACGACTCAAGGAAAACCTAAGAACGAGTTGGAGAGGTATGGGATGAGAGAATAAAAGGATGAAGCTTCTGGAAGAATGACAAGGGGAAGGGGTCTACTGGAGTTCTTGGGTCAGAAACAGCTGTGGTTAGCATGATAAAATTCACATCCTATAAGTTGCCAGAGCCTTTTGTATCACATAAAATGCTACCAGGATCATAGATTAGTCTCCCACTCTTAAGTGCTCTGGACTACAGTACCCCAACCTCATGTCCTTAAGCTCTGAAATGGGAACTTGGGATTGACAGTTCTATCCCTGACTTGCACATCACTAGTCTAGGAAAACCTCTTTTACTCTAACTTGGCCTAAAATGCATATCACTAGTCTAGGGAAAAAAACTTTAATTTGTTAAATTGTCATAAATTTACCATCACTCCATCTAGAATATCAAGTTGTAACGAAATTAACACAAGAATATGGCAAAAGTACTGGATGTGGTTTTACTAAACTTACACCTCATGAGATGTCCATAGGGTATACTCATGAGATTCATAAGGTATACTTATAAATTACTGGTACTGCATCATGGCCTGCTACCAAACAATTTGAGCCTATTCCATCCTTCCTACTCTTTCTTACCCAATCCAATAAGGACAGAGTACAGCTTCACTATCTGGTTAAATACCCTCAACTCCCTCCCTATCCCTTGAAATGAGGATGGTAGACAGCAGACAGGGAACTTCAGCCTGCAGTCCACTAAGTTTTCATCCAGACAAGTCTGCAGCCAAATTACAATATGAATGTAATATCTAACTCCACCAACTCAAAAACACTCTGTAACTGAATCAAATTATCTGGAGACAGCAAGCATATATTGTATTTAAGGAGTTACTGAAAGCTACATCAAATTTCATGTAACCACTTGCAATTTAGAATCTCTCTCCTAAGCTGAATAGAATCATCTACAGCTAAATCTAACTTTATTTAACCTCTGCTATTCAAAGTCTCTCACCTATGCTCAAGCAAACTAACTGGAAACAGGAAGAATACATGATAAAATCACTATTCTCAAGGGGTTACTGAAGGCTATATCTAACTTCATCTGAGATGAAGTCAGTGAATATGACCTCAGGGATAAGGGACTGAATAGGGAGGCTGCCAGAGATCCAGCAACATGGAGAGCAGCCATTAGGTGACCATGACTGACATGTGCAAGCAGGTTGGAACCTTTATAAACGATGTAATACGATATATGATCTAACATCTGCTATTCAAAATAATTCTCCTAAGCTCAATAAAACTACCTGGAGACAGCAATGAAATTATAAAGCTTGGGAAAAAAAATCCCACTGAATGGCAGTGTCTGAGTGAATGATTGTACAGCCTAGCCTCAGCCCCTACACTCTGCTGATGTTTGATAATGGGTGGATAATAGTATGATTACAATAAAAATGACATCCTTGAGGCTGAAGGGGTTAATGGTCATTCTTGTACTGTGAGAAACTGAACAAGGATGACTGAGAGACTATTGAAAATATTTATATATGCCTTAAAATGAACACAAGCAAAAACCTTATATGAATTAGTGCAAGATGAGTTAAACACTACCTAACGCTTTTTACAGGTCAGGCCTACTCAACCATTTATGTACCGTATATGGGCCAAAGTATTACCTTCAACAAGACTTGGCAGCCCATAATAAAAATAATGCATGAATAAACATATAATATAAACAATGGCTTCTATTAACTGTAATTTGATTACAAATGCATTTTATATTCACTGTGGTGCTGGGGTGGGATGCCTTTACATGGGAGCATTGATACAGTGGAATTGCCTAGTTATACAAACATCCCTCAACTTCCTCTCTATGCCACAGAGGAAAGACAGTAGACTGCATGACAAAATGGAGAACAGCATGCAATCCACCAGGTTCATGTCTTGATGACCCTGGGCCCACAACAACATTATTCATCACTAAAATTTGATTATCTGAATATAATACTGCATCATCTGCACTTGACAGACAGAGGGAAGCCACACAAAATTTACCTCTGGTTGTAATGTTGCTGGTTGAGCAAGCCTGTGCTAAACAAATAATCCTATTCTGCATAAAATAGTTCCTGGATACTAGCAGTCATGAATCTGCTTAACTCAGCAATGAAGATCAATACTAAACTTTAGGCTGCTTCCACTGTCTGTTTTTAAGATGCTCAGATAGGTAGCTAAAAAGAGAATGTGTGAAAAGGTGGCAGTGAGGTGAAGTCAGGATTCCTGGGGCTAGAATGGTGTGTAAATGAGGGTGTGGCATATTTAACTGGGCAAACTTTTGGTTAATGTATCCTTCTATCTGCTTTTTTCTTGCTTTCTGAACCCTACCTCACCCCAAGAAGACTAGATGATAATAATAAACCAAAGAGTGAAGTGTGGCTACAAGGCTCGTGACTAGTCCCGATCATCACTCTCAGGCAGGAAACATTCAGCCACAAGTACTAAGAGTCAAAGTCCAAGCTGAGACTCTAGAACGGATACTAGACACAGGATTCCGGGGGCTTGAATGATGAGTGAATGGAAGCGTGGCCCATTGGAATGGGCAATTTTGGGCTGTCTGGACATTGCTACTCCTCAACCTGCCCTTGGGTGGGAAAGGAGGTCCAGATGATGATGATTAGATTTCTCGTCACAACAGTTTCCAGCAACTGTCATAAAGTGATTAGCTAGTTCTGACACTTGGTTTACCTTCCACTCCATAGACAACATCAGTTGAACCCAAGCCAACCTTAGTATGAATGTATATATGCATGTATGTATGTAAATCAACTGTGGGAGCAGCCTTTAACCCAATGAATGCAAATGACGTGTTTTTTTAAATTTATTCTTGCCACCATGAGATAACTCTATTAACATTAGGAAAGGCCTATGGTACTTAAGAACTCTATCAAGGCTCTCTCTAACTCCTATATGACTGGTTTTATCTGACAGAACTGGGCCACTCTTACTACCCGAACAGTATGTCGTGATTGCATGAAATCCAACAAGCCTTGCTTATGAGGTAGGAATGAGTCTCCTTGGTTACTAGCCAAATTTACTCTCCAATCTGAATACACCTGGCCATCAACTGAACTGAACAGAGGTTACAGATCCTTGCCAGATGCAAACAAACTGACTATAGCAGAAAAATCCTATCCTAAGTTTAATAAAGAAGTCCAAAGATGGCAAGCATAAAATATAATAGACGTTAATAGACTCACTGGGTTAAAACTTAATACTAAGTACAAAAACAAGAACGGCTCACCTGTATGCCATTTCTACAGCTAAACATGAGCTGAAACGTGAGCACATATTACTCATTAACCCCTTAACATCATCAAAATATAAAAATAATAAAAATAATGATACTGAATTTTAAAGAAAGAACAGCTATTGACTTTTACCACAGATTAATAAGGGTAATTGTTAAGGGGTTATAACAAACTAAACAGAAAATACAATTACATTCCTCAAACACTAAGTCCTCACTATAAGACAGAAGAGTGAAATACTTTTGAACATATAACCGGTTAGCTACTGTAAACTGGGGGGAAACCTGGCCAAGATATCATAACTTTACCGACTGAACTGATAAAAACTGGCCAAAATACCATAACCACCAATTCCACTGATACTGTAAATACTGTGAATCAGGAATATGTAAAAAAAAAAGTATTTAAAATTTTGTCATACATCTGGTAGGGTAATTTTCAGGCAACTGTCAAATTGGCTTTCTGGGTACCAATGGATCTTGAAAGGGCAATATTTCTGTAAGATTCTGTGGACATAACTGCAAAAGGAATACCGGTATGTATAAAAAGGCCAGGGATGTTCCAAAATATAAATATGGGTGTTATGGTAAATTTGGGGGAAAACTGGCCACCTGTCTTTATAGGTACCAATGGATCCAAAAGATAAAATTTCTGTAAGTGTGGATCTAATAGCAAAAAAATATATAAAAAAAGAGCCAGGGATGAGTTACAATAAATCACATTTTTTTCACACAACTGTTACTGTAAGTTTGAGGTCTACTGGCCAGTAAGCTTTAAAAGTACCAACAGAATTTTTTCAATGGCAGTTTTTTGTACATTACTGTGGGCTTCTTAGTCAATAATAATGCTAAAAATGTCTTATAATGAGGACAAATTAACGCTGCAGGCTGTCAATTAATTAGCAGTACAAAATGTTAGGAGGAGGAGCTGTAGTCTGGATTCCAGGAATTTGAATGATGAGTGAGTGAGACTGTGGTCCAATCAATACGGCTGACTTTAGGTTGGTTTCTACTTCTGTCTGGATTTTTAATAGCTCTCTAGACCCTACCCCACGCCACCTTTGGGTGAGAAGGTGGTCTGGATGATAATGATTATGATGATTATGAATTTATAGGAAGAACAGTACTGACACAGGCCATACCCATGTTTGTACCAGTCAGGTAGGGATGCTGAAAAGAGATGCCTTCAGGTGGTGGCACTGATACAACTAGGTGACTCCACTGTTAGATTGTACAACCATACTTTAACCCCCTCCCTGTCCTCCAAAAGGAGAATGGAGGACAGCAAGAGAAGGGCAACTTCAGCCTGCAGTCCACTGGGTTTATGTCCAAATAACCATGAGGCCATAAAAAAACATTCTGACAACACAAGCTAACAGGCCTGCAGCATTAAAAAATTATGGAAGAAACACTAATAATAATAATAATAATAATTGCAGAATCGATGGTATCTTGAGATGCTGTTTATGGCTGGGGTGTGGAAAACTGAAGTGAAGCAACTCAGCTGAAGTTTGTAGCTGGTGTGAAGACCTGGAGAGGTGTCTGTAGCTGTGAAAGTGATCTTGACTGTCCACACACTGCTTAATCAACTGAAAGTATAAGATGAACCATAAGACATATGTATGATACCACTAAACACTAAAATCCACCAACCTTTAAATACATATACTGGGGTCAGATTGTGTGTGGGAATGTATGGAGTTATGTCCTCGTTATCTGCCACCTATATTTTGTCATTCTTGACTGTGATGCCTTCATGCAGTGGCAACATATAACACAGAAATAATTATTATGAGTGCAGCAAGCGAAGCAATGTTTACATTCAGCTGAGAAATGTGTGGCTGGACACAACCCTGCCTGACTGCAATGGTTTTCAGAGGCTAATAACTTTTCTACTATGCGAGATAGAGAAGAGATTCTTTCAGCAGGTAGCAGATACATTCAACACACTTTGATTTTAGCAATATATTTACTCATGACACCAAAGGAATCCCTTAGAATCCCAGCTTTCCAAGGGAATGTACCGAAGGCCTCAACTGGCATGCTCCACTATGAAATAAAAAATTAAGACTTACTGTTGTAACACTGTTTCTTACATGAACTCCAACAAAGTGTGGATATTATGCTCATGATTTTACATGAACGTTTTTTCTTTGTTTACGGGGTGAAATCAGCAGAGGCAATGGACTCATTTCTCTGTTTTATTATTTGAACAACAGCTCACTCATTTGTCATGTGCTCACAAAAACGCACTTTATTGGTATAAATGCTCCTCCCTATCCCCCAAAAGGAAGATGGTGGACTCCAGGAGAAAGGTAGCCTAAGCCTGCTAACCACAAGGTTCACGTTCTGATACATCTAGGGTCACAAAATGAACAACAACAGCAACAACATCCACAGGAAACTACAAAAAAAAGTGTCAAACAATAGTTTATTCTTGCTACCAACAGGCACTTTAGTCAGCCTCAAAGAATGCCTAAAAGGTGAAAAGGTTAAAGCAGGCTGTACTAATATAACAAGGTGGTGGAGCTGTCTTGTTATACAATATCCCTCAATCCCCTCCCCATCCCCCAAACAGAGGATAGTGGGCTGTGTAGGAAGAGAGTAACTCCAGCCTGCAGTCCACTGGGTTCATGTCGAGATGGGCCTAAAAATCCAACTATCGGATTGACAAAGATCTACAACCCCTTTCAGCTCAACTGATGGCCAGGTACAATCAGCTTGGAGGGTAAATTTGACAAGTAACAAGGGGGAAGTCATTACTACCTCATAATTAAGGTCATCAAATTTCACACAACCACAACTCACTATCAAAGGTGTGCAAGTGACCCAGTTCCATCAGATGAGAACAAACTCACTATAGTACAGTAATTATTAATGTGAGAGGATGAAGAATGAGACATTGACTAAATGCGCATGTGGGATGTGAATCACGTGGAGGAAGAGAGGAAGAAGGAGAGACCAAGGATGAGATGGAGGAATTGGGTGGGGAGGATGAAGATGAGAGGCTGACTAGATGACTGTACATGAGTGATGTCAAGGGGAAGAGGAGGGGCTAAAGGGATTATTTCCCCAAGCTAGACTTTGATAGATCATATAGCCCTGCAAGGTGACTGGTGAGCACTATCTCTCCCAGTAAGGCAGCCACCTGGGCGGGAAGTGAACTTGCGACCTTGTGGTCTCGAGTCAAGCACTCTACCCTGAGCCACCATGCCCCTAGGAGAGGGGGAGACCAAGGATGTGATGAATAGATGGAGGAGAGAGATGCACAATGGAGGGAAGTGGGGTGTGTGGGAAGGTAGCCAAATGGCAGAGGTAAGGTTTACATGGAAGTGACCAGTGTGTGTCCACCCCATTAGAGATTGAAGTATCTGATAACAGACACAGAGAGAAAGATTAATGTGATTCTTACCTTCAAAGTGTGTCTGTACAGCTGAGGTAAACATGAGAGGACTGCAGCTATTTATGGAACTCCTCTCACCTCTACGTACTGCTCTACTGTTGTTGCAGTCAGTAAAAAGGCTATCTCATCTACATATCACCCAACACTCTCCTGGAAAGCAAAAAAGCAGCATTTAATGATCTTTTCTGAAATTCCATTCATCATCATCCAAACCTTTTTTCCCACCTAAAGATGAGGTTAACTAGGGTCCAGGGGGGAGGGGAAAAAAATAGGAAGAGAAACTGACCAAGTCTCCTAAGCTGAATGGGCCACAGTCTTCATTCCTCAACATTCAAGCCCCTGGGATCCTGACTCCACTTCACAGGTATCTATATCCACACTAGGCTAATGCACTTCATACCACTGTACGGTAATTAATGATGGAAAGTGGGAGTGATTTGTCTGTGGCCACCTCTTGTGAGATTAAGACATTTGGCAATAGACAGATAAACACAGACAGGATAGACAGACCGACAGACAGATAGATATGGATAGATAGACTGAGTGACAAACAGACTTACTTTCAAACTGCCCCTGTAAGGTCCGGGTAAGGTTGTAAGGACTATGGCTGGCACACTGTTCTTACGCCTGGAACCACTCCTGCTGATACCCATTGCTACACTATTGTTGCAGCCAGTGTGCATCTCTTCTACATATGACCCCACCTCTCCTGGACTGTAAAAAAAAAAAAATACATATTTAGTATTTCGACCTGAAACACCTTTCATCACAAATATATCTCAGTAACAACCCCTGCCCATCCCACACCATACACTAGCATCCTCCATGACACAGCCTGGTGTTGGTAAGGGGTGCCTTCATGTGGTGGCACTGATGGCAACTCCACACCACCACCACCCTCCATTAAGGTGGCATCACACTGAGCAAAAAAGGGGGTATATGTTTACTGGTCTACCCTCGCCCATGTTTACGCTCAAATGTTCTTCCTGACAGTTTTGTGTGTGATTCATTCAATTCTGACTTTTACCCTATGCCACTTCCTTTGGAAATTGATGTTTCGTTTCATTTCATTTTTGAAAGCTCCAACATGCTTGCATGTGTCGGTCTTGGTCACCTAATGGTGGCTCTCCATGCTGCTCGATCTCAGGCAGCTGCACTATTTGGTTCCTTATCCCTGAGGTCACACTCAATGACCTCGTCCTAGGTCTTTTTCGGTCTACCCCTTGCTACCCTACCCCAAACATTTACACTTATCACTTTCTGCACTCAATCATCATCCCCCATCCTCTCCACATGCCCAAACCATCTCAATCTACCTCTCCTCATCACAACACCAATACACTACATCCTATCCTACCTCTCAACTCTTCCATTGCACACCTAGCCCCCTTCTGGCCTCGCACTCAGGGATGCACTGCACATCCACCTAATCATTGTCATTTCTGTGCATTTGAGCCAACAAATATCTTCTTCCTTTACTGCCCAGGTCTCACTAACATATGGCATTACACTCCTAACACATGCCACATACAAAGACTCCTTGGCACAAAGGGAGCGACCTCTCAATGTCGGGAGAGGCAACAGCTCCCTGAACTTCCTCCAACCACTCCTCACTCTAGCTACAGAGCTAGCTCCAGCCCCACCTCCAGCACATAACATGTCTCCCAAATAAAAAAAAAAAAAAACTCTTCCACACACTCAAGAGACTCACCAGCAAGTTCAATCTTTTCACACCTGACAGTCTCCACATGCTCTCCCCAACACACCACACACATAAAATCAGCATTATCTCGCAGTGTACCTTTAATACCACTACATTTCTTATGCACCCACTCATTACAAACACTGCACAAGATGGAATTACTTCCCAAACCTTGTGGCAAATTGCACATAGCCACTCTCCCTCTTCTTTGACAGTATTGCCACCAACCCTAGATACCATCACTTTTGTTTTATCTGCATTTACTCTTAAGCCCTCATGCCCCATACCATCTCTCCATTTCCTAAATCTTTACTCTGCCTCCCTTTCCTTCTCAACAATCAACACCAAATTATCATCATACAACATCTCCCACGGGAGTCCATTCCTAACGTCATGTGAGTGGGCTTCAAGTACCATAATAAACAACAAGGGGCTCAAGACTGACCCCTGATGAACATTAATTTTCACTGACAACTTCTCACTCAAAACTCTAATCACCCTTACCTGGGTACGAGCACCCACATACATGGCCTTAACCACCCTAACCAGCCACTCCTCGATCACAATCATTCTCGTTGCCCACTAAATCACCTCTCTACAGACTCTGTCAAAGGCTTTCTCCAAATTAACTGACACAAAGTAGCTAAGTTCCATTTTTTTTCCTATATATTTTTCCTGATGCTGTCAAACAATGGATATGACATCAGTGATTCCTTTGCCTGGAATAAACCCAGGCTGCATCTCATCTCTCCATTACCTTCATTATCTGATCTAAAAGCTTTATGCCTCTATAATTCCCTCTATCTAGGGCATCACCCTTCCCCTTGTACACATTTACAATTACATTCTTCAGTCAATCATCTGGGACAACACACTCATATATAATCGTATTTATCAAATCAGTGACTAACCCCACTCTCACATCTCCTGAGGCTTTCACCATTTCAGCAGTCAACCTACACACACCTGCTGCCTTCCCCTCCTGCATCCTGCCTATTGCCCTGCTCACAGTAGCAGCATTAATCAAAGGCGAAGGGCCAAACACTGGATCTGCTGGCTTCAAACCTTCCCTGTCCCAGTCAAACCCCTCAATCAACAACCGGTTGTAGTGCTCTCTCCAGGCATCTTTAATATCCCCACTGCTCACCACTTCCTTCCCTTCATCATTCTTCACACACTGCTCACTGTTCTTCCTTTTCATCTGATTTGCCACCTTAAATATCATATTCTTCCTTTCCCCATTATTTAGGTTACCAAGTAAAAGTCTCTAAGATTCAGACTTTGCCCTGTAAACCTCTCTTCTGGCCCTACGCTTGGCAGCCAAGTATTCCTCTCTGCTACCACCCTTTCTCCACTCCTACAAAAGCCTTCTTTTCTCCTTAACTGCAGCTTCTACACCCTCATCCAACCACTAAGTTACTTTATGTCTTGAGGGAACCCCTTGTCCATCCACACACTGAATCAGTAACTCTCAAGAGGTTGTTCTTGAGGGCTCTGTACTGTTCATTAACACTTCTATCGTCTCCCTGTTCAGCCACCACTCTATTCGTCTTGCTATGGACGGCATTCCTTACTGCTTGGTTTTTCGACTTCCATATTTTCCTCCTAGGTGCATAGGGCCCCTTTTTCATCATCTGCTCCTTAACCCTTTGAGATTTTGATGATGATTTTGACTGTCATTTCAAATCCAACCTCAGAGATTCCAATGACGCTTTTAATCGTCATTTTAAGAAAAATTTGTAAAATATTCAACATAAATCGTGTTTACATGTCATAACAAAGAAACTCGAGCGTGATGCCACGGTATGGTTGCCCTATGTATGGCGGGTACTGCACAGCTGGTCTGACTCATGGCTTTGTTTCTGTATCACTTTATTCTTGGCGAATATTTTTCTACAGCAAGGTATAAAATATTTGGTTTCTGACTAACTTCAACTTGTCACTTTGACTTTTCATTTTCTTTGTTTTCCTTTTTTGAACATACTACAATGAAGTCCAACTATTCAGCTTCAAAATAACACCACAACCAGCATCCTACCAAAAAAAGTGTATTTGCACTGACTGATCAAAGAAAAAGATTGCAAAGCGAATATGCTTCCGGGGCTAAAATAAAATTGTGCGTGACTTTCCTTTCACTTTACCACACAATAAAATGCAAAAATTACCATAATCTATATATCATTGTAAAGGTAATTTATTGTAGTTTTACATGGTTTAAACCAGATTTACATATCTTTTTTTTTTTTCCAAATATTTTTCTACGGCAAGGTATAAAATTTTTGATTTTCGCCTGACCTCAATTCGTCATTTTGACATTTTATTTTCTTTGCTCTCCTTTTATGAACATGGTACGATAAAGTACAATTATTCAGCTTTAAGATGACACCAAAACCAACATTCTATCATGAAAAGTGTATTTACACAGGGGGATCAAAGAAAAATACCGTGCCACAAAAATGTGAGTCAGCTTAAGAGTGGCCAACTCTAGCACAGACATAATGTGCCCAGCCCAGAAACCTGATAGGGTTAAGCACCATGTCACATATATCAGTAACACTCCCCATAACTTTAACATGCCTCACTAACCTCCTATCAGCCTTCCTGACCATGAAATGGTCTAGCCTATCTGGCTGCAATTTCCCCCAGGCTCGTATGTAATCAAGCTACTCTCTCTTCTCCTGAAATGTGTGTTGCACACAATCATGTTCACTGCCCCCCCAAACTCGAGTATCCTCTCCCCCTCCTTTTTTTTTTTTTTTTAAACAACATTTCTTGTACCATATGCACATTACCCATGTACTCCTTCATATCACAGAGCTGTTTCACTTACATGACCATTTAAGTCTATCTATCTATCTATCTATCTATAGCCCGACGCCCTAATCCCGCAAAGGGTGGCCGCAGACAAAACGCCTCCAAGTCGCTCTGTCACCCACCATTTGACTCCCCTCCCCCCAACTCACCCCCCACTCCCTCATATACCTCTCAACTCCATCCCTCCACCTCATCCTCGGTCTACCCCTCCCTCTCCCTCCCTCCACCTCACTTACATACACCCTCTTAGTCAGTCTTTCACTCTCCATTCTTTCCACATGTCCAAACCACCTCAGTGTATTTCTCCTAATCTTCTCAACCACATCCACATCTACCCCACAACGTTCCTTCACTTCTTCATTCGTCAACCTGTCCCTCCACGTCACTCCACATGCTCCTCTCAAGTAACTCATTTCCACTGCTCTCACTCTTGACTTGTTCCCCTCTTGCAAGGTCCACGCCTCGCTTCCATACGTCAGGGTAGGGATCACAGTACCATCATGCAGTGACTTCTTAACTTCCATACTCACCTCCCTATTTCTCATCACTGCTTTCAGTGTACCAACAACTTTTCTTCCCTGCTGTACCCTTTCACGTACTTCATCCCCCAAAGTTCCATCCTTACTCATCACACTACCCAAGTACTTGAATGCACTCACATTCTCCATATCCTCACCATCCAACCTCACTGCACACTCTGTGACTTCATTCCTCTCAAACACCATAACTTTACTTTTGTTTACATTAACTTTCAGATTCCTCCTCCTACACACTGTCCCAAATTCATTCACCAAACCTTGCAACTCCCATTCATCTTCACTCAACAATACTGTATCATCAGCAAACAGCAACACCGGAAGCTTCCAAATCTCACCCTCATTCATTAGGGCCACCCCCACATCCACTGCCCTACCTTGCACCTCCTTTACAACCCCATCCATATATATATTAAACAACCATGGAGACATCACACACCCCTGTTTCAGTCCCACATTGAGATCAAAGAACTCACTCTGCTCACCATCCACTCGCACCGTAGCCCTAGCTCCCTCGTACATACTCTTCACAGCACTCAACAATTTCCCCTCCACTCCATATATTCTTAATACCTTGCCTATCTATTCTGTCATAAGCTTTCTCCAAGTCCATGAAGGCAGCATACACTTTCCTTCCCTTCTCTAAATACTTCTCCACTAAACATCTTAGAACAAATATCTGATCTACACACCCTTTTCCCTTCCTAAATCCCCCTTGTTCTTCTCCAACTAGCTCCTCTGTCATATGCCTAACCCTATCAATGAGTATTCTACCATATATTTTACCAGTCACACTAAGAAGGCAAATACCCCTATGGTTACCACATACTTCTCTCTCCCTTTTTCCTTTGTACAGAGGGACAATTATACCTGATTTCCAGTCCTCTGGAACCCTTCCCTCTTCCCAAGCCAATCTACACAACTTCCATATCCACTCCACAACAATCTCACCCCCATACCTAAGCATTTCACCACACACTCCATCTATTCCTGGGGCCTTTCCCAGCTTAATCTTCTTCCCAAAACTACAATCTTAACATCCCCCATACCACTTACTGCATTATATTAGGTCATCCCAGATTTAAATCTATCCTTCTCTATCTCACCCAAACCTGTCTGTGGAGCATATGCCAATATAAATGCAAACATAATCCCAATGAACAAAATTTTCACTACTATTATCCTATCACTGACTCTCATTACATTCATGACATATTCCACCCACTTCTCCCCAACCAACACATCCACACCATCATATCCATCTTGTCCAACCCTGCCAAAACAATTTGCAAAGAGCATCCCTCCCGGCAGTCATTCTGGCTGATCCTCCTCTACACCTGACTTCCTGCACACATCCCACATCAACCCACCTCCTCCTAAGTCCTTCAACTACTTCCCCTGCTCTACTCCTCAAACTTCCCACATTCCATGACGCCACTCTGATCCCCTTGGGTGATTTAGTTTCCTCAGGCTTGCTTAGAAGATCTTTCTAGTCATAATTTGGTAAGAATAAATGAAGGGGAGAAACATACCACAGGCCCTACCCACCCACACAGTCCCAGGCCAAAGCATGAAGTCTGGAACCCACAGCCCACCAGCCATGACTAGTGGCTGTGGCAGTGGCCTTGGTGCAACCGGCCAGGACAGCAACAGGGACACCCTCCAAGCATGCCTTGGCATTGTAACTGCCCTGCAATCATACACCCATTGATAGGGCAACCTCCTTGGGTGCTCCTCCCAGGTTCGGGCCCTTCTCTATTGGGCGGAAGTAGCAGCCTGGGAGCCACAATGCCCTGTACCCTCTAGCACAGGTCGAACCCCATCCCATCTCAGCACCAAAATCTATGCTGGAGGAGCCCTCGGCACACCCCACAATAGGTACGCCACTTGGTAGCGGGGGCAAAGTATTCTGGCCGCATGACCTTGGTAATGTTAACCACTGTACGTAGTGGGATATGTTGTGTGATACGGTATGTAAAGCGCATGTAGGGTATTGTAGTGCATAAGACAAAGGAGAGTATCTGGGAGAGTATGCTGGTCTACTCTCCATGTGTCACACTGAAAAGGTCAGTAAAGGAAGATGGTACAGTAGCTAGTGAAACAGGAGCACCAACTCTCTATCACCAGCATTCCCACTCTCCTTGGGTGTACCTCCCTGATTGGCTGGTGGCAAGTTGATTTAAATTGGAAGTCAGTTTGACATTTTTTTCAATCACAGGTGATTGAACAAAATGTCAGAATCAAATAAAAAATGGGAAAAACAAATCTGGGTACAGTACTTTCTTTACTTTCAGGAAAACACGAGTTTTGTGGTAAATCAAAATTTGGGGGGCACTTTTTATATGATTCACTTGACATTTCTTGCAAAACCATTATTTCCCTGTTTCTCCTCCCCCCTCCACCCCCACTGATGATGAGAACCAATGGGACTCTACATCTACCCTATGGGGTGTCACACCCCCAACATATGCTGTATATCAAAACTCATCTAACCAAACCACACCACACAGACAACAAAAGTGGTGATTTTGACAGTAATTACAACCTTATCTACCCAAACATGACTGAATCTAACCTAACCACACCTCATGGAGCCTAACTAACCCACCTCCATTAATACTAATACAGAGTGGAAATGTAAACAAATATTACTGCTACTGGTCAGAGGAACCCAGAGAAAACTGGTAAATTTTTACAGGTTGCCAATACACACCACCCCAAAAATGTGCAGTATATTTTTCTGGTAGTTTTTGATGTGATTTGAGTGACTTTGACCTTCATTTTTGTTAGAAATGCTTCACTTTGCCTCTTTTCCAATCATGAACTTTGACTGGATGAGGTGGTGAAATAAAGCAATATCGACAAAAACCAAGACAAAAGTAACTCAAATCGCATCAAAAATCACCAGGAAAATATACTGCACAACCAGTTCACTTAACCAAACAGACCTAACCTAACCTAACCTAACCAACAGAAAACAATGGCAAAAATTACTCAAATTGCATAAAACACCAGAAAAATATACTGCACAATCAGTTAACCAAACCAAACAGACCCGAACTAACCAAACCTAACCTAACCTACCCTGACCCAACATGCTGCAGTGGAATGCGTACCTTGGAGATACGATGGTCCAGGTTGTGCAGGATATTTTTCCGGTGGTTTCTGATGTGATATGAGTTAATTTTCCCTCCATTTTCAGTCAAAAATGCTTCGATTCACTTCCTCATCCAGCCACAGTTCATGATTGGAAAGGAGGCAAAATGAAGCATTTCCGCCAAAAATGAAGGTCACAGTCACTCAAATCTCATCACAAACTACCAGCAAAAATACACTGTGTTTCTCAAAACTCAACGGCTTCCTCCGGTGTTGAGTGGAAACGCTTAATAATGCGTAAATAATCAATATTACACCCAGCGGACAGATCATGTCTTACTTCTTCGGAAGCCATAGCGAGAAGGATTTGAATTTTCCACCCAGAAGGAATAAAAGACTGCGCTTCAAACTGACTGGTAGAATACCATCACGTGACATAAAGTTTGCCTATCAATGGGTGAAGCAGACCCAGCAAACACATGTACAGTCAACGGAAAGAGAAACACAGGTATGAATGCAGGTATTTTTTGCACGGACAGGCCAAGTCAAGACCCAAGGTATTTTTTTGGTAAATTTTAATTAAATTCATTATCTCTGTAAATACTGATTTCCGAATGGAGTTATGGGGGTTCATAAGCATGCTTAGGCAATATACTATCAATTTGTGGTGGTAATATCCCTGAACTGCATATTGGCAACTTGTAAAATAATACCAAAATAAAACATAAAACTGTATATCCTCTGTTTCTCCGTTATTAAAAAAACAAAAGTTAAAAGTAACCATGAGTGAGAGTGGTTATATAAACATATCCCTTCATACCCTGGATGTGGCAATGAAACACCATGGCACCAATACAGCCAGGAGCTACTGCCTGGTTATACAAATGTTCCTCAGCTCCTTCCCTCTGCAGGAAGGGCAGCTGGCTGGGGCAAAAGTCATATTGATTCTGCCTCCAGTCCACTGGGTTTACATTAAGCTTAGCCTGGCCAGGGATCATAACCCTGCACTCCATCCTCCTCCTTTCAGAGGGTAATGAATTAGGAAAGCATTAGAATAACCAGACAGCATCCCCACCCGGTCATATCGGTGCTACCACGTGAAGGCGTCCCTCGCCAGTACCACAGCTTTCATGTAAAACAATTCCTTTTTATCCTGGTCCAGCATCCCTAGCCTAGCCTATACACCATTAGTTATTACTCCACCTACCACTTTTTTCTATACATCCTTATTAAGTCTACCTAATCTTACAAACATATAAATAAAATAACAATACTCACTTTTTACATTTCAGCCGTCAGTGACCAGAATAAATCAATTTAACAGGAAGGCACGTCCACCGCCTCGACGCCATATGGTCGGTCGCTTGCGTTCGTGTATGTTGAAAATTAATTTTTAGCAGCTTTTGATTAAAGATAATAAACTCAAATTGATTGAATCCAATAAATATAACGTACTAATTAGTACTCTTTTATTTCTATTTACCTTCAATACAGGTTAGTTTATTTTTTTGTAATACGAAATTAATCAGACTTCATTGTTATATAAGCCTTAAATATATATCTTTTTGGCATTATTTCGTATGCAGCCTTAATTTTATTACTTTCATGATTTTATATACTTTAAATTAGTTTTTTTTTTTTATGCTTTGCTTATACTGACTGCCTATCCGACCCTTCTTTCCTATCTTCCTACCCCATGCCTAATTCTTCCTTTCCCTTCCCTTTTTTATTTTTTCCCTCCCTCCCTTCCTTCTCTCCTTCCATCTTTCCTTCCTCCGTGCTTTCTTCTTTCCTTCCTTCCTCCCTGCCCCCCCCCTTCTTTTTCTTCTTTTCCCTTCTTATTCCCACTCTTCCTTCCTTCCATGTCCCTGCCTCCTTTCCTTCTTTTATTCCCCTTCTTACTTCTTCCCTTATTCTTTCCCTACTCCCTTCTTTCCTCCAAGACTATTTTCTTTCCTTCCCCTGTTTTCCTCCTTTCTTCCATTGTCCCTGCTTACTATTCTTTTTCTCTTTCTTTCCTTCTCTGCGTCTCTCCCTTCCTTCCTTCCTTAATCGTGTTCCATCCTATTTTTCTTTCTCTTCCTTCTCATATACCTACTTTCTTCCATCTCGCCTCGTCTTCCTGCCAGCCTTTCTTTTCTTCATTTACCTGCTTCTCCCTTTCTCCTCTTCTCTCCTTCCTTCCTTCCTCCCTTTCTTTTTTCTCTCCCTAATTTCTCTTCTCTTCACATCCTCCTCTCATTTCTTCCTTCATTCTCTTTCCTTCCTTCCTTCCTTCACTTTCCTTCTTTCTTTTTTCCCTCCCTCCCTCCTTCCTTCTCTCTCTCTCTCTCTCTCTCTCATACAGCCTTCAATAAACCCTTCATTACAAAAGATCTTTCCTAATTAGGAAAAACACTCTAGAGATAGCAAGGATAAACTGAAAAAGATGTCACTGAACTGAAAGGATAAACGTGAATGTCCCTGTAAGGTGAGGGAGGGAAGGGGTGGCTTGGTACATGTCGACCTTCTCCAGCCTCATCTTGGTCCAAGGTTTGCTTGTGCACCTCTCCCCTCCCTCCCCCAGGTGAGTGGGAGGGTCTGTCCCTGTATGGTCAATAGGCTGGTAGACTAACTACATTCTATATTCTACCCAGTACATATTTGTCCATAAAACAGGTGTACCAGTGTTCTTATATCCACTCAGAGTATCCCTCACTAGTGTTGGTGGGGGATATCTTGAAGTGATGGCACCAATGTAACTGAGCTGTGGAGCTGCCTGGTTATACTGACGTCCTTCAAGCCCCTCCCTATCCCCTGAGAGGAGGATGGTGGACTACAGAAGAAAGACCTGCCTGTGCCCCACCAGGTTCAGATGAGCCTGGGGTTCAGCTGCTCCCACTACTAGAGTATCCCTGATGAACCCACAACTCCATCTTTTTGTATATAGTCGTCTCAACTGTTTTAATTCTTGCACTTCTTAACATGGTCAGGCTCTTATGACACCATGTAATGAATTAATCCAATATTAGCTAAAATGTAACAGTAAAGCTGACCTGATTGTGGGGGAGTTAATGGTGACAGTAATTAACACACACAGACTCTCATATTGACTCACATCAGAATGCAATAATCAGGCATTAGGAATTAAATACTAGAGTTGTCCTCATCATAGGGATTAATACGGTACCTTTAGAACCTACAAAACTGCAACACAGCACACACACTGTTCTGTCATTTAATAAGATAGTCAAGAAGAGTTCCAAATTATACACACACCCATCACTTCAAACCACCTACTGTGAGACAAACCTTAGTCAGGCAGTGGCCAGACACTCCCCGTATCTGGTAAAGGAGTGTGTGAGGGGTGGTGACAGGAGGAGGAAGGGTAATGTATCAGCTCTCCAACCCTCCTTCTACCATAAACTTACTGTTCTCACACAGTTATCAGATATGTGAATGATAGTGCTTTTCTAGCATTTGCTAACATTTAGAGGTTCTGCTTGGTAGGTGAGTGTATAATATGGAACATTCCTTGAGTGAGCTTGGGATTTTCTTCAAAACAATATATATATATATTTTTTTTTCTGTTAGTTTGCAGGTTTTGTGAATGGATATTCAAGATCACACATATATAAAGAGTAGTTTAATGTGCAATATTGCACAGCAACTTTACAATTAGAACTGTACATGACCTGGACCAACTATATATTGGTACAGAAATCTGAAAATCACAAATTTGTAGGAAAAAAAAAATATGGTAGATACATGAAGAATAACATCCACATATCACTGTTTAAAAGGGAAAAAGAAGAAGATAAAAACAGGCCTGGTGATAACTGACAAACAAATGACTTGTTTTAAATCTGTACATTACCTAATTTTTTTATATATGAATAAAAAGCTAAAAGATACAGTGATTGACAATAGGCACTAATGCTTAAGTAAGTCAGTAATACCCTTCTTTGACTTGAATTATAATTTGTTTCTTGTTCTTCAGGAACAGTGAGTTGTATTTGTCACTTAAAAATAATTATGGAAGCTACCTTGCTAATATACCAGTATAGAAAAGTATGTACCAAGCACAAATTATTCCAATGTTGGCTTGGAACTTTATATAAAATCTATCACATATACATAATATCAGAAGTTTTTACAGCAAGAATGTGTGTACAGTATAGCTCATGTTTACCTGAATATCCAGAAACTATTAATTGGCCAAATAATTTTGGATCAGTTTTACAAAAGGAATAAATTTGTACATCTATTTAATTTACTTAAATAACAAACAAAACAAATTGAAAAATGGAAATCTACAGTACTGTAAAAATAATGAAATGTTAGGGTAGACTATATACTTAAGGCCTTGCATAACCAGTAACCTCTGGTATATGAACACTCTAGTGTATACACCTTCACATGAAGTACTTTTAACATTTACAGCAACTATGCTGTAATTCAAACTGCATAATGTTTCCATCTTGGCTTATGATACACACTAATACAGTGTGTGCACCTTAATTACATAATATGATAGGAAACTGTTGTCCAATCTATGTGTGCTAGTGTACAAAAATGGCACGATTAAGTACAGCAGTGTTGCTAAGAAAGGCACAACCAATTTGTTATGGAGCACCAATATAGTACTCTGTATACTCCCTTTATTATCGAAAGACTATAAATACCTATAAATACAAAACATATATGACTAAAGTACAGTACAAGTTAGTATTAAACTAATAGTTTTAATATAAAAACACCAAAATACTGAAGTGATAGCATAAGATACAGGCTTGAAGGCTGAGAGATTGGTGTACTGTATTATACACTGATGCCCTTACTAGTTGCCATTGCAGTGTGTACTGAACACCTGAGAATACTGTATTAGTTTTTTGCAAACCAATTACCGATCTGTCATTTACAGGAAAAGTCCAAATTTTACAATAAACAAGCCAATGATTATAAGAGCAATTTTATACCTCTGACAGTATCACTAACAATGGTTTAGTAATTGGGCTCTGTTTAGATTTATTTACAACTGAAAACTGATGAAAGTATTTTTACATTATTGCTGGTATTCAGCAAGTAAGAGAAGACATTACAGGAATGAGATATAACAAAGACACATGAACAATGATGAATGGTCTAAGGGCTGCCAATACTACGGCTCTTCTGCATGTGTAGCACCATTCCCACTGCTCTTCAGTCCATTCATTTCCATGTCATAGGCCTGAAATAAGAAATAACATACTATATAGTCTTTATATGCTTAATGGACATTCATGAGCCATAATTATATTCTGCAGACCATGTAATCTTTTGTTGGAGGGAAGTCAAAGCCAGGGTTTCACAGCAAATGAAGGTCTGCTGGATGGTATTGAGATGGTAATTTAAAGCTTTATTAGACCGCACGAAGTATAGTCCATGATCACTCTATTACTTATGTAGTGTAAAAATCTTCAAACTACCAATAACAAGTCTCTGTTTACTGTGAAACCCTGCCCAGGACTTCCTTTCAGCTAAGGGATTAAAACAGAGGTTGATCTGAAAGAAGGGCTCATGAGTGTACCATACATCATTCTGTTCGAGGCTTCATGTACCACTTTAAAACATATGCTGCAAACTATTAAATGCTAATGGAATCCTATGATATCAAACTATTCTTATCATATCCAACAGTTACAAAGAAAAGTATCTTAGAAAATTCCTCTGAAAAGCTGTGATGCAAATGCTTATGATAAAAGGTCTTGGGAATTAGGCCAGGAAAAAGTGTTGACTGTCTTGATACTCACAAAAAATAATAAATACTGCATAGTTGCAATGGAATATGCTTTTTACTTCAGTAGCTACCGACATCCTGTACTCTATTCACTCATATTGGCTATTTGAGACACCCAAAAGGGCTGCACTCAGCTGCTCTCAGAATTGCACTTCAGCATGGTGAGGCAAAGAAACCATTTCAAAATGGTCACTAATCAGGAAAGTTGCACTAACTCCACTAAGTTTGGAAGAGGAAAAAAAAAAACGAATGAAAGTTTCATGCAAAAAATACTAACTGCAGCACTGCCAGATAAAAAATATGACAATGGCTATTTAACAGGGAAAGTTCACACCCACAACGTCATGGATCCCAACACCACAGATCATATGACTGACACAGTCAGAAGTGATCATGGGGTCAGTGATCCCACCAAGGTATGCTTTGTCTTTGCCAGCTCCTTCTTGCTGTGGCTCTACATGGGATTATGAACCCCTTCAGAAATCATTAACCTTCTTCACTGGTAATGAGAGTCACCACAAGGCTGCCACATTCCACACATGCTTATCAGGGTAACGCATCCTGTGCAATTTTTACCCGATGCAGTGCTTGTTGGGACACTGTATCCCATGTGCTATACCTGCACAGTATAACTTCTCAAATGTTTCAGTAGTAACAGACATGCTGTCCCCCCCTCAACCATGCATAGCTGTTCCTCTCTGGGTTAAAAACGTACATTACTACTGAGGTGCTTTCTCCAGGGAGCTGATTCCATACTCCATTTAGAGAGGTTAACACTTCAGCTCAATACAGTGTCACAGGTTAACTCTTCAACTCAACACAATGTCACACATTCATGATGAAGAATCGTGAACTCAATAGCACCGTGGTCACCAACCAGTATGGCTACCACGGATGTAGTTTCACGGTGGATGAGCTGCCATTAGGGAGATATAGGACCAGCAACTCCCAATTGACTTGCAACATATAGTTAACACAGTATCTCATCCTCCCATAGCCTTTCATCTTTGGAAATAAGTTCATCAGCGTCTTGGAGGTGTCCAGACAGATCTGTATATTGCTGACATGGCTCTGATCATAAAAGCAAACCAGACTACTTAAGCAATACAACTAACAGGGAGCCAACAAATGTAACCTTACGTGTCCTCCAGCAAGGTAATGACTACTGTCTTATTATGGATTCTGCCCAAAGTCTTCCCCAGTGTCACTGATCCTTGCATGCTTTCTGTTAGTTCCAGTCAATACCAGGACGTTCTTCTTAGCTGCAACACTTAATTGTTATGGGCTGAGGAGAGGTCCTTCTAATGTATACCATCACTTTTCAAAGTTGTGCAGCTTAGGTGGCTGTATTGCAGTTATAAGAGCAACTGAAAACTGGCTTATCTTCACAACCCACCAGCATGATACATTTTGAAAGGCAGTGTTCATGAGTCAACCTTGTTTACCTGATGGCTCAATTTTTTGCAATTTTATATATATATATATATATATATATATATATATATATATATATATAATCTATTGCCAGACGCCTCAATCCCGTTTGGGGTGGCCACAAACAAATCGCCTCCAAGTCCCCCTGTCCCCCGCCATTTCACTGCCCTGCTCCCAATTCACACCCCCCTCTCTCATATACCTCTCCACCCCATCCCTCCATCTCATCCTCGGTCTCCCCCTCCCTCTTCCCCCCTCCACCTCACTCACATACACTCTCTTCGTCAGTCTTTCACCCTCCATCCTCTCCACATGGCCAAACCACCTCAGTGTGTTCCTCATAACGCTTCCTATCACATCCACATCAACACCACAACACTCCTTTATATCCTCATTCGTCAGCCTGTCTCTCCATGTGACTCCACAGGCTCCTCTTAAATAACTCATTTCCACTGCTCTCACTCTTGACTTGTGTCCTTCCAACAATGTCCGAGCTTCACTTCCATACATTAGAGTTGGTATCACAATACTGTCATGTAGTAACTTTTTCACTTCCATGCTCACTTCCCTGTTTCTTATCACTTTCAAAGAACCAGCAATTTTTTTTCCCTGCTGTACCCTTTCAAGCACTTCACCCTCCAAACCTCCATCCTTACTCATCACACTACCCAAGTACTTAAACGTACTCACATACATATATATATATGGATGGATGGATATTATTCATGCTATTGACAGAGTAATTTATAAATTCAAAGAGCTACTTAGCATCATTCTTCATCAAACAATGTTTAGAATGTAAGCATTTCTGTTTACAAATATATTTTACTCCTGAGCATTACTGTACACTAGGACCCCCAAACTTGCAGGTCTGAGACCTCATTTAAAATTATTTTGCAATTACTGACAATATTCCACTTTCCTATAAGATATTGATTGCTGTCTCACTGATTTTGGGGGTCATGCCATCTTACTTATCTTATCCTTGCTGATGTTGGGGTTCCAGTGTACATACAAGCAGAGGCTTACCAAAGCTTTACTGTATAAGCAGGCTACCTTACATTTCAAAGATACTTTCTATGATAAGTCATTTCAGCATCTACTCGGCAAAACACAAATAGTCTGAGACTACAGTACAAAAGAATTATGCAAATAAGCTAAGGATACTGCAATACAATACAGTACTGCTACATTCACTGTTAATACGAAAGCGGAGATTAGTTTGTACTTACATTGTCTCCTACCTTGTATGACGGGTTGTCATACGCGGCGTTGTTTCTGGATGAATTAATGTGAGCTTTTGCCTGGCTCTGTTTTCGAAGAAGGATGACAAGCAGGCCTAGGAAGGCCACACAAGCAATGGCTGCAATGATTGCCACGGCAACCAGTGCTGGGTAGTAGTCCTTACTACCCTCTGCATCCCTGGCTGAGGGATCTTCAACCATAAAATAATTAGTATAAAGGATCTGTATTGATATATGCATAATATCTGCAACACATAAAGTTAAATATTGCTATGTTACAAAACTTACTGGGCTGCAAAACAGAACATTTTTGCCCAGCTTTTTTAAAGCTTGCAAAGAATTATTTTATTGTAATTACAAATACTGTACATTATTACACCTTAAACCACTTAACCCTTTAGAAAAAAAGTAACTATAAACAAAATACTTACCAACTTCACTCCTCTCAGGCTTGGGCAGGGCTCCAGCACGAGTTGTGATAGTGATGACATTGCTCTGCTTCTTGCGTCCATTTAGCAGGAATGCTTCTAGCCACACTTTGTACTCCACATCTGGTTTCAGGTCATCCAAGAATATTTTTCTATCTTGACCAGTTTTGGGGATTTTAAAGGCTTGAGCATCCACTCTTTCATCTTCACGAAGGTAGACAGCTCGATAAACATTGACATACTTTTCCTCTGGCTCAGGCACACCCGAATAGAATAGCTCAGCAGTCTGAGATGACACCTTCCCAGCTGTTACTTCTATTTCAAATTCATAAGGATCTGAGAAAAAATATGGACATGGTTTATATTAGAGCAAAACACCTGTTTCTACTGATACAGTCACTATTATTTAGTCATCACCACCACCACCATCATCCTGACCCTCATTCCCAGCTAAAAATGGGGTTAGGAAGGAACCAACAACAAAGAATAAAATGCAAAAGGTGAAGAACTGTCAATAACATGCCCTGTGAAATGGGCCATCAAATCATCCACACATCATACAAGTCCCTGTATCCTTGTTGCATCTCACAGGCCTATCTGTACACAAGGGCGCACCCAGGAATTTTCAAAGGGGGGGGGGCTGCAGCGAGGTGAGGTCAGGTAATCCGATAATTACTGGGAGGTCATATGCAGGTTTAGAGTCAGAGAGCTGCTGCCTCATGTGTTACTCTTTGTTTGTACTTGCTATCTTTTCATGTTTTGCTGTTATTGAAATAAATATATATAAATTTTTAATGGACCCAGAGAGCTAAGAGGGGGACCCGGGCCCGGCCCCCCCCCCCCTCGGTGCACCCCTGACTGTACATATTTTTTTCAATATTTATTACACAGTGGTGCAGTACATGAATCAACACATAACACTGATATAACTCTAACCTTCTTCAGGAAGTGTAGAGAAAGTGATGGGCCTGGTGTTGGTGACCTGTGTGGTTTGGTTGGGGTGGGTGATGAATACCAAGTCCACTGTGTAGGTGTGCTCTGGTAGCAGATCACGAATATCCATTTGGTTGTTGTCACGGTGGAACAGCTGGCTGAACTTTGGGATCTGCAAAATGGCACAATAATACATGTACAGTGATTTTTTTTTTTTTTTTTTTTTTTTTTTTAAGTATACAGTCCTATGGTCAGAATGACTGCTGGTGCAACTTTGCAAATAATAACATTAAACAGGCATCAATATAAAAACTGAATCAAGTGAGAACTGGGAAAATAACCAAAATATCTCTAAAAACCTGAAACGTAAGTGCAGGAAGGAGTGTAAGGCTGGCATTACACATGTATCTTTTGCACAACAGTCTGTTAAATAACAAGTTTTTCTGGCTGAAGGTATGGGCAACCACCATACTCTCAATACAGTGCCACCTTTAAATGAATACACTGGGTGACAAGCCAAATGGTTTCCTATAACCCACAAAATCTTTTATCTGTACTACATTGAGTGGTAACCTTATAACCAGCAGATGGACACCTGGTGGTCTACTGTAGTGAGCTATGGCATTCTACAACTTATAAGGGTTGATCTGAGTGATGGCAGGGGTCTACTTCTTACATAATACTGAACCAGGGAAGTGCAGCTGGTCAGCTACTTTCCATGTCTGGACTAAGCAGCCAATCCCCATGTGCCTACACTCCTGATGGGGCTAGAATGGACTGGATGATGGATGAAAATCTTTCTTTCTTTGCTTTAAATCTCCTGGGTGGTTATTAAGACATTCAGGAAATTAAAGTATGCAAGTTGATATGTCACTCTGTCAAGGACTTACTTATCTTTTTAAGGGTGATGATATTTTTTAGGGTGAAAAGTTCAATTTTGGAAGGACAAGAACTAATTAGGCTACAAATAGGTAAAAATGTGGTATGAAGAGCATAGATTTATATATAGGAATATGGCTGAATTCCAGACTTGATTACTTACGTTAATCACAAGCAATGGCGATTTATGACTGACAGTTTCTTCCATATATTCTATTTACTGATATTTACAATTTCAACAGAAACCAATGTGCTTTATACTAACTGCAACACTTTTCAATCAAACTGTATTAATTACAAAAGAAACTCTAGATTACAGAGTAAAAAAATAACAGATGTCTTAATTTCTTCTACATTTGATCCTTGAGCTTCCTTTGGGCATCCTAATATACAGTGCATGGCTGGTCAATGTCTTCCATTGACCACAGCAGTATTACTAATGCCCCTGCCTTTTCTACAGCCAGAGACAAAGGTTTGCCTACTGCCTCACCTCTTCTGCTTCTCTTTTTTCTGCTGGTTCATATTCCTCCGCTGAGAAAGGAATGGTATGTGAGAACTCTCTCTGATATGACATGACAAAGGGTAAAGCGACAGATGTGCTCCAAGTATGAAATAAATGCAATGGAATAGTAATGGAAAAAGAAGAGAACATTTGTCCCTTACTGTGTACATCAAAATACATTATCCAAGTGCTAGCTAGGTAAGCACAGGGGAAGAGAATGGCAACTTTCCTCCCTTCTGTGCAAATCAAAAGTGTCAATTACCAATTTGTCCTTCTCAGTGTATTTGACTTGAACCCCATCAATGTACTGGAGCTCATAGTCATTGAAGCCTCGCCAGGACACCTTAGCCGAAGTCTTTGTAATCTCAGAGGCATACAGTTCAGCATCGATGTCAAGACGCGGCAGTGGGGTTGTGGTTGGGGGAGTGGTTGCTGCACATACAAAAACAAAAAGTAAAAAAAGAGAAAGAGAACATGAAAAATTTATCATGGGGAGGAAGAGAACATGTCAAATTTACTGGAGTGAGGAAGAGAACATGGAAAATGTATAGGATGAAAGGAAGAGAACACTTAGAAATAAAAGAAGAAGGAAGAGAACATGGCATATTTATATGAAGGAGGAAGAGAAAATGGTGTATTTATAACAAAGAGGAAGAGAACATGGTGTATTTATAAGGAGGATCAGAACATGATGTATTTATAAGGAGGATGAGAACATGGTGTATTTATAAGGAAGACGAGACCATGGTGTATATACAGTAGAACCTCTCTTATTCGGACTATATGGGGGGAAGGGTTGTCCGAATTAGCAAATTGTCCGGACCATCAGGGTAATCTCCAGTTCATACCAAAAACTATCTACATGTGGTATGTTTGTTAATTATTAACATATGTGGCATGTGTCAACCCTACGTAACTGCAAAAGATGAAAGGATACTAAAATAACCAAACTAATCATGTACGATAGTTTTGTATTGCATAATTTACAGGTAAGGCATGACAAGAAACTAGCCTACATTTTAAATTGTAGTAAGTGACTAAGGCCCGTGTAGGCAAAAAAATAAATTAATTAATTAACTGTAATATTTGGAATAAAAATAAAACTTATGTAGGCAAAAAATACATTGTCATCTTTGGCATATTGATAACGCCCATATGGGCAAGAAGCTAATGTTTGATGTACAAGTAAAGCACATTTAAGTACAAAAAATAACCTACAGTAATCATTAAACACTGCAGAATATTCTGACCAATTTTTGTGTAAGCAAATTCCTCCTTTTAACACCTTTATTCATTACAGAAGCTACACTTGCATTAAGGGGCATGTAAAGGAGGATTAACTTTAGGAATACAGCGTAAAAATATAAATGGTTGGTGAACTAGTTGATGGAACGAATGCTAGCGTGTGTTTAAACAGGTGCCCATGTTGCGACCTAGCGTGATCCGAGACTAAACGAATGACGATCACTTTCCGCGTCGATACTGAAAATGACTTTAGAATTACTTTCAACATATTTTTGGAGCTTATTATTTTTAAATTTTGTCCGAATTAACAGAAATCCGGATTAAAGGGGTCCGGACCAAAGAGGTTCTACTGTATAAGGAGGATGAGAACATGGTGTATTTATAAGGAAGATGAGAACATGGTGTATTTTTAAGGAGGAGGAAGAGAACACGGCATAATTTATAAGAAAGAGGAAGAGAACACGGAGTATTTATAAAGGGACGGAAGACAGCATGAAAAACTGATTAACCCCTTCCATCCAATGAAACTTACAAGTTATTTTAGTTGCCTCCATGTGATTTTATTCAGCCTAGAAGAAATCTCATGAATTAGAGCAATTACTGACGGTTTTACCTGAGTCCTCCAATTCAGAAAACTCTTCCTAATTGCTGTAAAATCATATGGAGAAAGAAGCAGCTGCAACACCAAGCTTAAATGATTGTGAACAAGTTAGACTGCAGGCCACAGTTGCTCTTTCAACAGTCCACTATCCTCATACCAGGGAACAGGGAAGAGACTGAAAGACATTTGTATATCCAGGCAGCTCCACTGCCCAATGAAATTAGTGCCACCACATGAAGGCATCCCTCTCCAGCACCTCATATGATGGTAGTAAGAATTAACTAAAAGACACGTCACTTGAGTGAAGAAATTAATGCTGAAAATAAGGCATACATGCTTTCACTAAAGGTTACAGAACATAATCTATATGGTACCAAAGGCAGTCCATACTGCAAGTAAATAATGTTTCAAAATATCAAAATATTTTCTGTACAACCGGTACTGTAAATTGGGGTAAGCTATCATATCAGCCTCTTATATAACAATGAATATTTAATAAGCAATTTTCTTTAATTTACAAAGGACTTTTCAGGAAACAAAATTACCAAAATGGGTAGCATATAAAGAGGACATACTGGAAGCACAAAGCAACCCGACTATCTATCTATCTATCTACCACCAAATGCCTTAATTCTATAATGAATGAACACAAATGAACTGCCTCCATGTCACTCTGTCCTCTGCCATCTGGCTGTCCTTTCTCCAACTTGCACCCCTCTCCCTCATATAACTCTCCACCTCATCTCTCCATTTTATCATCAGTATTCCCCTCTCTCTCTACTTCCTTCCACTTTACTCACATACACTTTGCTAGCCAGTCTCTCATTCTGCAACTACTTATTTAGGGTACAAGCACTGTTGTGCCTTACCCTCATGCATTGTGGTGTATGAGACCAGTGGGGAGACTATTGGTTCAGCACCCTGTACAGTGAGCACAACTTGCATGATGTAATCAGTATCCGGCATCAGATCATTTAACATGTGATCCCACTGCGACTGACTGATGAGGGAGCCCATTGGTACGAGAACTTCCTGGGACCACATACTGGGATCTGGCTCCTGGCTGTAATGATAACAAGGAAGCTTAGCAACTTTTAGTGGACATGTACTATATTCTATTTACTCTAACTTGGCCTAAAATTGCCATCTCTCCATTTGAATGCTGAACTGTAAAAAGAGATTAACAATAGAATATAATTCTAGTCATGAAGAAGTGCTATGGATTTTTTTTCCCCCCCACTCAGCTCAGTGAAACGGAATGAAAACCCAGGCCAGGTTAAGGTGACAGAACTATAAATATTCAATCATCAGCAACTTAATTGTGAAACAAATTTATGCAAGGTCTAACTGTGTGTAAGTGTAGGGTGCTCAAACCTGGAATCGTTTGTGTAGCGTATTAGGAGCTCTCCCGGCAGTCCCTGGAAGTGTGATGGGGTGGAGAAGCTGATGTGGAGGGTTCGGGCATCCAGTGGCATTATGAGGGGTTCAGGTAGGCCTTCTGTTGAAAGACAAATCAGATTAGTCTTTTCACTTCCTTATCATAGTTTTCATATTACAGTATTCTTTACCACCAGATACTTGTATTAACCTCAGAAGACTTTACGATATGGAGAGGTCATATAGCCTTCAATTTTAGTATCTCTTCACCACAAGTTGTCACCTTCAAACTGAGAACCCAGTGTGAAAGTAGCAAATAATACAACTATAAAATTGTTACCAAATTCAAGAGGTTAACGATCACCAGCAAAGAATTAATAAATGGTAACAGCCAATTCAATTTTACCCCTTTCAAGGTGTATGAACTCAAGGCTTGGCTGCCATAGTTCAATATACAGAATAAGGAGGCGCCAGAGATCAAGCAGCATGGACAGTTGCCATTAGGTGACCGAGGCTGCTACATGAAAGCAGGTCGGAACTTTTATAAAAGATATGAATGAACAACAGGAATGAACAGAAAAGCAGATGAGCAGCCTACTTTCCTTGATGGTTACTGTGTGATCAAAAGACCTCCTGGCACCCTTGGGAATCAAACCTATGCAAGGCTGTCACTATGACTGTCATTCTATCCACGAGGATAGCAAAAACAAAACTGATACAAAGTGCATATATGCCAACAGGATACTGATTCTGTACTGTCCACACTTGTCATAAATTTGTATTATTGTACCTAACATGATGGGTAGGTTTTGCTCCTAACAGGTTATTACTGCAACATAGGAGGAAGGTAAAAACAAGGCATGCTTGTCAAACATATCTGCTTTTAGAATGAGGGCTTCATCTTGACACTTGCAAGTCAGGGGGAGATGTGCTGTGGTGGATAGGTGGTTAGAGAAATGATCTGCTGACTTAAAGAATGTGAGATCAATCCCATGCTGGAGCACGGAACAGTATGATGCATTCTAACGTTTTTTTTTTTTTACTTTAAAACATGTCATAAATTACTGAATTACCGACTTGGATAAATTACATTCATTATTGCACTTAAGTACACCATGAGACCCACTGCTATTTTGATACAGTTTACATTTACAACACTCTGCATGCAACAGAATGATAGCCCTGCACATGCCCAATACACTACACTATTAATATCTATGGTATAATAAGCTGTTCAAGAAAATAAATATTAAAGTCTTCTGAACATTATATGTAAATAAAACATGCATATATTGAAATGTAACAATCACAAAAATTATGAAATGCCAGCACTGTAGTATATATGGATGTTACAAATATGAGAAATTTTGACAATGGTATGATCATGCGAAAATAAAGGTAGAGTTCACATTAAATGAAAAAGATTCTTCCATGGCATTATACACAGTTCTCATAAATTCTCAGCCCATTCACATGGTACATTATATAGCCATTCACTCCTTGAAAATCCAACTACAGATATTATATATTTCAGCTTTACAAACTGTATAATGTATCCAGCTCTCAAGTAAATATATAATAAGCTATCATCATACACACAACACTCACATTCTGTATATAAATTTGGAGATTACTACAATGCTAACACAAATTGCTATGACAACATGAGACAGAGAGGGCAACACAAAGGCTCTGATATCTCCGGGGATATGAAACACAAGAAAAAGTAAATCAGTGTTAGTTTGTATATCTGCTAGAATACTGTAGCCTACTGGGAAAAAAGGCAATACATCCCAGAGAGAACTTCAAAGATTTTTTGCAATACAAGAGTTGGCTGATGGAATGAACACATTCTATGAGGGCCAGCTTTCCTCACTCACACATTCATTCAGCTTTCTTTACTGTTCTTCTCCCTTTCTATCTCCCTGTTTCACTCTCATCTTCATATACAGTGTGACAGATTTGAACCTGGAACAGCATCACTGTACAGCACAGGTCTGGTACAGTATTTGGTAAACTTGGCAGCCTTGACATATTTACATGGCTGCTGGTGGTATTAACATATATACACTGTGTATTGTATACAGTATATGAACAGAGCTGCAGTTATTGACTGAAATGGCCATGCAACTGTGATGAATGAGTGGCATTAATACATATGAATGGAGATGTGAATCAATAACTGATGTGGCAATGCAACTGTGATGCATGAATGTCAGGAAAGTGTAGTTAGACTTTCACTTCACACCGATGCTGTCCCAGACTCAAATGTGGTATACTATACATGTGTACACACACACACACTTATCTGCACTTCAGCTTCATCTGTATACCAATATTACACTCGCATACACACCTGCGCTATAGTAAGGGGGCACGATGGGGACAAAGCCAGAGGCGGGGGTACCACTCAGCACAGACACAGGTGGCAGAGGAAAGACTGCAGATGTACCTAGAATTTCACATGCAGGCTAAGTTCACACTTTCAAAAATTAGTACCAGCCCAGCACCAATCCAACTAAACAAGTACACACTATTATTTACATCCTAATTTGCTTCTTTCAGCTGATGGCAGTTTAATTACCTCCATAATTTCCTTAATTATATCATGCTTAAGAATTAGCATACTGTACTTAGGAAAATCTGGTTCATTAGCACCAAGCGATATGCTGTAAATATACTGATGCTAAAGATTTGTTTGGCTATATTAGTTACTGGCTGGCACTATGTTTTGAAAGTATAAACCTTAATGAAAAGAACAAAAGGATAGGAGACAGGTAATACAAGTACACCTATGGGTTAGTAATAAAATACTGTAATGCAAAAAGAGGTATCAACTGACTGATGAATAAAAAAGTATATATAAATTATATAAATTTCCCACATTTTATGATACAGGTAACACTTCTTGATGGGCTGTACTGTACTATATGATCCAAGAAGCAAATAAATCAAACTGCATTTTATCTTTTAGCAACGTGATTGAGAAATACACTTGAATATGTCAAATCCTTGACTACAGAATTTTACCATGCATGCATAAACTCAGCATATAAAGGGAATCAGATAACATAAAACAGCTGTGATAATATGGCCTGTATGCAATATCCTGTAAAAATAATAATAATAATAATAATAATAAAAATAATAATAATAATAATAATAATAATAATATAATAATAGTAATAATAATAATAATAATATAACAATAATCAATATGAAATGCTTTGTGTGTCATTATTTATAACCAATGGATCAGAAAACTAACTACCAGATAGCTACAATCTACTTAATTCTAATGGAAATACTTTCTCGAGTACTCATCATGACAATAAGACACTAAACAATTATGTAGCTACTTCAAATGCTCTTTAACCACTACACTCTAATGACAATTATATTCTGTTTCTGCTACACCAAAAGATTTTATTCAGCTTTGGAAAGGCTTTTTGGACTAGAGGTGTTAGATATAGCCTCCATCAACCCTTGCAATAAGAGAGGTCTTCCCTAAGCTGAATAAATTCATCTAGAGGTAGCAAGAATTAAACAAATTACATCACCAGATCGGAAGGGTCAAAATTATATTTGAACTCTGATAAGCCAGTTAGTACATTAACACATTGTATAACTGGTAATGCTGTATTATGATAATTTTGACAGCAATGTGTAGCAAAAAAAAAAAAAAAAAAAAAAAAAAAAGTAAAACAGGGTAACAACTAATCCCTTATTACATCATCAGAATGTCTAGGCTATTGTAGTCCAGAACACTAAAGGGTACTACATTACACCTTTAGCTATGATATGAATTCGTCATATATTATTGCACCCTCCAACTGAACTTCAAACATTTATTAAAGAGCCACAGTCTTGTTGAAGGGTTCCGCAGTTATGAAATTATGTAACTACAGTACTGCCCTTCAGCACCAGTTATATGACCAGCTGCCTCCAGAATTATTGATAAAAGCAAAGCAATATACGACAATATCAGTCACACAATACAGTACTCAGGTCTTCATCCGTAGGCCACAATGGCAGCTTTGAGATCTACACAAAGCATCACTTCACTATCACCACTGAAATTTAAACTTAACCAAATTAATATTATAATAATATGAAACAAAGTTGATGCTGACAATATTACTTTGCACTCCTCATATATTTCTGCTTGCTTGTGCTGTAACCAATCTTATTTATGCAAATTACACAGTCTCCTACATATTATTATGACACTTGTGTCCCCCTGTTTTAGAAAATTTCACTGCATTATCCATTCTTAATGTGCAACTGACATTTATGCATGAAATTCTGCACTTGTAAATGACACATCTTATACAAATAACTTTTAAACTGTCTTATACTTCGGTTACTAAATACAGCAGCATTAAGCTAATTAAAGATGGGTAGAGTCAATGACTGTCCCAACATAGCACTGTTCAATCATGTTCTTCATGGAGACAGGAATTATTTGCAATTATATAATGGTAATATGATTTTTACCACTATATTCTCAGTATTTCAACAATTTTCACAAACAAAACAAATTTCAATTTTGTGGCAATACACCTCCTTCAGAAGGCAGCTCAACAGATAGCAATGTCTATGGCAGGACCAAAAAAATTCATCTGTGAGAAACAACCTAAAGCAGTAAGTGGTACTGTTTAGGGTTAGCAATGTGACTGACAGTTTCTAGTCTACCCTAGCTGGGAGTTGGGGTGAATCCTTTTTTTTTTTTTTTTTTTTTTAACACAAGCACAAAACTCAACAATCATGAGGCTCAAATGCACATCAACAATGGGTGGGCTGTTGTGCATAAGCATCCCTGATTTCAATTCACCTTCCAATCAGGGTGGGCTAGAAACTATGCATCACAACTGTACGTCTGTATCTCTCCTATATACCTACTTCCTAGATACTGATACATTTGGCATGTGTGTTGAAAGATAACACACCAAGTTATGAAATACTTTTAGGTTCTTTATAAGTCTGATTATGACAGTCCAATAAATATAATCAAGATCCTAAATTCATGCAGAGCAACTATGATAAGAAATGATTGAGTCACCTACTGTAGTTAGTAATGCATTTTATCACACGTTAGAAGCTAGATCAAGTTACCAATTTAGTGATTTTATAACCATGCTATAATAATTTCTCGATACCATGCATTACAGGATACTTTATTATACAGGTGGAATCTTAACCAACTGCATGCCATGCGGTAAACAAAGAAAACTCAGATGTGCCTCTTAAACAGTTAGTACACTAGGATGTATCTCTTGATTACATAATTGACCCCTTCAATCAAGTGATATTTTTTTTTAAATTCTTGCCACCTACAAACAAATGTACTCAGCTTACATAGAATCTTGTGCAGTGAAAGGGTTAATGATGGCCGTATCTAACCCCTTAATTTTGGAAGAGTCTCCTGATCTTAATACAAGTCTGGTGGTACCAAGAGCAGGATATACCACATGTCAACACAGTGAAGCAGTCAACCCACTGAGGCCAGGGTTGCCTCGCCATCTCCTGATGATTTTATTAGGACACTCTTTTTAAACTTACGGGGGTTAGATAAAGCCTTAATAAACCCTTAGAACATGAGAGTTCCTTCTTACGTTAAATAAAATCCACTGGTGGCAACAAGGTTAAACAAATAGTACCTGGTAATTCACTCAGATTCAAGGGGTTATGCATACTATGCCGTGCCTGCTGGAGTGGAGTCTAATGAGATGAGAATGGAACATGTGAATGAGATGTGTGCGTCTGGTGGGGACCTAACTCCTTCTCTACTATTATGTATTTGCTAATTTTACTTATGTTATCGCCAAATGATTTTATTCAACTTTGCCCAGACCTCTCATAGTTAAGGGATTAATGAAGATTATACCTAACCCCTCCAGTTTAAAAAGTCTCCTCTAAGCTGAATTAAGTCATCATAAGGTAGCAAGAATAAAATAGAAAATACCGAACTAGAGTGAAAGAGTCAACTGGGTTAATAAGGATTGAAACATGACAGTTATAGGCTCAATGGTAAAGGAATGTCAACAACAGGTATGTGGTGATGGCTAAGAAAACTGGGTCATGTGATAAGGAGTGAAATGTTCCTAATCTGGGTAATATCCACTTTTTTTTCTTTTCCAGGAAACCCCTCTTCCTTCCTTCTCATTAACTTGTGATATTAATACAGATCATTACACATCATTTCCAAATATGTGAGAGGGTCCCTACACAGTCATTATACTATCTATTACTTTTTTTCCTTTATCTGATTTGGTGCTGACTGCAGAGAATGAAAGGGAGGCAGAGGAAAGATTTAGGAAATGAAGAGATGGAATGGGGCACAATGGTTTGAGAGTAAATGTGGATAAAACAAAGGTGATGATATCTACGGCTGGTGGCAGTACTGTTTAAGCAGAGGGAGTGTGGCCATGTGCAGTTTGCCACAGGAGTGTGACAAGTTATTCCATCTTGTGCAGAATCTGGGGGAGACGGTGGCTGAATCAGTAGAGAGGAGGCCTGCAGTCCTAATGGACCAGGGATCGAATCCGGATGAGGCAAGGAACAATTTAAGGACTTGAACTTCATAAAAGCAGACTTTACTGATCTACCAGAAGACTTGCCAACATGTCATAAAAATACCCCTGCTAATACCAGTACACCAGTCCTGTATAAGAAAGGCCTAGCATGTATTCAATATGGACGGTGGGTGTTAATGCCAAAGTAGTGACATGTGGAGGTGTGTAGGAGGATTACTGGGCCTTGCGACAGGCCCTGAAGCCTTTGCCCAGAGTCACACACATTGAAAAAAAAGAAAAAAGTGGGTGCTTAAGAGATGTAGTGGCAGCAGAGGTAGGCTGTGAAATAATGCTGATTTTGTGTGTGTGGTGAGTTCAGGAGAGAAAGTATAGACTGTCATGAGTGAAAGGACTGATCTTGCCAGAGTCTCTTGAGTGTGTGGAGGAGTTTTGTTATTTGGGGGACATGTTATGAGCTGGAGGTGGGGTTGGAGCTAGCTTTGTGGCTGGGGTAAGGAGTGGTTGGAGGAAGTTCAGGGCCTGTTGCCTCTTAGTCCTAACACTATGAGGGAGCTCTCTCCATGCTAAGGGATCTTTGTATGTGGCATGTGTTAAGAGTGTAATGCTGTATGTTAAGGAGACCTGGGCAGTAAAGGAAGAGGATATTCAAAGGTTCAAACATATAGAAATGACAATGATTAGATGGATGTGTTGTGCATCATTGACTGCAAGGCCTGGGAGGAGGGGGGACTACAATAGTGACTGAAGAGTTAAGAGGAAGGATGGGGCTTGAATGTAGTGGTGTTGTGATGAGGAGGACAGACAGTGATGGTTTGGGTATGTGGAGAAGATGGAGGATGACAAGTGGGTGCGGAGGGAGAGGAGTGTGAACGTTAGGAGTAGGGTTGCAATAGGCAGACCAAAAAAGACCTGGGATGAGGTCATACAGTGTGGCCTCAGGGAGAGAGGACTGCCTAGGAGGGGCAAAAGAGACTAAGCAGTGTGGAGAGCCACCATTATGTGACCATGGCTGACACATGCAAGCATGTTGGAACTGTTATAAATGATATGACAAAAAATATTATACAATTCCCCCCCACCTTCCATACTTTGTGTCAGTAAAATTTCATCATCATATCATCATCATCACCTCTTTTTCTCCCATTTATCAATGATATGAGGATTTTTTTCCCTAGTGGAGACAGAATCAGGATTCTTGGGAGGCTTGAATGCTGGGTGAAGTAGCATCTGGCACATTTCACTGGGCATGCCACTGATAGTCTGCCCTTTTTTGTACCCTTTTTTCTTGGTTTTTAGGCAATTTCTCATTCCACCTTTAGCTGGGAAATAAGTTCATGATGATGACTCCTCCCCCCTCATACAGTTTTGGATATGTACCCTTACTTCCAAGGGGTGGTTGAGGTAAATTTACTGCTCAGACAATACCACTCAGGGATGAGCAACTATTCACTCTTATCTTAAGTGTCTGGACTAATAGCCTAGCCACAACCCCTTCTGCTCCTAATAGGGCATTAAAGGACTGGAAAGATATAGGGGATGGAAACCCCCTCCTACAGTCCTGTGTATGCCCTTTTGCCTACAGGAATGTAAATGAATGAGAAGTGCTAAGTAATGGGTAGTGTGATGTCTGTGATGAGTGAGATGAGGCCCATCACAGGTAATGTAAGGTCTGGAATGTGCCTAGTGGGACTAAACGAGGCACATATACACACCTGGGGAATCACCTGGGAACTGCGTTGTCTCTACCACCTCCGTTGTGCCCAAGAACTCAAACTCTGTAACACAATCATGCAACACATACAGATGTAGTAGTCTTATTTATGTACACTCACAGTCCATGGCTCCTTCGCACTACTTCATAAAACCAAAATGACATGGAAGAATAATGCCCAGATTTGGAAAACTTGTTGACTGGGGAGAAGGAAACTTTTCTGCCCAAGTTGTTCAATCAAGCAGAAACTGTTATACCCTCCCGATAACTTTTCCACGTGAGGGCATAACGCTTCGATTTCAATATTTCATGACACTGTAATACCCAGGCACCAAAATGGCACACTGTATCAGGTTATAATTCTCAAGCCTCTTTTGTTTCATCTTAAAATTCCAGTTGTGTAGAGGAACCATGACTTGACCTTACAATCAGCAATAAAACTTTGCAACATCAAATCTAGCATATGAATCACTGATAAGTAAACTGGGGTGTTATGGAGAAAGAATGTAGAGAACAGTGTATGTTTGTGTTTACTAAGGAGCAAATCTTAGCTGAATTAATGTTGCAAGCTTTTATGCCAATTGTGCAAGCACCCGACAGACTGAGTTAGGTTGGGTAAAGAGCCTTGCATAGATACAGTATTAGTAAATATTAGAAGCAGAGAATATTATCTTCCAAAAAAAAATTATTCATTAACATAATGATTAATATATAAGAATAGTTCATTACATAATCATTCTAGCACAAACATAAGAAGAAGAATGAATTAGAGGTATTAACTTTTCAAAGAAATCATTAGTGCATACCCAAGAAAAAAAGTTAAATACAGAGGTTAAGCATTATCAATTTGTCAATTTTCTCCTTCATCACCACCAACAGTACCATTATTTATACAGGTTACACACTTCATCATGACCAAGGCAACTTTACTAACATGGAAGCAATTAAGGACATCAAGTTGGTGCTTAACCCTGGCCTGTCTGGCCAGGCAGATCCATCAACCAAATGTAAGCAACTGCTTCTATGGAACCATCCTAAAAGTACAGTAGAGTACATATACCTGTACTGTTTAGGGAAATGGCATCTCCTTTTGGTAGACAGCTTCTCAACAGGGACAGACTATGCACCTTACCCAGCACAAGGTGCAGGGAAATATGAGAAGGTTTGGCTCCCAAGTGAATACCTGAGTGCAAAGCACCAACATACATAGGCTCTTCATCAGTGCCAGGACACTAAGAGTAAAGAATATGCAAACAAATGGAACTGCATATGCAAACAGTCATCTTACTGTTTAGCCCCTTGATCTGGGTGATGTCCTTCTAAGTTTGTTCATGTTGCTACCAAATTATGTTGCTCAAGTTAGGAAAGGTCTTTCGACTCTTTCATACTGTATTATGGCAACAGTATATTTAATGCTTCCAGTTCAAAAAGTCAATCCTGAGCTGAATAAAATTATCAGGAGACAGCAAGGATAAATGTAGCAGGATGATACCTAGATTCATTACAGTACTGACATGCAATCACATAAATGAAAACCTTGTAAACATGACAGCATTTTTGCCAATTAAGTACTGTAATATAACACCATTTTTCTGTACAATGCATATTTCAGTAACAGCCTCCTCCTCAAATCACAGTCTCAATTATCCTACAATCCTTCATCCCTCCCAACCCAACTCCACCCACGACTATTTTCCAAGTTACTAATCTGCATTGAAAACCTCTTACAATGTTAGTCTATTGATGCTACTAGCAACTAGTCATCCAAAACTTCATACAATATGCCCTCAAAACTGCCAATAGCATTCCAGTTTTCTCAACACACTCCATGCTTCTACTCTTCCCCTCACTATACACCAGACAACCTTGACCCTATTTACATCAGTTAATGTGTTAATATATATCTATTATACTGTTAGTGAATTAACAGGTAAAATACACCAAAAACCAACACAAGGCATCTCTGACCCTATTTATATCAGTTAATTTCAACCTGACTACGACTCACACCTTCAACTGCTTGCTCTGGTTTGTGGCTTTTGCTATCCAAGAACATCAGTAATCCAAATGCATCAATATCCTTATTTATGGCAAGTTATCCAAGTGGAAGTATCACCACCCTGATCCACACCATGAAGAAGTGAGGCAGCATCCAGAAACAATGGGGAAGAAAACATAAAAACGGGAGAAGCATTGTCAGTGAAAAGGGCCACACAAACATTCAGATCTTCAGAATCTTGGCTCCACCTCACAAGCATAATAAAATATATTTTAAAAATTTCTCATTAGATATCTCAGAAGTGCCTATGGAGTGATATGAAGGGATAGACAAATGAAAAGATGTGCAGAAACTTCAGTACGAAAGCTCATGTAAGGGGTAACATGTAAAGGAACACTTTGATGAAGTTGAGCTATAATAACCCAGTGGAGAACAAGACAAATGACCAAAGTGCCTACCATACAGTGGGTGAGCAAAAAAGAAAAGAACAGGAACACCAAGAACAAGGTGGAAAAATGAGGTACAACAACATACATGTCATGGAGGGAGAAATTACTGTGGAGGGACAAAAATGCATAAAGATTCTCTGGTCACAGTTGCCTCTCACACAATGAGGTGTCAGGCAACAGACAAATGTGAAGCAAAGTTCTCAAATTTTTACAGAAAGTAAAGTTAGATATTTCTATCATATTATTACAGCGCATGCACAACAAGTGGAGGTCAACTAGCATTTTGCGAGCCTGGGCAGGTTTGCCTAAAAATATAAAGTTTTACAACTAAGGATGAAAAATATATATTTGGCAGTTTTTATAGAAATGTTACGATGCACATTACTCACTGATAGAAGTGAACAAAAAGGTATATGTTAAGGCAGAAATGTTGGTGTACATCTATCTATTAATAAGCAGAAATCTATCCTCACACCATTCACACTCACATACCTCTCACCCTATTCTTCCACCTCATCCTCAGTCTTCTTTTCCCCCACCTCACTCATTCTCACTCACATACCTCTCACCCCATTCTTCCACCTCATCCTCGGTCTTCTTTTCCCCCACCTCACTCAAAAACACTCTCTTAATCAACATACGTTTGAGGGCTAAAAAGATGTGACACTTTAAAACTGCCAATTTCCTAGCATATTTGAGAAAAGAGATGCATATAACTGTTTGGTGAGTCATGTTCTGCAACGATCAAGAAACATCAACAAGCTGTCCAAAATTTCCTATTTTTCTCTCCCATAATAAACAGTCTATCAGCTGAACAACAATGATTATCCCTTTAAATATGGTGATGCCCTATAATAAACAGCCTATCAGCAGAACTGCAATGATTATTCTCTTAAATAATTATGGTGATGTCCTATAATATAGTCTGTCAGCAGAACAGACTATCCCCTTAAATTTGGCTATGTTTTTCATTTTGATCAAGCTACCACCAGACAATTTTACACAAGTTAGGAAACATTTGTAGTAGTAAAGGGGTTAATAAAGGCAATACAGTGTCTAACCCATCCAGTTCGTAAAGTTTCTCTTTGGCTAAACAAGATAATCTGGAGACTACACGAACAAAAACTGAAGGGGAAAACTCTCCTCAACATCCGATATCAACTGCCACATCCTGAATAGTCACAGCTATCATAAAGTATCTGCATAGTGCACTAAGCTAAATCACAATGCTTATTCATGCATATTGTATATGCGGGAAATCTACAACTTGCCAAACTCCCTGTGCATGATTCCCTTCCTACATGCATGTGTCAACCTGATATACACATCTGCTTTACGATTAAGGGCCAAAACTTTCTGCCCACCCTCCAATCTCACCCCTGACAGGAGGGAATCCAGGACCAGGACTTCACACTGAATGAAGACCTAAATCCATAATATTTCAAATTACTGTACTCAAATGAAGAAAATCCAAGCAGTCAAGGAGCTAAGCAAGACAGTTTACAATCCTTTGACCACTAAAATTCTCCACTGCCAAAAGCAAATTGTTTTGTGGTAGTCAATTATAAACCATGTACGACCACAGAAACTGACTGGAGCAATTAATTCAGTACCATACTCTCAGGTTCCTGTAACTATTTCTCTGTTAAATCAAATCATGTGACACCAGCTGGAACAAAATGCTATGGAAGTAGTGATTATGACAGGATTAACGCATATCAGTGCCAAACAAGGACCACCTGTGCCAGGTTAAATGCAACTGAGAGTGTAATCAATTTACTACCATACTCTCAAGTTGACAAGACTCACTCTCAGCTAAATCAAACCATCAGGCATTAGCTGGAATAAAATGCAAAGGAAGGTGCAACTGTGAGAGGGTTTATGAAATATGAGGGAAGATGAAGCTGTGACAATGCTACAGAATTAAGTCCCATACTCACTGCCAACAGAGTGAGTTGGACACTGCCATGATCGACAACACGGCTCCCCGGGAAGCGTCATGAGTATGGCATCCCGGGGTGGGCAATCTAGGTGTGGTGGAGGGATGGTGGGGATATCCTCACACAGTGATCGACAGCTCACGTTGCCATAGTTACAGGTACACACTTGACTGCACCCAGTCAGTTCACGAGGGATCTCATCATAATTGTTGAAGGTCTGGCCCATGTACTCGCAGGCATATGTTGATTTGCACTTTACTTGGGCACAGCATCTGCAGTAGGAAATGGTAAGAGTTAATGTTTGGATGCATTTCACATGGGCACTGCATTTGATGAAGACGGCGGCGGCTTAGAATTAATGCCCATCACATACCTGCATGACTGTCATTTACCCATTCACTCCAGAGACATCTTTATACTCTGTTTTATTCTACTACCGGACAATATCATTTAACTTCAGTGAGGGTTTCTGGCAGTGGTGTGAATAAGTGAACCTATATGGAACTTCCTCTGTGTGATAAGCCTCCCTGACCTGAATAAAAATGTCTCAAAACAGCAAGAATATACATACAGTATAGGAAAAAAAAAAAAAAATCATCATCAGACTGAATTAGTTAATACATATTGGCTAAATGTGGGACATTCAGACAAACAAAGATTTTTTGCTAGGTCTCATTCTTCCCCTAGAACACGCCTAGCAACGGTTAATGGTATATCCAGGTTCCCAATTGCACTACTGGGTGGATAAGAGAATGGGGTGACAAACTCTGTCCAAGAATCAAACTTGGGTTATTCCAACTAATGAATACATCCAGAGAAAAAGACATGACAACTGTTAATTCATTAAGTCTGAAACTAATTTTATAAACTAGTAATATTCAGGCTAATATAATCTGATTTTATTCGCTAAGGGGAGACCCTTTGTGTTTGCAAGGACCAAAACATCTTCATTGGTCCCATCAGATTAAGGATTTTTTTTTTTTAATAATTTGGTTGACATCAAATGATTCACCTACAAATACACCCATCAGGCACAAGGGGTTAATGCATCATCTTTGTGAACAACACAGTCAGGGACAAAAGTTGGCCTTCTATTTCACTGCATGTACTTCACACTAATGGCGTGTCCCCTCATTGTCTTTCTTGATACAACATATCAAAGAGCACTTTCTATGGGAAGAGAAATATATCATGTGTCTCTGAGCTTATGAAAATATGTCTCAAGAGTAAATTGACAAGCAGAAGACCTGAAATACTGGGTGAACTTTTGGATAAATCCTACTGATAAATATATTAGGTTTATGTTTCGTCCCATCATACCTGCCCTTTACTTCCAAGGTGTTGAAAGTAACTGAAGATATTTCTGAATTATCAAAGTGGGTTCAAGTTATCTGCATGAGAGGTATTCATGAGTGAGCAACAACTGCTTCCAAATTAACCCCATCAAGTTGCAGAAGCCTGAGACATGGCTTCTGTACTCCAATACACTTAATGGGGGATGACCAGCTTACCTAATGTGATGACACTTCATAACTAAAAAACTTGAGGAATGAATCTATGTAAAGACACCACTCCAACCTGGGTGTTCTGACTACTAAACCACAATGCTTTGCTGATGGCGGAAAAAAAAAAAAATAACTGAATGAGATGCAAACCACCTTGGCAAACAGGATATATACCCAACTGGTGAGACCTGAGAAAAGCTATTTCATGTTTCATGCATCCACAAGGGATAAAAAACATACTTCAATTTGCAAGCAGTTAATCCAGATGGACAAAAATAAAAGAGGAGCAAGAGTAGGAGGAAGAGGAGGATGAGCAAATCAGCATCATTATAGCACAATCACAGCACAACTGTTATTTAAAACAGAAGAAGTCATTTTTACATACTTTGGAGGTGTGGGAACATAATCTGGATCCAGATCCCACTCATAGCAGTCAGGGTCAATCAACTCCAGGCCAAAAGTGACGGGACATTCAATAGCAATGCAGTCAACATCCAGATTCTCATTGCACACACAGGAGTGGGAACAGCCTTGGTAGAACTCCTGGTTGGGTTTGTAGTAGCTACCGTTGTGGAAGCACATCCCTGAAGTGTCCATATCCACGGGTACACCATCATCTGATTATTGTGAACCATGTTACTATTAGATAAATATCACTTCAGTGCCTTCCCACAACTTGTAACAACATATATGAGTATTACATGATTGACAAGGCTTGCTGTCTAGTTCTGCAAATTATAAATATGCTTAGAGTTAAACAGTGCATTAACCATGACCACTTCATGACAATACAGTAATGAATGCTGCTTGTTAACTTCAAAGCTGACACAGATATAAAAGTGCATTAACATCTTCATGACAATATGCAGTTTGTTACTTCAAAGCTGACACAGTAATAAGAGAGCTGTACAGTATTAGTTGCTATGCATTATTACCAAGATAAGTATAGCTACATACTGTGTCATCACCCTCATTCACAGTTCCACATGCAATTTACTTACAATGTCTAAACCCTGTACTGTATAACAGTACTGCATACATATATACAGGCATAGTACTGCAATGCACTTCCAAAGGAAAATTTTTAAAAATCTGAGACATATTACAGAAGAAGAATACAGAACTGTAATCCTTCATCATGCTACTAACTGCAAGCCATCAATTTTCATGCCACTATTAGCTGGTGAAACATTTAATATAGCCTGACAACAGACCTCGTACAGCATCTGGTATGTTAAGAATTAGAAGAAAATACAGTAATTCAGTCTTTATGTACAAATAAAAGAAGCCGTGACACTTGATACATTAGCAAAAGATTACCAGTAGTATTTTCAATGCAAAAGCTTACTGAAGAGTTTTGGTATGAAGAGACATATAACTGAATAGATGTAAGCAATGCAAAAATATACAGCATAAATTAACTGGCCGTAAATTCAGTCATATTTTACATACGATAACTTTCTGTTACAGATGAGTCTAAGTTAATAGTGGCTCTTTGAAATGTAGAGCTGAAGTCATACAAGGAGAAATATGCAAGAACAGCCACAGTACCTACAGAAGATCATGTTAGTAAAAGCTTTCTTTCATTTTACAGAGATATGAAGATTTCCCATTCACATACAGAAATGTTTTCAATGTGGGTAGCTGATGACATAACACAAAGCATATGCACTGTATAACCAACCCAACTGTATTGACACTTGCAATATAACTAAATCATAAGGCCAAAAGCAATCTGGTCACACCTCTCCACAACCAGTTACTCTCTAAGCCTCTGAATATTTTGGAATACTGTATAAATATATTCTTGTTTCCCTTTCAGTTAATACCATGTATTTTGGATGACTACATATATCAGCTAATCTAAAAACACACCTACAGCGTCAGCACCACAAAACCATCATTCTCCTGGGAACCCAATAAATATCCACACCAAAGCTCAAACAGAAGCAGCTCTAAGTGTTCCCAGCTCCTGCAGTCAAGTGCCTTTTTCACAGAGACTTGTATACCTTCACTGTGGATGCCTGACTTGCTCTTGGGAGAATCTGGTAGAGTTCTACTGCTAACAGCTTCTTCAGTTGTAGATGCTGAATGAGGTGAAGGACTGTCAGAGTGGAGAAAATTGGCCATCTCAGCATCTGAATGATCTTCATGACTGCTGTTTTTCTTGTGCAGCTGAATGTCTTCAAACCGTGTTCTCTGAGTATGCTGACCATCAAAGTTTAATTTCTCATTATTATTTTTCTCTAAAAGCAGTGGATTCTCCTCATTTGCATGTGTAAAGGTAGCAACGTCATCAGGATTTAACGGCAGGTAGGCTTCATGTTCATTTCTTTCCTCATTTGCATGTGAAAAGGTATTAACTTCATCAGGATTTAATGGTAAATATTCTTCATGTTTTTTAGGTTTACTTCTTCTTTCATTTGCATGTGCAAAGGTATCAATTCCGTCAGGACTTATCGGTAAATATTCTTCATGTTTATTTCTTTCCTCATTTGCATATGCGAAGGTATCAACTTCATCAGGATTTAATGGTAGGTATTCCTCATGTTCATTTCTTTCCTCATTTGCATGTGCAAAGATACCAACTTCATCAGGATTTAATGGTAAGTACTTCTCATGTTTGTTAAGTTTCTCATCTCCCTCATTTGCATGTGCAAAGGTAGTAACTTCATCAGGAATTAATGGCAAATATTCCTCATGCTCCTTAGGTTTCTTACGTTCTTCATTTGCATGAACAAAGGTAACAATTTCATCAGGATTTAATGGCAAATACTTTTCCTGCTCATTATGTTTCTTATTTTCTTCATTTGCATGTGAAAAGTTAGCAACTTCATCAGGATTTAAAGGCAGGTACTGCTCCTGTTCACTGGGATTATTTTTTTCTTCATTTCCACGTGCAAAGGTGACAACTTCATCTGGATTTAATGGCAAGTAATCCTCATGCTCATTAAGCTTTCTATTTTCCTCCCTAGCATGTGCAAAGGTATCAACTTCTTCAGGATTTATTGGCAGGTATTCCTCATGTTCATTTCCTTCCTCATTTGCATATGCAAATGTAGAAACTTCATCAGGATTTAATGGTAAGTATTTTTCATGTTCATTAAGTTTTTTATCATCCTTATTTGGATGTGTAAAGGTAGCAACTTCATCAGGATTTAAAGGTAAATATTCCTCATGTTCATTTCTTTCATTTGCATGTGCAAAGGGATCAACTTCTTCAGGATTTAAGGGCAAGTATTTTTCCTGTTCACTCAGCTTATAAGACTCATCTTGAGCTTCACCAGTGTGATGGACACTCTCCTCCCTGTAATTTGTCACCTGGTTCACATCTATGTTATCAGTTCTATGAGAATTATCTGCATGTCTTGGATTGCTTTGGGTAGTAAAGCTGCTGGATTCTGATTGTCCTGTTTCAGAATACGAAAATTCAACATTAACCACAGAATCAGAACTCACACCGGACTGATTAAAATTCCTATCATCTTTGGGATGAGAAGTGTTCATCTGACTCTTATCATGAGGTGTGGTAAATGAAGAGTTGTCTCTAGTGTGAGAAAATCCTAATTCATTTTCATGCAGCTGAGTGTCTGAGCTGCTAAGGGAGCTCTCTCCTTCATTACCTTCTGAACTTATGAAATACTTGGCCTTATCCAAGCTGGAAGTGCCCAAATTTTTATCTAAACTGTGATTCATCTTTAAATTTTCCATGCTTGCAGATGAAGTGTCAAATTTGTGGAACAGTATTGGATTAGGCTGCTCTGGTGAGTTTTGTGAAGATTTTTGAGTTGTATTTTCTATAAAATCATGATCAACATTTTTCACTTTTAAGGAATGATGAGGAACACTACTCAGCTGGTTATGCTTATTCAACAGGTCATTCAAAGAAATAAATGGTCTCTCTGTTTCAACAGGCTCGTCAGCAGATGACTTTCTGTCGTTGTTTACTGTTTTAGTCAAGTTACTATGCTGAGAGTGAGTTGTATGAACATGATGATCATTATCCTCTATGGCTGAAGCAGACTGGTGGATATCAACATCTGACTGATTTTCTGAATACTGAGAGTTGTCCTTGATTGCTATGTCACTGGCATCTTTATCTGGACTGCTGATACCTCTGTTTTTCATTTCTGCTGGATGAACAAGTACATCTGTGCCTTCTGGTTCATGTAGTACATTGTGGCTTGAGTCACTGAAGTGACACAAAGGCAGGGTGCAGCAGGGATCATCTGGATTGGGAACCAGGGTGCAATTGGCAGAGTGGTTTGTCTCCACAACAGGGCAGCGAGGCTGGCACACTGCCCGCCCATCACCCTCACAAGTACACAGTCGCCCACATTCTGTCTCCTCCATGAACTGCTCACCAATAATACAACCCACGTGTGACCCGGCCACAGCAGCTATACCTATAATAAACCATATTTCACACAAAAGGCTATCAAACCAGGAATATCATACACAAACTTAATGAGAAAATCTGTCTGATCCTTCAAGATGCCAGTGTCTTTTCTACATTACTCTTGCTATATCCAGATTATTTGAGGCCCTGCACACCACAAGGGGCAAAGTGCCATGCCATCTGAGACCTGTTTTTTTCCACCAGCTGCTCCCTCAAACACTACCCTATGACTGCAGAAAGTTGCTTTGCTCACTTCAGACTTTCACCCTTACTGGCTATGAGCAAAGCGACTTTGTGCAGTCATAGGGTAGTGTTTGAGAGAGCAGCTGGTGGAAAAGAACAGGTTTCAGCTGGCATGGTGCTTTGCCCCTTGTGGTGTGCCGGGCCTCATTTTATTCAGCTTAAGAAAAATTTTTATGGTCAGTGGGGGCACCCACCACCCACTCACCCAATGTATTGCTACCTCCAAGTAACTCTACACTGAATGACAAGAAAAAAGGCCTCACATAAACCAGGAACCATTTACTGTGCTAAATGATAACCATTTAACCAAACGACACCTGGTGAAGCCAAAAGGTTTCATGTAAACCAGGAAACCATTTACTCTGCTGGATGATAACCATTTAATCAAATGAGACTTGTTGGTCTAGCGGGTTATGGCACTGCAACTGGATGCGGCCCATTAAGGTTTACATCAATGGGGTGGGCGGGGCTCATTACTCACATAAGACCACTTAGGGGCAAGTGCGGTTGGTCTCCCTCGCCTTAAATATCAGGAATGAATACCCTAACCCCATGTCCCTACATTTCCGATGAAACAAAAAAGGACTGGATAATGGATGGATGGAAAACATTTGTGAAAAAGAAGTTAATGGAATTTATTCCTTGCCCATTCAATACCAGCCATCTTTCATAAGCTGAAAAGAATTGCTTGAGGTAGCAAGAACAAACCAATAAAATATGACACTGGATTCAAGAAGTTTAACTCTAATCATAACCAATCAAATGTTACTAATAAAATAGGCATTTAAGACTTAATTGCGTGTCATGAGTTTGGCCAGGACACAGCAACTAAGACTTGTGATGTGTTTGGCCAGCATACAGTATATATGCTTGGTGTCATGTGTTTGGCCACAAAACAGCATCTAGACTTGTGTGTCACATGTTTGGCCAGGATACAGCACACAGGCCTTGTGTGTCATGTGTCTGGCCACAATACAGCATTTACGACTTGTGTGTCATGTGTCTGACCACAATACAGCATATAAGCCATGTGTGTCATATGTTTGTCCAGGATATATCATATAAGCCATGTGTCATGTATTTGGCCAAGATATTGCACTTAAGACTTGTGTGTTATGTGTCTGGACAGGATATGGCATATGAAACTTGTTTGTTAGGTGTTTGGCCAGGATGCACAACTTCAGTACCACTTTCAACTCTTTGTTATTTATTCGGACTTCTTTGTAGTCAATATGCAATATGACTGAAGTGCCATAAGTAATAAAATACCAAGAATACGCATCATTCACAATTATGATTTGCAAAATCCAATATAATCCTATCACACACATTACACAGGCCAGACTATCAGTACAGTATACCAGTACATCTACTCACCCAGACTTATGAACACAACACATTATTATCATCCTCACTTCCTTTTCCCACCTAAGAAATACTGGGCAGCATACAATGTACCCTATCGACCAACAGCTACAATTCACAAGGCAATCAATACAACACTACCGTACATAACACTAACGATTCTGTTATGCCATAAACAATCACCATACACACAGCTAATTAACAAGAAATATTGATAATATACTTCCATGAACATTAATAATGCATAAACAGAAATGAATACAGTACTCTACAAAACAGAGAGTTACACTAGTATTCAAAATGTGCATGCAAATCTAGATTACATGCATATAATATACTATATAATTGTGGAAGGTTTTGCGCATGTACGGTGTACATGGTAAGCTGCTAGGTGCCGTTAAGAGTTTTTATGATGGTAGAGAGGCATGTGTAAGGGTAAATGGGCATTTAAGTGAATGGCTGATGATCAATGTGGGTGTGCGACAAGGTTATGTGATGTTCCCATAGTTGTTTAATATATATCTCATCTCATCTCATCGGCCGTTTGAGTGTCCACTGCAGGACCGGCCTATCCCTACCGAAGTGGGGATGATACAGCCAATGTATCTCTACCAAGTGGCTTAGGCTGTCTGGTAGAGATTGTATGTAGAGTGAGAAGTGCTTGTAAGTGTAATTGTAGTGTTGTAGTGGCTTTGGATGTGTGTGTAGTCTGTGAACCAAGTGTAATCGGCCCGGGCAAGCTGACTGGGTGCAAGCATACTTTATAGTATGTGACACTGGTTCAACCACAGCACCCTGATGTCCGCTAAGCATTACGTGGCCAGAAGAACGCTCCCAAAGTTTATTACCTTGGCGGGGCGCAAACCCTCGTTCTTCAGTGTACAAAAATGCACACTTTACCACTGTACCACAGAGGCTCCTGTTCAATATATAAATATATATAAATAAATATACAGTATATATACTTTATATATATATATATATATATATATATATATATAAATAAATATACAGTATATATACTTTATATATATATATATATATATATATATATATATATATATATATAGGAGAGTACTGTAGCTGGTGCATTGAAGGCCTTGGTATGAAACAGATGCTTGAGTGTTGCAGCTGCGCAAGGCTTACATGAACAAGTGTTTGTGTAAACTTTAACATACAGGTATAAGACTATGGTGTGGTATGAAAATGATGAGTCAGGAGTAAGAGCAGTGGAGATGGGACTGTTGAGGAATGTATGTGGAGTACAGAGAGTAGATAGGATATGGAATAATGTGATTCATGAAAGATGTGGAGTGAGGAAGTTTGTGGACACCAGAGTCAAAGAGAGTGTACTGAGATGGTATGGTCAAGTGGAGTGAACAGATGACAAAAGAATGGTAAAAAGGGTATATCTGAGCAAATTTGGAGGAGGTGGTGAGGCAGGCCAAGAAGAAGGTGGATGGATATGTTGGATGAGTGTGTGAGGAAGGGAGGTATGGATGTTGATAAGGCTAAGGGACTGACAAAAGATCAAGCTAGCTGGACGAATTTTGTGCGAAGATGGGCATGACCAGGGATTTGGCATCCCTTTTTAATATGACAGCATTCGGACTGACTCTATCAGACAAGTACACCAGTCCTGTATGAGACAGCCCTGGCATGTATTCAGTATGGACAGTGGGTGTTAGTGCCGAAGTGGTGACAAGTGGAGGTGTAGGTGGACTACTGGACCTTGGGATAGGCCACTGCCCCCGAGAAAGAAGCCCTGAAGCCTTTGCCCAGTTGGACACATAAAAAAAAAAAAATGTGAAGCTACAGAATGTGGTGAAATTTTTTGGCCTATCGGATGGAGCCAAGATTCCATGGGCTTGAATGACAAGTAAATGGAAGCGTGGCCCATTGAACTGGGCAAACTTTGGCTGTCTGAATGTTGCTTTTCCTCACCCCGCCCTTGGGTGGGAAAGAAGGTCTGGATGATGATGATGATGAAGATGAATATTTTTCATCAAAAATACATGACTAAATCAGGTATTATAATGTAAAACCTGACCTTTATGCCCTCCAGTTGCTGTTCAAATACATGGCAACCACACATCATCCATACTCTCAGTTTACTCACTCTCCTATGCAATCACAATGCTAGTTTAGGAACCACAGAACCCAAACATACCTGCATCTGGAGTGCTGTCCATTAGCCTGGCCTTAGACGTTGAGGTGACATACTCTTGGAAGGCAACACGGAACTGGTATGGTGTAGAAGGCTGAAGGTCACTCAGGTACAGTACGACTTCCTTGAAATTCTCCACCTTAATGTCACTAACAGGTATCTCTGTCTCAGACCAGGTAAGTGAATCAGGGCTGTAAAGAACAAGGAAATGCTGGTCCTCAGATGACAGGATCTGCTGCATAACGGCATCTGACACTCCAAGCCTAATCCTGACAGTGGTGGTGTTGAGAGGGGTCAGGTCCAGGATGTGCAGGTCATGAGTACCCAGGTCTTCAGCACGGTTCTTCTTCTCCAGCACACTGATGTGGGTGTGCGCAATGTTTTCTTCTTCCATTCCACCATCATGTGGGTGACTGTGAGTTGTACCATCCTCATGAGTATGTTCATGATTATGGCCATGGTCTTCAGTAAAAGTGTGATCATGAGGATGACTGTGTGTTGTGCCATCTTCATGAGTATGTTCATGAGTGTGATTATGTTCATGATCATGGCTGTCAGGCATATTGTGATCATGAGGGTGACTGTGTGTCGTGCCATCAGAATGTGTGTGCTCATGGGTATGCATATCATTCATGTCATGGTCATGGTCGTGGGAAATACCCATCGGATGATCATGGGGATGGCTGTGAGTGGTACCATCTTCATGAGTATGCATGTGAGGGTCGTCATTATCATGAGTATGTGGGCCATCATGTGGGTGGCTGTGTGTTGTACCATCTGAGTGAGTATGCAAATGAGGGTCATCAGGATCATTGCGAGTGTGAAAGCCATCATGTGGGTGGCTGTGAGTGGTACCATTTTCGTGAGTATGCATATGAGGATCATCGTTACCATGCGTATGTGGTCCGTCATGCGGGTGACTGTGTGTGGTACCATCTGCATGTGTATGCAAGAATGGGTCGTCACTGTCATTGTAAGTGCGAAATCCGTCATGAGGGTGAGAGTGTGTGGTGCCATCTTCATGGGTGTGATTGAGTGAGTCATCATTATCATGGGTGTGCAGGCCATCATGTGGGTGGCTGTGTGCAGTACCATCTTCATGAATATGGAAGTGAAGATCATCGCTATCGTGAGTGTGTGGTCCGTCATGTGGATGGCTGTGTGTTGTACCATCTTCATGAGTGTGCAGGTGAGGATCGTCAGTGTCATTGTGAATGTGAAATCCAATATGAGGGTGGCTGTGTGTAGTACTATTTTCGTGAGTATGCACACGCGGATCATCACCATCATGAGTGTGAGGGCTGTCATGAGGATGGCTATGTGCGGTACCATCTTCATGGGTATGGAAGTGAGGATCATCATTGTCGTGAGTGTGTGGGCCATCGTGTGGGTGTGAGTGTGTAGTTCCATCTGCATGAGTGTGCAGGTTAGGGTCATCACTGTCATTGTGAGTGTGAAATCCATCATGAAGGTGAGTGTGTGTGGTGCCATCTTCATGAGTATGCATGTGAGGGTCACTGGTGCTATTGTGAGTATGTGGTCCATCATGTGGGTGACTGTGTGAAGTACCATCTTCATGAGTATGGAAATGAGGATCATCATTATCGTGAGTATGTGGTCCATCATGTGGGTGGCTGTGAGTCGTTCCATCTTCATGAGTATGCTCCAGGGTGTCTGTCTGGTTGTTGGGTTCCTCCATCATTGTCACATTCATCATGGCACTTTCTTGAGCCTTGGCAATGCTTATCATTTCCTTCATCATCATTTCTTTTTCAGCATCAGTCATATTCACCATCTCCTTCTTCAACATTTCTTTTTCTGCTTCTGTCATATTCTTCATAATTTCATCTTGAAGCTCTAAAAGAAAAGAAAAAGAGTAAACTTAACAAACAAGGACAAGTGTGGAATGGATTATGCTAACAAATGTTGCATTCATCAAATAACATACAAAACCCTGATATATATATATATATATATCATCATCATCATCATCATCATCCGGACCTCCTTTCCCACCCAAGGGCAAGGTGAGCTATATATATATATATATATATATATATATATATGCACCTCTAAAAAACTGAGTACTATTCCATAACACCCATAATTTTAAGAAGATCCATGAGTAAACATGTCCTGTAGATTACCAATTAATACAATATCTAAGAAACTCTGGCAGGTATTTTTACCTGTGATATTTGCCCTCATAACATCTGGCATCTCATTGTCACATACAGTGATGGAGCAGCAGGAGTCAAGGGGATCAGGCAGTGTCTCACATCGTGTGGGGCGATCCGACATCACTTTCAGGGGCGGACATCTGACAAGAGCAATTGGTAGTGAGGGACAAGGAAAGTGCCGTAATGACAAAGACATTAAATAATTAATTACTATCAACTGGTTTGAGGAGAAGATAATTTGAAGAAATGGAAGCAATGAAGTGGAAATAACTTGAGCTTAAATAAATTATTGGAATTTGGAATAGGTTATATATATTGTAAATAACTTCAAAGTAAACCTCATTACTGGACACATGCTACAAGTATCTTAAACAGCTTGATAATACTGTCCTGTATTTGATTATGAATACCAAAGCTCCGAGAATCATCAAAATTTCTTTCCATATACCAACCTTGGGATACAGGACACATCCCCAAATCCCATACAGATGCACTGGGTTTCACAACCATTGTAAAATTTCTCATTCCTGGCATATGTGACGTTTCCCTGTGTGCATCCATCAGAGGGAAGTGATGGAGCCCGTGCAGCATCAGTGGCAGCAGCAGAGGTGGAGTTACATACACGCAGCTTACAGCATGCGTCACTGGGGTCTGGCAGGTACTCACAGCCAGGCTCGCTCTCGGATCCATCCTCGTGTGGGAACTCGCATCTTGACTGATATAGTACAAGTGACCATTGTTACTTAAATATACAGCAAAGTCACATAATATCAGTCCACCTTAACTTCAAGATTTTCATCCTTTTGCAGCTTACGGTGTTTCACATTGCTCATTGGTGCAGAAATGACAACACTGTACTGCAATTCTATTCTTTTTTTTCCCTGCACTTTCTCTTTGACTACCATCATATTCTAGCGTTAATCTCTTGTACCTTCTCAGTGGTAGAGTAAGACATTACTATGGTTCTACATCCTTTCCATAACACTTCTTCATGAGTAGCATCATACTCAAGTGTTAAACTCTTTTTACAGCTCAATGTCAGACTAAGACACTACTCTGACTCTACATACTTTCCAAAGAACAATTTTGTGACTAGCACCATATTCTAATGATGATTTCTTGTTGCTGCTCACTATTCAGGATGGTGAAAGGGATATTTTTTGGCCAAGTCAAAGTGGACAGAGAATAAAATACACATTAAAAAAGGGATGGCAAAATCATATACATGTGACAACACTTCATTTCTATGTAACTATGGCTACTTTATTAACCCTCACTAATTTCAGGCTCAGCATGTAGAGAGGTGTATAGTATGTAGAAGGACTGCTGGGCCTTCAGAGCAAGCTGTGAAGCCTATGCACAGAGTCGGATAAAAAAAAAAAGATGATGATACTGTACAGTAAATGTACAGCATAAGTACCCATGTTTCACTGATACAGAATTAATCAGTCACTGAATACTAGCTTTAATGTTTGTCCAGTAAAACATGAGCTGGCACTTTTTTTCACTTCAAATACAGAAGACAGCCTCATGACAAAAGGATAGTTAAGTGAAGAGAGTGTCTGGAAATGGCTGGCCTGTGGCATCAACCCTCTGGGTGATAGTGGTCATTCCTAAGCTGAATAAAACTGTCTGACAGTAGTAATTATATAATACCTAAATGGTCAGAGGTACAGTTCACTTTCATTTTTCAAGGCTTCAACATGTCTGCATGCGTCGGCCTTGGTCACCTAATGGCAGCTCTCCATGTTGCTCGATCTCTGGCAGCTTCCCTGTTTAGTTACTTACCCCTGAGATCACACCCAATGACCTCGTCCCAGGTCGTTCTCAGTCAACCTCTCGCTACCCTATCCCGAACATTAACACTTCTCACTTTCTGCACCCAATTATCACAACAAATTTATACCATACATTAACTAACAATACATGACATATATTTTCTCCAACTTAGGCATGTTTATTCATTAATACAGCCTATGATGAAGTTCAGTACTAAGAACACTGAGCAAGACACCGCAAATATGGTGAGAAAATGGTTATTTGAATTCTGAAGAACTGGTGGTCACATGGATTGTGTTTTGGGAGCACAGGATGGGTGGTTTTCATTTGCTCGATGCATTGCACCTTTCCGCACTCCAACATAACTGATAAGCCTTCTTTTCATCTCTCAAGGCATTAATAAGTTATGATGTCATGATTTCAGCACGTTCATGCTTCCTTTGCAACACACCTCAGTAGATGACTAAATGGTTGTGTAGGTGATGAAGGAATGGACTGTGCTATATATGGACACAGGTAATCTCAGCTGTATCATCACTGTCAGTACCACAACACAACTCCTGTACAGACTACCATAGCCCTGGCTTAATTCAGCAAAGAACATTTGGTACAATATTAGCACCCTGAATTAAATCTCTGTGATATGATGCAAACTAGTGTAGTGCATTTAAACAATCCCTCCAAAAATGAGTTTGAGCTGAAGGTGAATTATGAAGACATTATTCTATCTGAGTTTATAAACTGTAAGCAAGTTGTATGATGTTGCTAAAAAGTCAACATTTACCTGAACACACTCTTGTTCTACTTGGCTACATTTATACACCTTCTGCTTCACAAATTCAAGTTTCTGCACTTGTCCCAGTGCCCATGAACGCAACACATGAGTACAGAAGCCAAGAGTGTTTCATGATATTTGCAAGAAACTAAACACTATGGTCAGTGAAGCATTACTCAAGAAGACATACCTCACACTCAATCTCGGTATTGTTGTTGCAGGTGCACCGGTAATCACACTTATCATAGAAGACGTCACCTGGCCTGTACGTACTGTTTTTAAAGGTGCAACTGCCTTCCTGCTGCCTTGCTGTGGGATCTGCATACAAATATTGAAATAATTATGCTTTTATCCCACGAACACAAAAATGTCATTAACGGTTTACAGAACATATACAGTACGTAGGTTCTTATTAAATGGCAGTTGCTGTGGTTGTTCTTGTTACTGTTGTTCTTGTGGCCCTTGGTTCTTCTGGACATGAACTTGATGGACTGCAGGATGAAGCCGCTTTTCTCCGGCAGTCCACCATCCTATTTTCATGGGATGGGGAGGGAGCTGAGGGAAGTTTGTATAACCATACAGCAGAGCCACCTGGTTATATCAGTGCCTCTACATGAAGGGATCCCTCTCCACCAACAAAAGTATCAATCTAGCAACATATCTATCCAATACCAGTGCCCAATCCAGATAATATATCCAGTGGTCACCAAATGGTAATGCAACACCATGATCCTAATACAAATCATATATTCACAAAATGGGTGGTGTTACACGTTTTTAAATATTTTCTAGGAACATACATCAGAGGCAAAACAATACCTTACATACAGTCTCAACTCATCTTGATTCTCTTACTTTGTTCAGTGGGATGAATTGCTGTATACTCATTTGTAAACTGGCACTGGAGAAAGATACTTCCTTGTAGTGACAACAATATACAGTAACTAGGCTTTGTTGCCCACTTACACAAATGTCCCTCAACTCCATATTCCCCAAAAGGAGGATGGTGGACTGCTGCAGAATAACTTTTACCTGTAGTCCACTGGATTTATGTTCAGATAATCCAGGAGTTCGAACTACTACGTCCATTAGGTGAATGATCATATACTGAACAAGCTATAACCTGTTCAATGGATACACAGTATGTTTTGGGTGATAAGAAAAGTCATTAATGCAAAATTAAACTGTAATATCAGATGAAAAATAAAACTAAAATACAAACATACTTAAGAGACAATACTCATAATAGTAGTAGGTGTAGCCCCAGATTCATCTGAAACATTAACTGGGGATGGAGTTGAGGGGCATTTGTATAACCGGGAAGTGAAGTCACATGGTTACACTGTTGTCACCACATGACGGCATCCCTCTCTAGCACCAATACAATACAAATGCCACGCATATAATTTCTCTTCAAATACTACTCAAAGACATGATAGACCCACATGACATGCTTACAACAATACTGAATGAGACACCAAAAACATAAATTAGGTGGGATAGCATTTTATATCTTAACTGACAGTGATTAATAATCACAAATGTATGTTAATTTACATCAGTTACTGTACAATCCATTTAGTACGAGGACTTTGAAAACAAACAGACAAAAAATACAAAATTTTTATCAACAGCACAGCACAGGGTGTGACTGTGTGAAAATGACACTATCCATCTCATTTTGTTTACAAGCTCGATAAGCTAGCAAGGAAATCATCATCAACATCATCATCATCCTGACTGCTTTTTCCCACCAAATGATGGGGTGAAGTAAGGTGCAGAAAACAAGAAAAGAGAAAACATAAATTACAGCATTAAAATAATAAAAATAAAACACATAAATATCTGCTCACCTGAGACACACCCAGTAACCAGGTCAGATGCATCCCCAGTGAATCCTTTGTTACAGCGGCAGTAACCAGGAGTCAGGTCACTATTAATGTCTCCCAGACTCAGTTCCTTTGTGGATGTGGCACTGGAGATACATTCAGCATTGGGTCCGCATACCACATTTGTACATGGGCTGTATGCTGGAAAATGTAAAACTGTGTTGTGCAGCTGTGAACACTGACATCAATCTACAGCACTTCATTACAATAATTATGAGACAGCAATCAATAACTTTTGAAATATAGTGGTTTAATCTTCTGACATTAACAAACTACAGTATTTCAGAATATTATGTAAAAGTTTCAGGATAAACTAAAATGTGGAGTGATACTGTTAACCACAACTGTATACTGACAGTGATTATTCTTTCACTTAAGTTCTCTTGCATATTTTAGTTACTGAAATAGCTTTAAAGGATTAAAAAACACTTTCTTTACAAACAAGAGATGGGTGCTAGACTCAGATGATTACATTTTGATGCAATATGGTATCATCATGTGATTCTGTAGTGGAAATGGTTGCCTGGCTTTATTAAAAAAAAAAAAAGTTAATAGTAATACCCAAACATTTCATTCCTTTATTGAAAAAAAAAAAAAAAAAAAAAATCCCATTACCTCTCCTGTTACTGGCACACTGGACAGTGGCACAACATTCATCTGACTCATCTGGCTGCTCACTACAGTATGGGTCTCCCTTAAATGACCCTGCCCTGTAAAACAAGAAAATGCACACATCATCAACATCATATGTCCCATCAATAACAAAATGGGCTAAACCAAGACAGTTTACAGAAAAGCAAACAATTGGTCTTACATTCAGCTGCTGGGTACTTTTCAAGCTGCATGATCTCCCATTTAATCCAGTCAAACTCCCTTAACCCTACGGTTCCATCTAAGGGCCTCATCCCACACTTTCCTTGGTCTGCCAACAGGGATTCACCCTTCCAAATTCTGTCCTTATATACAAACCACTTGAACCTATACATAAGCATAACCTCACAATGTTTCTCAGTTACCGAGCATCTTCCTTGTTCTGCACATCCTGTTCTGTCCCTCAAAAGTGGTATTTCACACCTGTCTCACAATACTGAATAAATTAAAAGGTTAAAGTAATCAAGGAAAACATGCCATCACTACAGTACAGTATTCAAAAGACAGCAAATTCCATTCATCCATTACACTATCCTCAATGCCCTTGCTTACTTGAGGTTGGGAGATGTAAACACAGACACATCATCTCTTTCATGATGAGAACTGCAAAAGATATGAAGTCCCTGGCATAATCTCCTCATCTTTCTCCCAACCACCTGTGTTACAGAAGCTATGAGAAAGCTTACAATACAGACCCTGTCAACTGGTGAGGTTGACTCTGTATGCCAGTACTGTACAAGGATTGTGGGACAGCAATCCCAAATCACCTCTCTTTCAGTCACCACATATGGCAAGCATACAGTACTGTGTGATTATAACATGGGTGGAATTATTACTCCCTATGACTAAAGGTTGCATACAGTTTGTATACATACATATATATATATATATATATATATATATATATATATATATATATATATATATATATATATATATATATATATATATATATATATATATATATATATATATATATATATATATATATATATATATATACACACACACACACACACCATTTATGAAATAGTTTTTAAATACCAGCAATAATACTGATAACCAGTATTCGAAATACAGTACAAGCATTTTAAATCTGGAGGGTCATTTCAGTACACAAGCAAATCACAACCATGCAATCAATGACAGAAGCAACAAACACATAATCTGTACCAACATGATAACAGGATATATAAAAAAAGCTATAACTGACCTTATGAATGGCAAGGTGCATCGTTCAAAGCATGGGACAGCACCAGTAGCCTGACATATACATCGCTCTTCACATCCATTGAAGAACTCTCCAACAGCATGTGAAGTGTTACCATACAGACATCCAGCTGAGGAAAAAATATATTTTTTTTTTCATTCATCATCCAGTCTTGTGGTGCCCCATGAGAAGTGTAGAAGCCCGGCACTGGGCAAGTTGGTCCTGACATTTAAGAAGAGTGACCAGCCTCACTCATCCCTGAGTGGCATTACATGAGCAATTAACCCCAACCACCCTTTGGATATAAACCAACACGGGCTCAATCCAATTGGAGCGCCTTAATTACCCACTAAACCACCAGGCGCCATAATCTGGTTATGTTGTAACCACCCAGCATAGAAAATGATTTCCTGGTGTAGAGGAAACCATTTACATTCTCAGTGTAGAGTCACCCCTAGACAGAAGGAAGAAGAAACAATGAAGGAAAGAAAGACAGAAGAGGAAGGAAGGAAAGAAGGAAGGAAGAGAGGAAAGGGCGGTCACCTGAGAGCAGCACTACATCGAGTGAGTGGATGGTGAGCACCCCCACCTACCACTAATACATAATATTTTCTATTCTGCAACTTCTACATTATGCAATACTCTTATAATTCATATCATGTAGCCAACGTACACAGAGCTTCAAGCAACATTCTCCTTTACAACATTATGTTCTTCAAGTCCTCGAAAAAGAAGAGTTCTGTGTCTCTACATAGCCTTCATTACATTCAAGTTATCCAAGTAGACAAATTATTAATGTACAATAACATGAGGTGCATCAGGCCAGAGGTGTGACCCTGCTAATACACAGTTCTGAATAACTGTGGTGACAGTTTATTTTTTACTCACTTAGACTATATAATTATATAGATGAGATACATATGCACAACATATCTAAGAAAGAATAACTTTACCTTCTGTTCTAAAGTTTATAGTTTCTGTGGCTTCTCCCAAGCGGGCCTCTTCAACATCATCGTAGATTGAAACACGAACCTGCAGGTACATGAGGTTTGATTTTATGGCATTTAAGAGTTACTGAATGTTTACCACTAACACAAAACCTAAACAGTGCTAAGTATGTACAGTGAAAGTATTCTGAGTGGACACCAACATCGTATTATAGATGAAAATTCAGTATGAAAATTCTTTTCGTACAAGGAGAGCAACCACGTGCTAAAAATAGATGTCATCCTCCTAACAGGGTAACTGGAGATGGTTTCTACCTGACTATCATACACCCGTCAAAATAAGCATTAAACCACTTAATGCTCTAAATATTTTGAAACATAAACAAAGCACTGTGATATATATCCTGTGATGCTAATGCAAATATCATTCTTGGTAACTAATAGTACAGTATTGTACTCTAATATCACACAAAATGGCATAGAAAAGGATCATATATACAGTATGTAGTCTGAGACACTGATATAACATGGTAGATCTGCCTGCGTCTGAGGAAGATGCTCTTTTCCATAACACTGTATCCTAGTGGCAGGACACTTTTTTTTTTGGCAGATGGACAACAAAACTTTTACACACAAATCAAAGTCACTGAGAGGAAACAAAAATTAAACATAGCAATGTCATCACACCACAAGGGTTAAAAGGAATATTAAATCATGGTACAACATAGTAATACTTGTATATCTGCCTTAACTGTAAATCAGTTAAATCATGAAAAGACCAGAAAAATTGAAACAATACTCTATGAGAGGACAAGCTTTTCTCTGAATACTGATTACCCACGTTACTTTCCAATCTCTCTCTCTCTCTAGCATTCAGTAAGTGTAATTTCAGGTCGTGCAGTTTTGTTACAAACATTCATAAGGCTTGCATAAACTGCAAAAACTCAAGGTACAGTACTATAGTACAGTATACAGCACATCATTCCCAATTTACCGAAAAATTATTTTGATAAGCCATGAATGTCTGAATAATGAGAGGCTGAAAAAGGTGGAAGGGTTCTCCCACTGCCCAGTACTCTCAAGAAAAACAGAATCATCATTTCCATAACATATTAAAAGAACTGCCCCCCCCCACCCCCCAAAAAAAAAAAAATTAAAACAACAAACCTCATAAAGTGTGTTTGGTTTGAGGCCTTCCACAGTGAGCTTAGGTGGCTGTTCCCCTGTTGGCACCTCCTTCCTCTTCCATGGCTTCTTTGACACAGTGCTCCTTTCATCTTCCTCGCGGTACTCAGCAACATAACCGCCCTCATAGGTTCTTGCTCTGTGGACACACAGTATTAACCTATAGAAACCAATATTATATTGTAGGTGCTGCAGAGATGCCTTAATTTGGTGGCATCAGTATAAATAACTGGCTCCAATGCCTGGTTATACAAATGTCCCTCAACTCCCTCCCTATGCCCCAAAGGAGGATAGTCAACTGCAGGAGGAGGGCAAGTTATGCCTGCAGTCCACTGGGTTCATATTTCAGGAGAACCTGGGGTCGTAATTACTACTATTACTGCCACTACTACTACTGCTACTACTACTACTACTACTACTACTACTACTACTTACTACTACTACTACTGCAATTGCTAACAGATGATGGACTTTATTATTAACCACCCAGGTGATTTATTCAGTTGATGACACTTTCTTGACTAGAGGAGTTAGATACAGCATAACCTTCTTTAACTCCTTTACTATGAGGCATTTCCAAGGAGCTGGATAAATATAATATGAAAATATCATCCATGAACCATAAGAGTATAACATAAAACTGATGGTTCAACTGTAAATTCAAGGTCTCATAAATTATTGGTTGCACTACATTAAGGTGGTCTCTGCCTACAAATACACCTACTTCTTTCACTCTTCACATTTAGACACAACCAGTCATCCTCCCTTATCTTTACTCCATACTTCTTGGTGCTGGAACTGGATGTCTTCATGTAGCAGCACCAATATACTGTAACTAGGTGGTGGAGATATCCCGTTATACGAACATCCCTCAGTCGCCTTCCTATCCCCAAAAGGAGTATGGTGGACTATGAAAGAAAGGTAACTCTGGCCTGCAGTTCACAGGGCTCACATTCAGTTTAGCCTGGGATGGCAGCTACAATGACTACTCCATACTTCTTACCATCCAGACATCCATTCCTTCCAGACATCTTGCACTAACCTCTCAGAGTTCAATTTCCCTCACACTTGGTACCCTTAAACCCTACCCTATCTCCTTATACTCCTATCATATCATCGACTGAAGTCTTCATGCCATTTACTCAAGTTCCTCATTCCTCCTCTCTCCCACCATTACTGAAACATCCATCCCTCACCTACCTTCACCAATATTCATTAATGAAATTCTCCAGCCTATAACCAGATCTGCCCGAATGACCCTGGTGTTTGTCTGTTTGTGTTTTAGAAGCAAGTACTGTACAGCCTGGTCCCATACGAGGTATTATAAACAGGCAGCGAAATGTGCATCTATAAAAATGAACTGATGAGCATCTGAGTCCCTGGAGCAGAACTGGTACTATCTTGGGGACTAAGTGGAAGCAACTTATGTTTATAGTATCCAGCTTTTCTTTTTACTACCAAAACAAAGGAGAACCTTAAATGTTTCTATTCCTTTGCCTCTGTATGGATTCTTGAAGTATTTTTATAAGAAACTCTGACCCCTGAGAGATGGGGATGGCATTAAGTGTATCAGGAAATGAGAGAGACTGAAAAACAGCTGAAGAGCTTGAACATTCTCTCTTCGCTTTTGACAGAAATTCAGACTGGTCTATATGAAATATAAGTTGTAACATCAGACAGCAAACAGTACTGTACAATATTAGCTTTCACTCTTACAACTCCTTGTTTCAAAAGCAGCAACAGTGAGACCAAGAAGAACACAAGTTCCACTGGCAATTTCAGAACTTCTCAACTGACCTGAAGTCATCCCATGCTAGTGTGACGGAATTGTGTGTCTTTGCAGTGACTAGTAGCTTTGGCTGACCCACGCTGTCCTGGTCAGATGGTAGGGTGTCTGATCCTTCACCTGCAATAACACATAAACATTACTGAATTATTATATATATCTACTACTGCACATTTAGGTGCTATGTTTTAAAAGAGGTTACTAAGTCTGTCTCTATTTTATAATGTTCGTACACACACACTGAAGCTGGCTCCAGTGGTTGACAGGTTGAGGCAGTGCTGGTTGATAGTGTATTTGTCATTACCTGTATTACTGAATTTTTGTATGCGTGTGTAGACTAACATTTTTAAATTCAGAATTATTACTACAGCATTACCATTCCTTTTATTATACAAACCATGGATGCAACCATTCTTCCCTCCTTTGGTCATTATTAGACACAAGGCCATTAAAACAATAAAGAAGGCCCCTTACATCAATCATAGACACTAATGGAGATCCCTTAAGTCACTATGACATTAACAGAGACCCCACTAATGGTGACCCCATAAGACATTAATGGAGACCCCACAAAACACTTATGGAGAACCCATATGACACTTATGGAGACCACTTAAGACACTTATGGAGGCCCCATAAGACAGAGATCCCTTAAGACACTAACAGAAACCTCATAAGACACTTATGGATACCCAATAAGGTTATGGAAGGGATTAAAATAAATCGTACAGGATGTGACAGATCAAGATCAGGTAAGACCCTATTCTGCCTTTGAATGGGTGTGTGATGCTGGAAGCTTAACCCTTTCTGTCCAATGATATACTTTTAGTTTATCTTACTACAAGCAGATGAGTTTATTTTATTTAGAACACCCTCATACTGAAGGGAATTAACGAAGACTCTATCATCACCCAGTTCAATCTCTCTAGTGGTGAACAAACTCATCAGGAAATCAATAAGATTTAGGTCCCTGCAATTAAAAAGGTAGTTTACCCTGGCTCATTATGCCGCTCACCCTCAAGGCTACCTTGTAATTTTTGTTTTTTTTTTCAAACATTTTATAAATCATGGTACATCATAAGAATCAAACAAACGCTGGACCTCAAAACCTTGGTCATTGGCCACAATGGTCATCTGCTCAAGAAACCACAGGCATAACCACCTGCACCGCATTAATGAAAGGTGAGAATGTACTAACCTATCACGGGGATGATCACCCATGAAGTGTGGAAACGTGTCAGGTGGTGGTATCTGGTAAGCATGAAATTTTAGAAAACTATGGCAATGATAAGTTTCAATAAAGCACTAATCTTCCTTAGAAAGAAAATGCGAATGTAGATATGAAAGCCAACTCCACTAAGCTCATTAGTAATACAGTATAATGAACTGACTGTAAGGGGCTGCCAGACAGAAGGCTAATTTACGCAAATGCAAACTAGCCAGTCAAACGTATTTTTTATTAACATGTATTTTAGTGACTTGAGTGGTCTATGCTCTTGCTAAATCCCATAACTTCATCCATATATGCAGAATAGTCACAACAGTTGCATTACACAGGACTAAGCATGGCTCTCCAGTACGGTGGCAGACAACACTCGGAAACTTCCCCATTGCTGGGGGAGCTGTAGATGCAATGAAGAAAGTCAAACTGGGGAAAGCCCCAGGAATTGACGGAGTGTGTGAGTGAAATGGTGAAGCAAGGGGTAGAGATAGCAATAGAATGGATATGGAAGATGTGCAGATTGGCCTGGGAGGAAGTAGAGTCCCGGAGGATTCACGTACTGTATAATTATTCCCCTGTACAAAGGATTTTCGTCCATTTGCAGCTTACTTCATGTGGCTCAGTGACAGAATTAGACAAAACTACAATTCTGCGTCTTTTCCATAGCACTCCTTTGCAACCAGCATTTTGTCCTACTGTTTATCTGTTGGTGCAACTCTGCATTCAAGACGGAGTGAGGCCAAGTTAAAAAGCGTACAGTTTCTGTCATTACTGCTAACACATCATACCCTGGAATTCAAAGTACAACATCAAAGGCTTGTAAATTGCTCCTTTTTTTCGCCTTGACCTTCAGCCATTACGAACTTCCTTTCCATCCTCGGTGCTGCGCGTTAGGCTACAGGAAGTGAGGAGGAGAGGGGAAGTGAGGATGAGGAGGGGAAATGCAGGCTGGGGAGGGAAGTGAGGGAGGGGAGAGAAAAAGAATGATAGTATCAAAAAGCTGGGGACGTATCCTGAATAGCCTTTGAGATTTCGTAACACATTCCTTAGTATTTATTCTGTACATTACACTTCAGCACCCCTTGTCTACATCAAAAGGATATCTATCTATCTATCTATCTCATACAACAGAAGGTCCAAGTCCCAGTGGCGTACCTAAGGGAGGGGGCGGGGGGGGGACTTTGAAATTGCCTCCAGGGCCCCCAATTGAGGGGGGGGGCCCAAAGCCTTAAAAATTTATAAGCTTGCTTATTAATATTTAAAAATATATATATATTTATCATCCCGACAATCCTGGCTGAGGTATTAGATAAGTTTTGAGAATGAAAGGTGCTAGGTTCATTGCGGGGACCCCCCTCCAGGAGGGGGGCCCCCACGAAGAACCTAGCCCCTCGGGCCCCCAAATCTCCAGGTACGCCCCTGCTGTCCAGTATGTAAAATAAGTTGTTTAAGAAGAAATGCTACGAAAATACAGCCCTTAATCCTGCGGTAGTAAAAGTAAAATATATAAAAGATGTGATCGTAGTGAAGTGGCTAATCGTGTGTAGGTTATCTTCATTAGTAGCTCATGATATCCGGCCCTCCTTCTCTCTCTCTCTCTCTCTCTCTCTCTCTCTCTCTCACATTACGGCACAGCACAAAACACAACACACACACACACACACACACACACACACACACACACACACACGGTAACAGCGGGAAAGTACAGTTTTTCCCCTCCTTGATATGCCAGGGAAAATAGCACATAAAATCATTCGTTTTACTTCGGCCATAACTATCAGCGCTATGCATTATCACTTGAGATTTCGTAATACAGCTTCCTACGCGATTTATTCTGAACGTACCCCTCAATATCTTCTTGTGAGTCACTGATGCAAACTAGGTCGATATTCGAACGATATAAATAAAACGAATGACTTAATGTGTAAGATGAAAAATAAATCGCTAATGAAGTGGTGTTTGGACGCTTCCCAGTCCACCTACAACACACCGACTATTTTAAGATTCTGGAACATGGGATATTTGTATTTATTTATTTATTTATCTCTTTTTTGCTACTTCTGGGCGATTTTATTTGCTCCTCTACCAACTGGGGTATTTTGCGTGGCCTTGGAGATTCGTAAAACCTCATTATGAGCGATTTATTCTGCTTATTACACTTAAATATCCTCTACAGACTACTACGCCCCTTCCCACAATCAAAGTTAAACACGCCACTCCCTCACTATTATAACCACGTCTCTCCCTGACTCACCATTATAACTACGCCTCTCCCTGACTCACCATTATAACTGACTCCCTGACTCACCATTATAACTACGCCTCTCCCTGACTCACCATTATAACTGACTCCCTGACTCACCATTATAACTACGCCTCTCCCTGACTCACCATTATAACTACGCCTCTCCCTGACTCACCATTATAACTACGCCTCTCCCTGACTCACCATTATAACTATGCCTCTCGCTGACTCACCATTATAACTATGACTCTCGCTGACTCACCATTATAACTACGCCTCTCCCTGACTCACCATTATAACTACGGCTCTCCCTGACTCACCATTATAACTATGCCTCTCCCTGACTCACCATTATAACTATGCCTCTCCCTGACTCACCATTATAACTACGCCTCTCCCTGACTCACCATTATAACTACGCCTCTCCCTGACTCACCATTATAACTACGCCTCTCCCTGACTCACCATTATAACTACGCCTCTCCCTGACTCACCATTATAACTGACTCTCCCTGACTCACCATTATAACTATGCCTCTCCCTGACTCACCATTATAACTATGCCTCTCCCTGACTCACCATTATAACTGACTCCCTGACTCACCATTATAACTACGCCTCTCCCTGACTCACCATTATAACTCTGACTCTCCCTGACTCACCATTATAACTATCCCTCTCCTTGACTCACCATTATAACTACGCCTCTCCCTGACTCACCATTATAACTAACTCTCCCTGACTCACCATTATAACTAACTCTCCCTGACTCACCTGCTGTACAGTCATAAACAACACAGCACTCTGGGTCCTGGGGCGCTGGACTCTCCCGGCACTTGGGGTCCTGCGGGAGTATGAGGACACATGAGAGGCAGGTCACTTTAGAGGCAGGTCACATTAGAGGAAGGACACATTTGAGGCAGGTCACATTAGAGGAAGGGCACATCAGAGGCAGGGCACATTAGAGGCAGGCCACATTAAAGGAAGGACACATTAGAGGCAGGTCACATTAAAGGAAGGACACATTATAGGAAGGGCACATTAGAGGAAAGGGACATTAGAGGAATGGGATATTAGAGGCAGGACACATTAGAGGAAGGGCACATTAGAGGCAGGACATATTCAGATACATCACGACCAGGGTAGTAAGAGGGCACACTATGCAGGACACACTAAAACAGAACACACTACACAGACATATTAGGGACAGTACACCCTTGAACACACGAAATATACGACACACTAGACACGACACACTAAACCACACTAAGTCAAAAATACACTTAAAATACACTTCAACAGGTAACCCACACAGAAATATACCCAAAACTTACAGGAGCACTTTCTGTGGCAAAGTGTAAGGCAGATTCAGAGATGACACACTAAGAACAATTAAGCTTATCTGATTAGCATTTGATCAAAGAGGTTTTTCGTACTGAAGTAAAATGATCAAAAATACACATCGTGATATTTGAGTTACCCAACAGAAACAGTGCTCTGATAAGATACTGCAAGAGAGTAATATTTCTTTCGTTAAATGATTGACTGCAATATTATTTGAGTCTCGTATAGGGAATACAGAGGCTACAATATTATATAAAAATAATAATTCAGGATGGGTCATGATTTTACAGCTCCGTGAAGTATTCAAATGCAGAAAGGTAAAGCAACATACTAAAACTGTTTATTGTGAAGATTAAGCAGTTTTAGTCCAACTTGAACCCTCGTCAAGTATGCCTAAAGAGGGTCCAGCTTGCCTAAAACTGCAGTATCCTGATAATAAACATTTCAATATTTGTGTACAGTTTTTTTCACTTTCCTAAGATATGTCCTCTGCACGTTTGGTCTAAACTAACAAAAATTCCTATCCCCATTAATTTTTCAGGTCAGCTGGTGCCAAATATAGGTAGACTGAATGGCTGATTTGACTAGTAACCAAGGAGACTCATTCCTATCTCACAACTACGGCTCATCGATACAACCACGACCAAGCATCAAAGTTCTGGGAATGGCTTCGTTTAATCAGGAGAAAACAAACTAATTGCAGTATTCGCCATCGATGTTTTGGCGATGCCCCAGTTTTGCTACCTAAAAATGCACCAAGAATAGTTCAGCATTTACCAAGGGTCTGTGTTCCGATGCCCCGCCAGGAGTGGGGTGGAGTGGGGTGGTGTTGGGCGGGGCGGAAAGAAGTCTGGCCACAACTTACCAGCCATCTTTCTCGCCAAACCACCAGCAGTGTAAGAGCTGGGGTGGCAGGCCTTGAGAACTAGACGGACCAATTGCCAGTGCTTGTTGCTGAGTTTAACATCATAATCGTAACATCAGCATCATTATTATCATCATTTCATATCATCGTCATTATCATCATCATATCATCACCATCACTGATATCCGATAATAACTTTTTTAGATATCCTGTACCTCCTCCTCACCACCACCATCATCATCATCGTCATCATCATCATCATGACCGTTTCCCACCTAAGTACGTGGTAGGGTCAAGTCACTATTTCCGGGGCTTATATGGTGAGCGAATGAGTGTCTGACCTACATGACTGACCTTGTTTTTTATTAGTCCTCCCTTCAAGTACATTTTTTTTTTTTTCTTCCGGAGTACAGAAAACTGAATGAAAGAAAAAATTACAGAGGGAGAACTAATTAATAAAAATACCCACTAAAATAGGTCACACACTCATCCACTCAAATTTCAAGCTCTCGGAATCCCGACTCTCCCTCACAGGCATATCCATCACCATAATCTTTTTCTTTTTATTTATTTATTTTTTTTAGATGTACTGTTCCTACACAAAGAAAATATCAAGTCCATTATTGACCTTTTTAATACTATGACGTCTTTCATTTCATTCTTGCTTTCTCCAGACGATTTTATTCAGATTAGGAGATTACTTTTCGAACTGGAGGGGTTAGATACAGCCTTCATTAATCCCTTACCAGCAAGCCATCAATCCCAAGGTGAATGTAATCGTCTCGTGGTTGAGTCGCTTTTTTTTTTTTTTTTTTCACCTGATCTACCTGAGCCACTCTCATAACTTCAAATACCAAGTCTCTTGTGTGAAATTCGGTTAGCCTTAGTAACGAGGTATGATTAAGTCTCCTTGGTTACTCGTCAAATCAGCCCTCCAGTCTGACTACACTTGGAGTTAGGGATTTTCGTCCGATTAGAACCAAATAGTAAGAACTGGCATGCACCAGCGAGCGCATATCTCTGCCAGCACTAATAAGAATGTTTCTTTATTCAATCTTAAAATTTAATCAACATTCCCTGACCCACTGCCCCTGTCTACCACATTTTACTGAAATCCAGTAACAGCTTTCTGACATATGTTCTACACAAACAGACACGGGTGAATACATAACCTCCGTCCAACTTTGTTGGCGGAGATAATAAATTAAACTAACAGAAGTGGAAGTGAAAGGGTTAAGAGGCAAGCCAGCAGTAGGGGTGGGGTGGCAGACCTTGAGAACGGGACTGGCCACCAGACAAAGCTTGTTGCTGAGTTTCACCCATACTTATACCGTCTACACTTACTGAATACCTACATACTTAAATGCATTAGTCTGCACTGTACTATTAACTCCATGTATCTAAATCTGTCTACCTATCAATCTGTCTGTCTCTAATCCTTTTTTTTTTTTTTTTTTTTTTCCCAGGGCGTAGGGGTCCGGGGCTAGAACACAGCACCATCACTTAAGGCAAAGGTGACTAGCCTGGCGCGCCCCTGGATGGCATTATATGAATACTAAACCCCAACCATCCCCCAAGGCCTGTGGGGAATGTCGTCCCCTTACACCTTACTTCACATAGCTCAGTGGTAAAGTCAACACTGGGGCTCTACATCCATTCCATACCACTTCTTCGTGACTAGCATCATATACAAGTAATCTATTGTGACAACTCGGCATTCAAGATGGGGGTATGGTAATGTTAGGCCAAATTTAAGAGTATACCCCGCATTAGCGATACACCTGTACTGACCCAAGTATTCCACACAGGTATCGCATATGTTAAAATTTTGCTACCTATGTCCCCCCCTCACAACACCCCTTTTACTGTAAGATGACCTAAAACTACCATCTTTCCATCTTTAATTCTGTGTTGCAGCAATATATTAACACTAGAGAATGATGCTCGTCACGAAGAAGTGTAATGGAAAGTATGCAGAGCCGCAATAATGTCTTTTCTGTTCCCGAGATACGTGAAATAAGCTGCAAAAGGATGAAAATCGAGGCCAAGTTAAGGTAAAAAGAATATAAAGTTCAAGCACCACCTCCTACTGACTCCCTCTCACTTTCACTTTCTACTCCCGTACTTTGCAGCATTACCTTCATCTCCTTCCTTACAGTTTCCCTCATTTCCTTCATTTCTCTCCTTCCTTACAGTTTCCTTAATTTCCTTCGTCATCTTCCTTCATTTCTCGCCTTCTTTTCCTCTCATTACCTATACTGTATAATTTTTCTTTCCCGTCCTCATCTTCTCAACCGATCTCATCTCTTCCTCTCAACTTCACTTCTCTACCATCTCTCTCTCTCTCTCCTTTCAACTTTTCCTCTTTCCTTCTACATCTTCCCTGTAATTTTTCTTTCTCCACAGTTTTTCTCCTTAATTTCTCTACACTGTCCCTCCTCCCTATCATCTCCAGTCTCTCCTTTCCCTCCTCCTCTTCCCTTCAGTTTCTCTCCTTCCTATGGTCTTCACAGTATCTCTCGCCTTCCCTTCATTCCCCTCTCAATCGATTCTCTCTTCATCACCTTTCTTGCAGTCTGTCTCTCTCCTTTCCTCCTCTTACTTTCCAATATCTCTCCTTCTCATGATCTCCACGGTCTCTCCCTCCCTTCCTTCCTTTCCCTGCAATCTCTCTCCTTCTCATGATCTCCTCCACAGTCTCCCCTTCCTCCTCTTTCCCCCCGCAACTTCTCCCCTTCTTCCCTACCCGCATGTTTTCGTATTTCAAGCCATTTCATCTCGCGGTGATCGTTTTTACTTAATTTACAGGTATCTCTGGCTTCACCTAACCATAACAAACCTAACCTAACCTTACGCCAAACAGATTAATCCGTTCTAACTCAAACCACTCTAACCTACAATAGCAGACTAGATTAACATATTCTAACTGCATCTATAATTTATTAGATGATTAAATGTACTCAAATACACGATAATTTGGAATTCTGACCCCGATAAATCACTCACAGTATAGGAATAAGTCTCCAAATCAACTATACTTCACGCATTCCCCTCCCTTCATCTCTTACTCGCTAACATAATTGCACAACTTCTCAAATTGACTATAGTTTGTACATTTCCCTCCATCTGCTGTATCACTCACTACAATGAAGTGTCCAGATCGACTAAAATTTGTAGTTTTCCCCCCATCTATCAGTTACTATAATGGAAGAAGTCCTCAAACAGACTATAATAATAATAATAATCCATATATCTCTCACCGTTCACTCACTGTTATGGAAAAAGTGCCCCAAAGCGATTATAATTTGTAAATAGTGTACGGATTATATATATGTTTTTTTTATTTCTTGGGTTTTCCTTCCTCTCTGCTAATGTTAAAAAAAAAACTCCGCCTCCCGCCGTTCCCGACTCACCTGCACATCGCCAGCCTTGAAGCGACACCTGTTCTGGCAGTCCACCTTAGCCCCGGGCATACAGGTGCACCGCTTCTCACACCCCACCAGCCACTCCTCACCCACACCGTAGCTCACATTCTCCGCACGACACCCCTCTGTTGGGCAAGGGGAACAAGCAGGGTTAGATTTATGACTGTATATCAACCCAGAGTCATTTGGGGATGGAGAGGAACGCCTTCATGTGGTGGCATTGATAGAACCAGGCGGCTCCACTGCCTGGCTATATATTTTCCCTCAGTTCCTGCCCTATCCCCCAAAAGACGGATGGTGGACTGCAGGAGAGGGGCACTTTCAGCCAACTGTCCACTGGGTTCACGTACAAATAGACCTGAGGTTGCAACTACTACTACTACTACTACTACTACTACTACTACTGCTGCTGCTGCTACTGCTGCTGTTGCTGCTGCTGCTGTTGCTGCTGCTGCTACTACTACTACTACTACTACTACTACTACTACTGCTGCTGCTGCTGCTGCTGCTACTACTTTTACTACTACTACTACTACTACTAATAATAATAATAATAATAATAATAATAATAATAACAATCATCATCATCATCATCGTCATCATCACATCCGGGCCTCCTTTCCCACCCCACGGCAGGGTGAGGAGTAACAATGTAATAATAATAATAATAATAATAATAATAATAATAATAATAATAATAATAGTAATAATAATAATGACAGAAGCATTTCAGCAGGCAATCAATTTCTGCTTCCGTCCCTATCACTGAGAGAACCACTGGCAGAGCAACAAACACCAAGGAGAAAAAAGTTCGTGACACATAGCACGACCTAGCACGACCCAGCACACCACGTAGCACAAACATACCACAACTTAGCACGACCCTGCACACCACGTAGCACAAACATACCACAACCTAGCACGACCCAGCACACCACGTAGCACAAACATACCACAACCTAGCACGACCCAGCACACCACGTAGCACAAACATACCACAACCTAGCATGACCCAGCACACCACGTAGCACACACATAGCACAACCTAGCACGACCCAGCACACCACATAACACAAACATAGCACACTGAACACCGGGCTATGCGACTGTTCTTCTGTTCTTCTTCTGTACTGAGGTAGGTCTAGATCTGCAAACTGAACTTTCTAACAACATTATAACTCGTAAAACTGACATTAATTCATTTACACCAATTCAAATGTGGTGTGAGGCGGGAAAAGAGGAGTAAAGAGGAACGAAGAAGGGCTGAGAGGAATCAAGAGGAACTGAGAGGAATGGATAGGTGTGGGGGAGAGAGGAATGAGAGGACTGTGAGGAAGAGCAAAGGGAATGAAGTAAGGACTGAAGTGGAGTGCAGGGAGGAATGTGTGTGTGTGTGTGTGTGTGTGTGTGTGTGTGTGTGTGTGTGTGTGTGTGAGAGAGAGAGAGAGAGAGAGAGAGAGTCGGGAGGAATGAATAGGATGAAAGGTGAGAGAGGAAGTGAGAGAGAAGGCAATGTGGGGGGGGGGGGGTGTAATCATTCAATGTTCGTGACCTGTAATGATGCTTCTTTGTTGAGAGAGAGAGAGAGAGAGAGGGGGGGGGGCTATTCTCTCATCCATCTATCCATCCACTCATCCAATCCCTTTTGCCCCATCAGGAGGATAGGGTCCCGGGGCTAGGCTACCCAGTCCCGACACTTATGGTAAGGGTGACCAGCCTCGTTCATCCCTGAGTGGCGTTATGTAAACAATAAACCCCAACCATCCCTCGGATATACACTGACTGGCTCAATCCGGCTGAAGGGCAAGAACTTTATATGGTTACCACCCAACGCAGTAATGATATCCTGGTTTTTCACTATGGTTACCACCCAACGTAGTAATGATATCCTGGTTTTTCACTTAGAAGGAGGCAGCACTACATCGAGTGAGGGGATGGTAGCTGCCCCCACTTACCACATAAAACACAGTCATTCGAGAAAAAAATAAAGAAATAAAATAAAAAAAAGTCGAGCTCCGCACCTGATGGCTCCGAATTCCTTCACGAGCAATTAAGCTTAATGATAGTACTGCCAGCCACGGAGGCCTGGAGGAGGGGGGGGGGAAGAGGAGGGGACGGGGAAGAGGAGGGGATGGGAAGAGGACAGGGGGAAGAGGAGGGGATGGGAAGAGAAGGGGGTGGGAAGAGGAGGGGCTGACGAGGAGGGAATGGGGAAGGGGAGGGAAAGGGGAGGGGATGGGAAGAGGAGGGGAGAGGAAGAGGAGGGGAGGAGGAGGAGGAGGAGGAGGAGGAGGAGGAGGAGGAGGGGGAGGGGAGGGGGAAGAGGAGGGAAGGGGAAGAGGAGGGGAGGGGAAGAGGAGGGGAGGGGAAAGAGGAGGGGAGGAAGGGGAGGGGAGGGGAGGGGAGGGGAGGAGGAGGAGGAGGGGGAGGAGGAGGAGGGGAGGGGAAGAGGAGGGGAGAGGAAGAGGAGGGGAGGGGGGAGGGGGTAACAGGAGGGGGAATAGTGTGTATGGGGAGGGGGGTAACAGAGGGGTGTGGGAGGGGGGAGGGGGTGTATGGGGGGAGACAGGAGAGGGGAGGATGATAAGAATGGAAGGGAGAAAGCAGGTGGGGGTAAAAGAATGAGAGGGGGAGTAAAAGGGGGGAAGAAAGTGGGGGAGGAGAGGGAGGAGAGGGGTAGAGCCTGAGTGGGGGGAGAAGAGTGGGGGAGAGAGAGAGAGAGAGAGAGAACAGGAAGGAGTGAGTGATTTTGAGCGAGGGCAAAGCAGAGGTCAGTACAGTGTGTGTGTGTGTGTGTGTGTGTGTGTGTGTGTGTGTGTGTGTGAGAGAGAGAGAGAGAGAGAGAGAGAGAGAGAATAAAGGAAGGATGAAGGGACACACTCGCAGTCAAACACAAGGATGACAAGTGTGAGAAAGGAAAAAAAAACACGGCAAAAAAAAACAGGAAAGAGAGGCCGCTACCCCTGTTCCACCTGGCTGCTTGCTGAAGGAGGGGCAGGACGGGAGGGAAAAAAGCAAGGAAAAAAGAACAAGGAAAAAAGAACAAGGAAGAAAAGAGCAAGGAAAAGAGGACAAGAAAAAATAAGGGAAATAAAGAGCAAGGAAAAAATAAAAGAAAAAGAGCAAGGAAAAAAATCAAGGAAAAAGAGCGATGAAAAAAGAGCAAGTAAGAAAAGAGCAAGGAAAATAAGGAAAAACAACAATAAAGAGCAAGGAAAAAATCAAGGGAAAAGAGCAAGGAAAAGGGCCAGGAAAAGAGAAAGGGGAAAAAAGCAAGGAAAAAAGAATAAGGAAAGACGATTAAGGAAAAAGAGCAAGGGAAAGAGCAAGGGTAAAAATCATGAATAAGAGGGAAAAGGAGCAAGAGAAAACAAAGGAAAATAATAAAAAAGAGCAACAAGAGCAGCAAGGAAAAAAAGAGGAGAGATAAAAAAAAAGCATAGAAAAAAACACACGAAAAAAAAGCAGGAAAATGGTAGGAAAAAAGAGCAAGGAAAAAAGAGCCGGGGAAAAAAGAAGGAAAAAAGAGCCGGGGAAAAAAAGAAGGAAAAAAGAGCAAGGAAAAGAGCCGGGGAACAAAAGAAGGAAAAAAGAGCCGGGGAAAAAAGAGCAAGGAAAAAAGAGCCGGGGAAAAAAGAGCAAGGAAAAAAGAGCCGGGGGGAAAAAAGAAAGAAAAAAGAGCCGGGGGGAAAAAAGAAAGAAAAAAGAGCCGGGGGGAAAAAAGAAAGAAAAAAGAGCCGGGGGGAAAAAGAAGGAAAAAAGAGCAAGGAAAAGAGCCGGAGAACAAAAGAAGGAAAAAAGAGCCGGGGAAAAAAGAGCAAGGAAAAAAGAGCCGGGGGGGAAAAAGAAAGAAAAAGAGCCGGGGGGGGGGAAAAAGAAGGAAAAAAGAGCAAGGAAAAAAGAGCCGGGGAAAAAAGAAGGAAAAAAGAGCCGGGGGGGGAAAGAAGGAAAAAAGAGCAAGGAAAAAAGAAGACTTATTTTCCTCATTATTTTTTACTCTGCACTTCAGGTACAAAAGGAAGCTGATGTGCACAGTACATACGAATTTCAGAAGTTCAAAATCAGCATCTGTTTACCCCTCCGATATCAAGTCTGGCTACTGATAGGCAGATAGATAGATACAGATAAATTGATAGATAGACAGATAGATATAGAGTTTTTATCTACCTCCAAAAGAAGTCTAGTTATTTTTTTTGCCTTCCCGCCATAATAACGCCTCGACCTTGCTGTTGTCGTCACTCTTGTTGTTGTTGATGGTGGCGGCGGTGGTGGTGGTGAAGATGCGAGACAGGAAGTGACGTCACAACTTTCCCACCCTCATCTATAATCCCCTCGTCGCGCCTCACCACAAAATTTACCCCTTCAGCCCGTGGACGTCAGGTATATTATAATTTTTTGCGTATACGAGTCGGTTACGGACGCTCACCAACACGTTTTCCTAAGCGATTTATTTGGCTTATTACACCTTACTGTCTTTCTCCGTGTTCCAGAAATCATTCCAATATCGCCATCCTCTGCATAAATAACGTACAAAAGGACATCAGGCGGTCGTATCCAAAAATAAATCGGTAAGGTAGAGGTGTTGGGGATATTCCTTAACCGACGAGAATGCCAGTCACGGCCTTCAAAAAAAAAAAAAAAAAAAACAAGTTCATTGCTAGGGGATCTTCTCAATAAAATCGTTTAACACCAGCAAGAATGAAATAAAAAAAATAAAAATAAAACTCTACAAACAAGGGCACTCCTAAGCTGAATAAAACCGTCTGGGATCATGCAACTCACTGAAATCGTCCTGAAACTGAGATTGGCCTAAAGGGGACAAGATTCAAATTACCGACATTTAACCGTGACAGTTTTATTTTTCTAACTAGGGAGGTTAGATATAGCCTAAAATAATCCCCTCACTACCACAGGGCCCTTCTAAGTTGAATAAAATCGTCTGGAAACATCAACTTGAAATCAACCCGCAAAGTCGACTCCTAGAGGACGCGATTCAAAATTAACGTACACTACCGACAATCCACTCCGATAGGCTAGACTTTTCAAACTGGAGGGGTTAGATACAGTCTTTCTGAACCCCGTGACTACCATGGGGCTCTTCTCAGCTGAATAAAATCGTCTGGAAGCGGCAAATCACTGTAATCGTCCTGGTGGTTAGGAGGCCAGCCCGGGAAAGCCACAGTTCAAGGCTTCCCCAACGACACAACCCTAATGATACACCGTACACTCATATTTTCTCAGCTGATCCATTTGGCCTTGGGAGCGAAGTTTATTAAGGGGCAACTGGCAAAACAATTCGCTACGGAAGAGGCGTTACGAACCCATAAACCCATTCAGAATACACTTTACCCTGATGATATACAGTCACATTCATATTTTCTCAGCTGCTAGACTTGTCCCTGGCAGAGTATAGGAGGTGGAATGTGTGATTTGTTATATTCCTGTTTAATATCATCATCATCCTTTGCACCTAAGTGTTTTCGTATATAAAGGTGACACTGCTTCCTTTTTCATCATCTTCCAGTATGTTACCACTATGCCGGGAATCGAACCCGTGACTCTCAGGTGAGACCCAGGCAGCAATCCACTACACCACGACCAGGTAAAAGTTATCTCACGTTGTCACAATCTTGTAACCAATGTACCCCCGCCACCACTGTGGGCATCATCATCATCATCATCATCATCATCATCACCTCACTGCTTTGTTACCTCCGCCAACGAGGGTGGAGGAGGTTATGTATTCACTTATTCGTGTTTGTTTGTTTGTCCACAGTTTATCTCCAAATGTTCTCAATGAATTTCAACGAAATTTTGTGGAAGGATGGGCCAGGGGCCATGGAAGAGCCGTAGTATCCCGCACATTATCTCCAAAAGTTCTCAATGAATTTCAATAACGTTTTGTGGAACAGTGGGCCATGGGACAAGGAACAACTGACTAAATTTGGGGGCGGATCCAGGTCCTATGTATTCCACACAATATCTCCACGAATCCGGATCCGAATCCTTTTTAACCGCAATGGCATTAGCGGAGGTAAGTGCTCTCTGAATGCTACTAGTTATATATATTGGTAACACGGCCCTCGCTTCCTATTTCCCGCATCCTGTGAGGGGTGGCCTCAAAGGAAGAAAGATATCTAGGTGAATGACCCTAGTCAGCAACGATTCCTCTTTCCAGAACAAACCAGCCCATCTGTGGATTTATTTATTTATTTATTTATATCGGTGTCTACTTTGGCCCGTACTCTCGTCGGGCAAGGATGCTCCCCAACATCTTTTCCTTAGCGGTTTATTTTTGGATTCGGCTGGTTCTTGTCCTTTTTGTACGCAGTTTATCCAGGGTATGGCGCTATTGGAAGGATTAACATAACACAGAATGGGACAGTAAGGCGTAATAAGCAAAATAAATCGCTTACGAAGAGGTGTTAGGGAGCTTTTTTGCCCAACGAGAATATATATATTTTTTGGACGATTTTTCTGAGCTCGCCGACTGGGCTACATAATCAGTGGTGGAAAATCAGTGGTGGAAAATCAGTGGTGGAAAATCAGTGGTGGAAAATCAGTGGTAGAAAATCAGTGGTAGAAAATCAGTGGTGGAAAATCAGTGGTAGAAAATCAGTGGTAGAAAATCAGTGGTGGAAAATCAGTGGTAGAAAATCAGTGGTGGAAAATCAGTGGTGGAAAATCAGTGGTAGAAAATCAGTGGTAGAAAATCAGTGGTGGAAAATCAGTGGTAGAAAATCAGTGGTGGAAAATCAGTGGTAGAAAATCAGTGGTAGAAAATCAGTGGTAGAAAATCAGTGGTAGAAAATCAGTGGTAGAAAATCAGTGGTAGAAAATCAGTGGTGGAAAAACCATTACAATCTCCTCTACCTGGCACCTGTTGTTTTGAAAAGGGTCAGTACTGTCTGGTATACTAATTAAGATTAGGACAAGAATTTAAAGAACTGAGCATTTTTATTAACGTAACTGGTGTCCTGGTATGGAGTGGAGAGGTACATGAGAGAGGGGGGTGTGAACTGGGAGCAGGGCAGTGAAATGGCGGGGGACGTGGAGGCGATTAGTTTGTGGCCACCCCGTAAGGGATTAAGGCGTCTGGCAATAGATAGACAGAGATAGTATTTTAGTGAGAGGGAATGATTCAGAGAGAAAGATCTAGGAATTTACAGGATTATTTAACATTATTATTTATTTTTCGAGAGAGACGATAATTCAAACGTGAGGATCAATTTTCAGAAGAATTTAAAATATTTTGTTTTTACGTTTCACTCTCCTTGTTTTCTAGTTAGGGAGGCTGAGTCAAAGGTGAGGATTAAGATTACTGAACACAGGCACTGGCATGAGGTACCTCCAACGCGGCTATACTCATTTCACTCTAACTCGGCCTAAAACTGCCCTCCCCCATCTTCAGAGCTGAGTTTTAACAAGAGATTAACACTGGAAAATTATACTAGTCACGAAGAAGTGCTATGGGAAGAACGTAGAGCCGCAGCATTGTCCTATTCTGCCACTGAACTTCAAGAAACAGGATGCAAATGGACGAAAATCTGGGCCATATTAAGGTGAAATGAGTATAGGCTGTTGACACACACACACACACACACACACACACACACACACACACACACACACACACACACACGACCTTTTGGCGGAGGGGTTTGGCAAGGACACACAGGACGCACGAGGGGAAAAAGTATTTGTTTTTATACCCTGTCCACACCACCACCACCACCACCAACAAGGCCTTGGCGTATATGTCGCAACACTCCTTTCAATTCAACCTGGCTCAGATTTTCGTCCCTTTGTAGCTAATTTCACGTATTCCAGTGGCATATTAACACTACAACTCGACAGACTTTCCATAACACTTCTTCGTGACAAGCACCGGGTTCTAGTGTTCACCTATTGCTACAAGTCGGCGTTCAAATTGGAGAGATGGCGATTTTAGGCCAAGTTAAAGAAAAATCATTTAGTAAAGACGCCTATGTCCCTACCTACTTCACTGCTACTAAAATAACAAACCGAGAAGAAAGTAAACCCACACGGTGATTTATTTACTTATTTATTTATCTATTTATTTTTGATGATAAAACAGCGTCAGTCACTTGAAGAACGTCGAGGTCAGGCCGAAAACTCTCATTAATCATTTTTGTTTGTCAGTAAAATTCCTCCCATTGTATTATTCGTGGCAGAGTAAGGACGTGAAAACATAGCCATTGCATATACTGGGAATAATAATAATAATAATAATAATAATAATAATAATAATAATAATAACAGGTGATGCTTCTCTTCGAACATGCATGGAAACAAATATGAAAAGGTGGAGAGATATTACGATAAGGGTAATGAGAGGTAATATGTCAATAGGGATAGGGTGTGTGTGTGTGTGTGTGTGTGTGTGTGTGTGTGTGTGTGTGTGTGTGTGTGTGTGTGTGTGTGTGTGTGTGTGTGTGATATGTATGTAGAAAGATGTATAGACTGATAGATATAGACACATACGAGTAGAGATACACAGATACACACAGACAGACAGATAGATAGAAAGATAATTATACATACGGTAGATGGATACATATATGGACAAATAGACAGACAGACAGACAGATAGATAGAGACATAGATATATAGTGATGTGGTGGAGTGAATGATGGCCTTCCCTCGCTTGCATGACCGCCAGGGTATAATCTGAACACATCACGGAACACAAGAACAAAACATGAGGAGATACGAGCACGGAACAGAAGGAAGAAGTAACAGATAAAATTCCGGTAGCACTGCAAAAATAAAAATAATGCTCCGACAACCCCTCCCTCCCTCCATTTTCCCTCCATTCATACATTTCCCCTCCTTCCCTTCCTCTCCCTACAGGACTTCCTTAGCTGACGTTGTGATATCAGAGCCCTAAAACTTGGTATCTTTCTTTCCTCTCCTTCTCTGCAGTCTCTCTCTCTCTCTCTCTACATGCGTCTGCTTCCATACAACTCGCCCCCATCTTCTTCCTCAAACATACCCCTCCGTACATTTTCTCTCCCTTTCCTCCCCTTCCATATTCCCCCACCTCCTCCCTCTCCCTCCAGTACGTGCATTCCTTTCCTCCCGTTACATACTCCTCCATCTCCTCCTCCTCCCTCTCCCTCCAGTACGTACCTTCCGTGTCGAGGGTGATCTTAGCTGACCCTCCAAACGCTCCTGTCCACTTGAGGGTGTACTGCGTGTTTGGTTGTAGACCTCGAAGCACCACAGAGTCACGGCCAGCATCAACAGCCTCTTGCAGCCACTCAGAGCTATCCACAGCCTGTATAAAAACATCATATAACAGTTAGATTTCACACTAATTAATCATATAACAGCTGGATTTCACACTACCGTAGAGACTTATACACACTGAAGACACCATGGCACCTTACACACACACTTATAAACTATTTTTACTACAGACACTACGAGATATTCACAGCCTGTACAGAACCATCACAGAATACTTCGACATCACAGACAACCATCACAGCAATTACAGCAGTTTAGGTCCCACAGAAACACGTACTGTATACTAATTTTACTGCAGACACAGCCCTCCACACCGTACATAAAACCACCAGAGAAGAGTTACACATTACACCCGTTACCAAAAAAACAAACAGATACGAGTACGAAAGAATTTATACGAAAGAATTTAGGATACAACAACTGCCACACTAACTTATATACTCCCTTACTACACAAAACCATCAAAAAGAACTCTGATATTACACTACATGCCATAGAAACTTACATGCCACTGCACCACATTATCTCACAAATATTTTCATAGCAAAAGTACATACAACCTCTCTATCTGATACGCTTTACGTGAGATGGCATTTAGACCAGCGGCTGTCACAGAAACTTATATACCATTTTTTTTTACTGCATAGGTAATTGAGTAACAAAATTATCTCCCCTAGTAACTATCACAGAAAACTGTCAATAATTAGTGACAAAAATATCCTTAAGTTTGAATATCGGATTGAAAAGATTAACCACGATATATCATACAGTGGCAACTGCCTCACGATCCATACACACAATATAACGAGCAATGCGTTTGTGACTGACTGACTGACCAACCACCTGACTGACTGACTTTGTGCTCACTGACTGACTGACTGACTGGCTGACTGACTGACTGACTGGCTGACTGACCTTGTAGTAGAGTTCCCCGCCTTTGCTGGACGGGAGGGTGATGGTGGAGGAATTGTGATTAACCTGTCGCACCTTGAGAGCACCAACACCTGCCTTGCCCTCCACCTGTGATGAAATAAATATAAGGTTAAAGATAGTATTGCTCTCTCTCTCTCTCTCTCTCTCTCTCTCTCTCTCTCTCTCTCTCTCTAAAAGCACACTGCACGTCTCCCAATCATTCCGGCAACATTTAAAACCGTAAGACATTCTAAAGACTGCACTTAAAATGGATATAAACTGCTCTACAGAATTCTGAGAGCAACGTGGGCGAGAAAGCAGACATATTCTCACCCTGGTTATACATCTCAAGAAAGTCACTGAATATTCGTCACCATCAACCTCAATTATAAGACTACGTGCCTGAGGGAGCGTTCGTAAAGGATTTTGAACAATACATACGGTCAGCAACTCATCTTTCATTCATCTTTCGTCCTATTTCTTCATTTTTCAGTATTGACGCTAATCTGCTTTTGAAGACTCTAGTGGCTATTCATCTTTCATTCGCCTTTCGTCCTATTTCTTCATTTTTCAGCATTCACACTATTCTGCTTATGAAGACTCTAGTGGCTATTCATCTTTCATTCACCTTTCGTCCTATTTCTTCACTTTTCAGCATTCACACTATTCTACTTATGAAGACTCTAGTGGCTATTTTTTTGTAAGTCCATTCTCACTCGTTTTTACTTTCAGATGTTTTTTTTTTTTTTTTTTACCGATAGTTTGTATGATTCGTTAGATTCTGACATTCTTTTCTATTACAGGTGACGCCTAATTGACCTCGAAGCTTATTAATCACCTCAGATCAATCAGTGAAGGAAATGCAATAGAAGGAAAGTTATTTACACTGATAACTACTTCTATCTATCTACTGCCAGACGCCTTAATCCCGTAAGGGGTGGCCACAAATAAATCGCCTCCATGTCGCCCTGTCCCCCGCCATTGCACTGCCCTGCTCCCAGCTCACACCCCCCTCTCTCATACATCTCTCCACTCCATCCCATCCTTGGCCTCCCCCTCCCTCTCCCCCCCTCCATCTCACTCACATACACTCTCCTCGTCAGTCTCTCACTCTCCATGCTCTCCACATGTCCAAACTTAATGGAAAAAAATATGTATCTTCTGAGAGTGGACCTGTAAACCAAACTCAAAAAACCGTATTCATTCAAGCAGTATTCATTCAAGCAGTTATGGCTATGAAGAATCTGATGGCTCTATAACAGAAGATGAAATGATACGGTCACTAAATTCACCAATATTCATTCAAGTTTGGTTGTAAAAAGTTTGGTAGCCGCGTGAGTCAAGATGAACACATATACAACCAAACAAACAACTTCTATTTATCTATCTATATCTATCTAAATATCTATCTATCTATCCATCCATCTATCTATCTATCTCTCGCACTATATATCTCTGTCTATCTATTTATTTATCTATCTGTCATCTCTCTATAGTCGATGCCTTAATTCCAGAGGAGGTGGCCACAAAACTATCTATCTATCTATCTATCTATTTATCTATCCATCCATCTATCTATCTATCTATCTATTTATCTATCCATCCATCTATCTATCTATCTATCTGTTTGTTTATCTATCTACCATCTATCTACCAATGCCTTAATTCCGGAAGGGGTGGCCACAAACAAACTCCCCCCTCGTCACCCTGTCTTGCGCCATCAGACTGCCCTTCCTTCAACCCACACCACCCTCATATACCCCTCCACCTCATCCTCGGTTACCCCCTCCCCCTTCCCCTCCACCTCACACACATATACTCTCCTAGTCAGTCTCTCATTCTCTCCACATGGCTAAACATACAACATAAACCTGTATTGATGGTGGGAAAGAGTTCGTATTTCATTTTCCTTGGCGAATCATTCTGGATATTACATTTTTGCTTCTTCTTAATATCGACATTCATATCAGTAACACACAAGGGGATACTGAGGTGCAATATGCAGAATAAATCGATAAGGAAGAGGTGTTACGGCATTCTTGAGCTCGAGAAACACTGGCATGAGACTCACCTTTGAAGGCTCAGTGGCGGGCTGGTCCTCGCGGGTGCTGTTGTCGTCATCTGGCGGGATAGGCGGACGTTAGACTCGTTTCCCATTTTTTAAAACAGAAGATGAACAGAGGACGGAAAAAAAACAAATTAAAAAAAATCCATACACCAGATTAAAGGTGTCCTCTGTTCATTCAAAAAAAAAAAAAAAATCGACTTTGGAAGATATCAGTAAGAGTTAATAAATTGAAGACATGAAGATGAGTATTGTTACATATCCTTTCCTACGGTGATGTCTTCTGTTTGATTTCTTGCTACCGACAGACGATTTTACGATGAATTGACAGGATTCAGCTTAGGAGAGACTATAAAAACGGAAGGGTTAGCTAAGGTACAGCCTTCAATAACCTCTTCACGACAAGAGGCTCTTCTAAGCTGAATAAAATCGTCTGGTGGCGGGAAGAATGAAACAGGAAAGACACTGTACTGAAGAGGTATTGAGGAAATCCTATGTCTAAATCCCATAACATCGTACCAATGGACTTAACACTATGTACACCTGGCAAGTGACAAAAATCGGTACAAATAATCAGACAGAAATTAACTGTGGAAATACTATGTACAAAATTTTGAAATGACAGATATGCAAGGTAGAGATCATTCCCCTCTCGAAAATTTCTTGGAATGTGACAATCATTGGTGCTCCGATCAGGGCAAATTCGGTGAAGAAATAAGTATGTACAAAATTTTGGCATGACAGATGTGCAAGGCAGATATAAACCCCCCAAAACTGAACAAGAACAGTGCAAGCAAGAGGAGTGTCCTTATGTTGTCAATGCTGTCGCGGGTCATAGGGTGAGGTGATGTGTGGGCTGCATCAGGCAAGGTGTGGAATGTACAACTGCTGATCAAAGTTTGGGTGGGTGTGGGTGAATCCGGTCCCCAACTCTTTTTAAACAACGAGTTTCTAGACAAGTGGCAACGCATACTCAAACATTTCTGCTGTGTGTGTGCGTCGCTACGTCTCTACAAACAGACTTTTCCTTAAAACAGATGGAGATTAAATTTACCTACCCTTACACAGATTTCCATGAACTTTTATGGGTGACACAAGTACCGGTACCATCAAAACTGAGCAGGCCACGGACTATGCAAGATCCCAATTTCTGATAGTTTTTATGGATCCTTTGTGAGCGGTGACCCTAAAAAACTAACATGCTTTACTCATGTTATCGATTTTATAAATTAATGATCCATGCTTCTCAGTTTCTTTACATTATTACCTTCTAAGTTTTAATAGCATAACCGGTAGAGTGTGGGTGAAGGCAGGGAGTGTGATCGTTCTGAATGTGCTATATCAGTGAGTGGTGAGGGGCATGACTGTGAGTGCTGGTTGTGGGAGATGCTACAGTGAGGAAGTGAGGTGGTGGTGGTGCTGAATTGATGGTCATATAGCGTTACGTCATCTGTGGTCTGGTGGCAGTCGTGTATGGATGGGTGGATGGCGCCATGGGGGTCGTTTGGTCCTGTCCTTCGCTGGGGGATGCCTCTGGTCGTTATCTTACCTGGGACTTTCTTGCCCTCCCTGGTCAGAATGAGGTCATTATGAGGCGCTGGTGTGGGGTCAGTGAAGGGGTACGTAAGGGTCTGTCCTGCCTCCGTCACCACCTGCACCTGCTCCTGCACGGTGATGCGGTGGATCTGTTCGCCAGCGTCATCATACTCCACCACCACTCCAGGTTGATCCTCTGTGGCAGGCTCAGGACTCGGTGTGGCCAGGGTCGTCACCGCCTCCACCTCCACTGTCGTCGCTGGTTCCTGAGGGGCATCTCCGGCCTCAACTGGGATTACTGTTGTCACCTCTTCAGGTTCCGTAACAGGATCTGTCGCAGGGATGGAAGTTGGTGTAGTTGTTATTGTGTCCTCAAAGGGTGCATCAGAAGAGGCGGTTGAACTTAAGCTATGTTTCTTGTCAAATGGTTTCTTCTTTCTATTCTTATTGAGCTCCTCCTCCAGGTCTTTGAGTTTCTGTTGGTATTCATCCTGTGTGATGGGCTGGACACCGTCTTGGGACAGAGCACGGCCAGTGAGCACAGGTGGTTGATCACTGACCGCGTCATTCCCCGTGATGGGTTTCGCGAGGCTCAGGGCAGGTGAGGTGAGGAGTGAGGGTCGCGCCAGGCTGTTGGCACATGCCACCACCACACAGCACTCGTCCGTGCCGGGGCGGTTGCGCAGCTCAATGCACAAGTCCTGGTTTGCATGCTGACCGGCGGGGAAGAGGCCAGGCGGGCAGGTGAGTGGGGTGCAGGTGAAGGTGCCACCAGGGCCACAGCGGCACTGGTCCTCACACTTGCCGCTGTATCGAGTCTCACCCTCGGCGTACAGGCGACCATCGTACTCACACCCTGGAGAACACCACTAGTGGGACAGCACGCCAACACGGGTCAGGGCATGTCAGTCAAGCGGGGTGGTGTTAGCAGCGAGGTGGCACGCCCATCACAGGACATTATCGTCACGAACTGACACGGCTAAACTACACTACACTGCCCATAAACACACACATATGGACACGGACAAAACATCGGTGCGAACGAACAAGGCATCATGCACAAGTAGTGTCAGAATTTAATACAAACATAACATACTAAGAAAGCACATGGACAACACAACTGCTGCATAACATCTAACTACCAACTGGTTCTACACACAAGCGACTCCTGTTGGTGGTATACTGGCTGGTAGGCCACAGGATGGTGGGGTGGGGTGGGGTGTGTGTGTCCCATGTCTGGTGCCGGCGAAGGGTCTCCTCACTGTTAAGCTTTGTTACTTTCGGTGGCGTAACTGATAAGGTGGCATAGTGTGGGGATTATCAAAATGCACTGATAAAACCTGGGCATTTTGCAGTTTCACACAGGTTTTAGTACAATGCAACGTAATGTATTTGTTGTATAAAGTCATCACATTTTTCTCCTATACACCTCCCTCGCTCCTCAAATTTCAATCCCCTAGAATATTTGAGTTTGTTTATACTGGCGATGGCGTCCCACAAGCGAGTCTTCACCGTTAGTTTCCCCACCAAACCCTTAGCTTTTTGTATAGGCACTCAGTGAGGTTGGGAAAGCTGCCAGTCCTTCGCTACGGCATCAGGTTACGACCGGAAAGTTGCCCCATCCAGACAGCTGTTAGGTTAATTTAAGCTTACTTTTAAAACGAGTCTGTTGCGATAGATATGAACGTCAGTAATGCATGGATGTACCACTGGGAAAACCTACTTTCATCTAAAACTTGCTCTTTGGGTGAAACTGCAGACTGACCCAAAACGTACGGCAAACGTTTGATTCTTTTAATTATTACGGCATATTTAATGGACATAAAATATCTGGATTCACCACAAAACACATTATATCCAGAAGGTCTATTGATACAAGTGGAAATAATGGGTGGGAACGAGAGACAGGCTGGAGCTTGAACCGTTTACTTTCTCTAACGCTTCGGGCGACACAGAACCCAGTCTCTCTGAAGGTGGGTTCTGTGTAGGCTTAAACGTTAGAGCAAATAACAAATTCAAGTTCTAACCTGTGCCTCTCGCCCACCCAACATTTGCACAATATACCAGTAATTTCCTATGGACCTTAAACCTCTGTAAACATAAACTAGTATCATTAAAGCCGATACCTTAACTTAGAGTGATTTTTTTGACATTGGTCGAGTAGCTTTAACTTTATTTAACTAAAGCAAAAAGAATCAGGAGTATCAATAAAGCAATCAAGGTTCAAAATCACAAAAGAATTAAGTTATTGACAGGGACACGTCATGAGGTCTTGCACAGCACCGCCACTGGTTGATAAAAGGTTCAGTACGTGAAATACAAAGCGTTACTGGCTGAAGTCCTGGATCACAATGGCAAGAGCGCAGTCCCATGACAAACGATTTATAACCACTCGTGCCTGCATTCAAGTCACACTCCTTATACCGTGCTTCACTGTCTAGCCTCAGGTTTGGAATTAAAAACATAATCTCAGGGCAAAAACATAAATAATTCACACATAACACCATCACTCCATGTTCCCTCCCCAAAAATTGAGCAGTAAATATAATGAGCCAGGCCAAAATTCTTACACAAATACGAATTTTCAAATTCCTTTACCCCAGGACTGTTTTTTTAGTATAGAACACGAACTTATATTAGGAGACATTTTAAGAGCTGGTGTTTTAGAGTCTGCTTTAATTCTGATCTCTCCTGTGCTAAATAAAACAGTCTGACGTTAGCTCAAACAAACTGAAAAACGGTGTTATCAAGGGTGAAAGGTTAAGCAGAGGAATGTATGCGGCACCACAACCTCCTTTTAGTCAGACTGGGGTGGGGTGGGGCGGGGTGGGCTGGATGTAGCTGAGTTCTGTTGATTTCAATTGCGCTGCATTGGATGGGTCTGAGTTAAGCTGAGTTGGTGGACTGATTTGGTGCGGGAGGTGTGGGGTGTGTTGTGCTACGGTGAGGGTGGGGTGTGGTGTGTTGTGCTGGGGTGAGGGTAGGATGTGGTGTGTTGTGTTGGGGAAAGGGTGGGGTGTGTGCTGGGGTGAAGGTGTGGTGTGTTGTGCTGGTGTAGTGCTGGGGTGGGGGTGGGGTGCGGTGTGTAGCGCTGGGGTGAGGGTGGGGTGGGGTGCGGTGTGTAGTGCTGAGGTGAGGGTGGGGTGGGGTGTGTAGTGCTGGGGTAAGGGTGGGTTGTGTTGTGTTGGGATGAGGGTGGGATGGAGTGTGTCAAACTGCTCTGCCTACCACATCTACGTAATAACTAAACACATGAAAAACCAAACTGGACAACAGAAGACAAAAGCAGCATCACACAAACACAACACTGGACAGGCACACACGAAGACTAATACTAAAAAAATGTGGGAGAGAAGACTTAGGAGGGAAGGGTCACTTAGGAAAAGCTTAAGTTCCCTTTTTCTAACCTTTCCCTGCCACCCATGTCATCCTCTTGTCACTACGAACGTGTCTCTTTACTAATAAATCTAATAAATATTCATGCTCTAGTGCAGTGCTTTTCAACAAGTGTAATCCAGGGTATGTCTTCTGATAACGACACAGAGGCGGTGCAACAAATCATTCACTTTCTCTTCATTTGTTACTTCTTCGTGACTAGCACCGTTTTCTACTGTTAATCTATTGGTACAACTCAGCATTTAAAGTGGAGATATGTCAATTCTAGGCCTGGCTGGAGGAAAATGGATACTGTCGTTCTACCCTGAGTGGCATTACGTGTGCTGCAAACCTAACCACGCGGTCCGAACATACATACATACAGTACATACATACATACACAAGTTGAAAAGCACTGCGCTAGTGTACAGGTGACGACGCTTCTAACTGGTACACCATTGACGACACGCAAGATGAATCCCAAACAGACCTGCGTTACGAGCTGGTTCTCTGGTACCCTCCACACATGCAACAGAGGTCAAAGGTGAGTGAGGGTCAAGCTGGTCGTGAGTTAGTTTGCATGCACGGCGTAGTGTTCAGTAGGGGAGCAGATACATTGACAAAAATAGATAAATAGAGTTAAATAAATTGGATTGGGTGAGTGTGATGGAGAAGGTAACTTTTTTTTTTAACCCCCTCGTTCTCTCTCTCTCTCCTTATCTTTCCCTTCCATTCCCCTCCGTCACTCCACAGCAATACCCCTCCACTCTCTCTCTCTCTCTCTCTCTCTCTCTCTCTCTCTCTCTCTCTCTCTCTCTCTCTCTCTCTCTCTCAAACCGTAGCGCATCACAGAACACGATAAACTACACAACACCACATAACAGTGAAAGCATCATACCCGCCTACTGTGCCACGGTGAGGCTTATTCTTCCACTGACACCATACAAAGGAATGTGAACTCAAGACACAGTATGGAGAAATATACACCATACACAATACACACAATAAACACTACACAACACAAACAATACACACCATACACACACTACACAATACACACAATGCACAATACACCATAAACACTACACAATATACACTATGTATACAACACACACCAAAACAGAGCCTCTCCCCTTCCTCCTCATCCTCCCCTCCTCCAGACTGCTTCTTCCCCCTCCTCCTCCTCATCCTCCATGTCCTCTTTTCCCTCTTCCTCCTCCAATTGCCTCTCCCCCTCCACTTCACCCTCCACATCCTCTCTTTCCCCGTCCTCCCCATCCACCCCTCCTCCACGCTGCCTCTCCCCTTCCTCTTCACCCTCCACATCTTCTCTCTCCCCTTCCCCCTCCCCATTCGCCCCTCCTCTAACTCCCCCACCCCCAGCCAACCAGGACCCCCCATGGCTTATCACAAGTGCAAGGTCAATCCGCCTCAGGGATCTCCACATCCGTCCTCCCGACCCATCACCTCCGACACTTATCATTCCTTCATAATCACCCTGCCACTTCCTCTCCTTCCTAATTGCTAATCTTCTCAGGTCATCTTCTTTCCTGTTGCTTCCTCCCGTTTCTCCCTGTTTATCTTCTCCCTTCTTTCTTGCCTGTTTTTTCTACTCTTTTCCTCGTACCTGCCCATCACCTCTTGCTCTTCCTTCATCATCACTCTTCTACTTCCTCACCTTTCTAATTGCTAACCTTCCCATCTTCCTTCCTCTTCCTTACTCTGGCTTCTCCCTGCTCTTCTCCCCCCTCCAATCTTTTGTTTTGCCTTTTTCCCTCCCCTCCCCTTCCTTTTTCTCCCTCCAGCCTCCCCAACCCGCCTTCCACCTCCCCACTTCTCAAATTTCTAGTCTCCCCAGATCACCCTCCCTGTCCCTTTCTCCAGTTTACCCCATCCTCTTTGTCCATCTCCAATTCCTTTCACACCACTTCCTGTCTTTTAACTCTCTTGTGGCCTAAGTAGATGACGGCGCCAGATATATTCGAAAATTGATTGAGGGAGAACACTATTATTTGGACTTTGAGATTCGTGACTATAAGTTGGTAGGCAAAGGGTAGTACGGCATGTATTTTCCCAGCACCATCCCATACGCAGCAACCCTGGCCTGTAAATGTGTCCAGCCATCTCGAAATGAACGTATCTTGATTGGGTCTCTCTCTCACTCTCTCTCTCTCTCTCTCTCTCTCTCTCTCTCTCTCTCTCTCTCTGTGGAAAGGCCGCCATCTTTATCTAAACTTTGTATTTTTATTTTTTATTTTATCATTACAAATTCTCTCTCTTTTCTTTCTTCCTTTCCTTCGTTGTCTTTCTTCCTTTAGTTCCCCTACGACTCTCCTTACTGTTATAATTCTTCAGCTTATTATTTCCATTTATTTTTCCTTCCTCCCCCTCTCCCTTGCACCTCTCTTCTCTTTCTCTGCTTATTTTTCTATTTAATTTTGTCCCGTGGTTTTATAATTCTCTTCCTCGTCTCTTTTTCCTTTATAATTTCTTCCTGTCCTGCCATTTCTCTCCTTCCTCTCCGTTCCCTCACTTCCTTCCGTCATTTTCTTTTAAGTCTCTCAGTTATTTCCTCTTCCCCTCATCCATCTCCTCTTTCAACCACCACTCTCTTCTTCCCGCTCTTTTTTTTCATTCTCTACTCTCTTCTCTGTTTCATGTCCTCGTCGTTATTACTCTCTTCCTCCTCTCCCTTTGGTCTTCTTTAGTCCTCTTCCCGTTTTCATTCTTTTTTAGTATTTCCTTCCTGTTCCGCATCCTCATCCTTCTTTTTCCATCCTATCTCCTTTCCTTTGTACCGTACATTCCTTCATTCTTCGTCATTTTCTCCTTCTTCGCTGTTCATGCCTCATCATTCCCTGTTTCCTTCCTTCGGCTACACTCCCTTCCTCTTTTATTTCCTCTAATCCTTCCTTTTTTCCCCCTCCTTCTTATCATCCTTACCTCCAGTCTTCCTTCCTCCTCCTCCTCCTCCTCCGTTCCCTTTTCCTCTTCTCACCCTATTCCTTCCTTATTTTCTCCTTCCTTCCTCCTTTCTTTCCTCTTCCCCACTGTCGTCTTCTTCCTCATTCTTTTCCTTCCCTTTCTTTCCGACCTCCTCCTCTTCCTCCTCCTCCTCCTTCCCTCCAGCCATCTTCCCTCCTCCTCATTTCCTCCTTCCTCGTGCCACCCCTTCACCCCCGCCCCAAGCATGACAGAACTACGATAACAATGATTAAGTAGGATTATTGGCGCCTTCTAAGTGGTTCAGATACCCTTGTTTCTCCTCCTTTCCTTTTCCTCTCCTCCTTCCCTCTACGTCTCTCCTTCCTCTCCCTCCTCCCTGTCTCTCCTTCCTTCCCTCTTCTCTTTTCTCTCCTTCCTCCCTGTCTCTCCTTCCTTCCTTCTCCTCTCCTCTTTTCCTCTAAGTCTCTTATTTCCTTCCGTCTCAACTCTTTATCAGTCACTCACTCTCCTTCCTTCCTTGTTCTCTCTCTCTTCGCTTCACGTCTCTCACTCCTCCTCCTCTTCCTCCTCTCATTCTCCTCATAACTCTCCTCCTTATCTTTCTCATCCACTTTCACCCCTCTCCCTTTTCTCTCTCTCTCGCCTCCTCTTCCCCTCTCAATGTCCACCTTTACCCCTCATCTCTTCCCCTCTCAATGTTCACCTTTACCCCTCTCTCTTCCCCTCTCAATGTTCACCTTTACCCCTCTCTCTTCCCCTCTTTGCTACTTCCTCCTCTCATCCCTTCGTTCATTCTACTCGTATCTTCAAATTCTACTTTCTCTTGCTACTTCCTGTGTATTCCCCTCTACTTCCCTCTTCTCCCTTCCTCTCAATCTGCTGTCTATAACTTCCAGATCTCTCTCTCTCTCTCTCTCTCTCTCTCTCTCTCTCTCTCTCTCTCCCTCCCTTCTTTCGTTTTCTTACACCCGTATTCTCATCAGGTAAGGAAGATCCCTAACACCTTTCCCATAGCGACTTATTTTGCTTGTTGCATCTTACTCCCCTCTTCTGTATAATATAAATCCTTCCCATACGGTCATACTCTGCATAAATAGCGTACGAAATGATGTTAACCAGGCACATTCAAAGATAAATCGCTGAGGAAGAGGTGTTAGGGAACTTTCTTACCCGATTCACCTTTCTCCCCAGTCCATTTCTCAGTAGATTTCCACAGCTCCTTACATCTCTCTCTCTCTCTGTCCTAGCCTGTCCCCTCTCAGCCCCGTCTCCAAGCCCTCACTCCTCTCTCTCTCTCTCTCTCTCTTTCTCAGCCCTGCCTCCAAGCTCTTCAACCAAATTCTCAGCAGTTCCCCCCCCCCTGTCTCTCTCTCTCTCTCTCTCTCTCTCTCTCTCTCTCTCACTCACCATTCTGAGTGTCGTTGAGTGGAATGCACGCACTGGCCTCCGAGTTCTTCAGCGTGGCGGGAGGACACTCGCAGAGGGGGCGGTGCTCCTTCACCACACACTGCCCCCCCTTGAGGTTCCCGAGGCAGGGGGTGAGGATGGGGCAGGGGTCAGCACACACCTCACCCAGACAGAAGCGCTCAGCAGGGCAGTCAGCGTCTTTACTGCACGAGATCTCAGCTGTGGAAGGCAGAGAAGTGTGTCTTGAAATATTAAAGAAAATAGAAAGATTATTGAGTAAGGAAACGTGGCTGAAACTTAAATACCATTGAAACTATAAACATTATTGAATAGCAAAGATAGCAAAAATAGCAGGCTTCTTTTTAGCTACACGAGCTCTAAGTTATGGAAGGAAGGGAAGTGTGTCTGGGGATGAATGGAAAGAATACACTTGGAGAATATGTACAAAAAATTAACTAGATCACACAGGAGGGGTCTAAGAGGGAAAAAAAAGTCTATCTGTCTATCTATCTATTGCCAGACGCCTTAATCCCATAAGAGGTGGCCACAAACAAATCGCCTCCATGTCGCCCTGTCCCCCGCCATTTCATTGCCCCGCTCCCAGCTCACACACCCCTCTCTCATATACCTCTCCATTCTTCCATCTCATCCTTGGCCTCCCCCTCCCTCTCCCCCCTTCCACCTCACTCACATGCACTCCCTTCGTCAGTCTCTCACTCTCCACCTTCTCCACAAACCACCTTAATGTGCCCATACTATACCCGTTTTACTCTAAATTGGTCCAAAACTGCCATCTCTCCATCTTCAATGCTGAGTTGTAACAGGAGATGAATGCTGAAACAGATGAATGCTAAAATACGGAGCAAGTCATGAAGAGATGCTGTGGACAGGACGCAGAACCACAGAATTATCTTACTCTGGCACTGAGCAATGTCAAATAAACCGCAAAAGAATACAAATCTGGGCCAACTTAAGGTAAAACGACCACAGAACAGGAGACAAAAGGCTGATGAAATTATAGGCATGGAAAAGGTAAAAAACTAAATATAATAAAATAAAGAGTGTAAGAGTAAAACAATATGCACAATTGGTCAGCTCTAAATTGTCTCCCTCTGCCAGTCCTTCTCGCTGCCTATGACCTCCAGTCTCTTGAGAAGTTCGTTACCTCGAATTAAACGATCTATAGTCTGATTTGTTTTTCTTTTTTTACAGATGAACAGTTGAAGGAAAAACAAATAAAAAAAATATTCCATACATCATATTACAGGTGCCATCCAATCACAAAAAAATCTGTAACTTTTGCACTTGCACTGATGAAGGTTCAGGTTTGTGGGGAAACTATTCTGAGGAGACGAGTTCCAAAGAGATGCGGTTCGGGGAGTAAAGGAATTTTGATACAAGTTCTGCAATATGGCAGTGTGACATTCCAGTCATGAATGCTACCAGATGCCACTGTAGCACAGGGGAAGGCGTGGGGAGGTGGCACAATGGATGCAACTTTGACTGAGCATTTGCCATAAAAGTATCTGTGAAAATGATGCAAGGGAGGCAACATTCCTCCTTACTTACAGGGAAGGTAGTTCATTTGCAACAGCAGGGTTATTAACAGTTCCAGCAGCTTTGTTCTGAATATTGTTTAGTCACCGGAATAAAGGACTTAATAGTGAAATAATACGTCCCAACAAAACAGTTCTGATAAAATAAATAAATTAACTGAAGCCCTGTTTATTGTAAAATACTATTAAAATTCTCGAGATGGTCCAAGCGGGTGAGAGGGGGAAGGGGGGACGTGACCAAAGGGGGTGTTATTACTACTACCCCCAGTCGTGGTTGGTTGGCCGTCCGTAGCATCACGTACTGACCCCCTCCCTCTCCCTCATCCCCTCCCTCACACCCACCCACCCCTCCCTCACACCCTCCCTCATCTCCTTCCCCCCAACCACCCCTGCCTTTCCGCCCACCGCCTTGTCTTTACTGTCTCCACACTTAACCCTTTTGTTTTCGATGGCCTTATTTACAACTACCACAGCCTCTCTCTGTCTCTCTGTCTCTCTCTCTCTCCACACCCTTCAGATTTTCCATTTGGGCCTACAGAGTGGCATTACAGGCAAAAAAAAACAAGAAAAAAAACGCATAACTGTCAAAGGGCGAGCATTGGCCTAAAAGACGCCAAAATCCCCAGACGCCAAAATCCCAGACGCCAAAATCCCAGACGCCAAGTCTCACTCCCAGACGCCAAAAAAGTTAAATTCGAACGGGCCCTCTAGCCTGTTATAAATATACGAGTGAAAATGGATCTCGTGTTTAGCTCAGAAGGGGATACTATAACATTCAAGCTTTGGGAAATGGCATGTACTGTCTCTCAAATGCTGCCACCATGCGATTTATTTCAACTTGAGAAGGATCTCCAGCAGACGTGTGATAAGTATAGGCTATGGCTCGTATTGTCATCGGTTAAAGAAGTTCCCAAACACCTATTCCTAGGCGATTTATTTTATTTATTACACCTTACTGTCTTATTCTGAGTTACATAAATACTTCCAGTACTGTCATACTCTGCATAAATAACGTACAAAAAGATATTAACCAGTCAAATCCAAAATAAATCGCTAAGGAAGAGGTGTTAGGAAGCATCCATGACACACCCTCTCTGCTCTGATAAACTCCCAGGCGTGAAACATGAAGGACAAATACCTGCAGTTCTTTCACCTTAACCTGGCCCAGATTTTCGTCCTTTTGCAGCTTATTTCACGTAGCTCAGTGGCAGAACAAGACAATACTACGGCTCTACATTCTTTCCAACGCACTTCTTCGTGACTAGCATCATTTTCCAGTGTTGATCAACTGTAACAAATGAACACTGAAGATGGAGAGAAGGTAATTTTGATCCATTTTAAAGTGAAAAGAGTATAGGATATGAAAATTCAGCCAAGTCCTACCCTTGCCCTAGAAGACAGCACGCAGTTAGTGTTCCATCCAGGTCCCTAATTTTTCTTCTAGGTGAACAGGGTGAAACGGACCTAATCTACCAGTCTGATCGGTCCAAGAAGCGAACTATGGATCTCCTATTGTCCATTTTTATTTTTATTTTATTTTTCTTAATATTGACTAGACTCCATGACTCCCTTCAGCCCGGTTGACAGCCAGATGTAGTCAGACTGAAGGCTTGATTTTGACTAGTAACCAAGGAGACTCATTTGTTCCCCATAGCCAAGGCTCACTGAATTTCACGGCACCACGACCGAGTATTCAAGTCGTGACCCAGTCCCCTCAGATGAAAACGAAGCGATCAAAAAGCACCCCAGCAGCCACCCCTCTGCCTAAACAGCCGGAAGCACGGCGTTTGGATTTATAACCACCACCTCAGCCCTCTCCACCCATCCTCCTCCTGTAATACGTTTCCTCCTCCTGTTGTACTCTTTTTTTCTCTCCTCCTCCTCCTCTCCTTCTCTTCATCTTCTTCTTCTCTTTCTTCTTCCCTATCTCTTCTCTCTCCAGTTCCTGTTATCAATTTTAGGCCAAGTTAAAGCAAACAGATTATAAATAAACCACTTAATACCGTCCTCCTAGCGGTAGCATTAGGAAAAGTTGAAATATTAATGTGTTTATGCTCAAAGGACTCAATGCATTAGTAAGAGAGGTGTGTATGATAGGAGGGCTGTGTAGGACTCGTGAGGGGTGTGCGTAGGACTGGTGTGGGGGGTGTAGATGAGTGGTGTACATGACTAGTGTGTGTGTGTGTGTGTGTGTGTGTGTGTGTGTGTGTGTGTGTGTGTGTGTGTGTGTGTGTGTGTGTGTGTGTGTGTGTGAGACTGGTGTGTTTAGACGTGTGCACAATTGGAGTAATGGGCATATACGAGTGGTATGAGAGGTGTAGGTGACTGGTGTAGGGGGTTTAGACAGGTGGTATATTCCCCTGGTGTGCCTGGTATGAAGGGAGTGCATGGGGACGCACTAGGTAATGAGAGGCAGGTGTGAGGAAGGCGTATGAGGAGCCAGGCAGTTGTCAGGACCGCAAATGAACACCACAACTTCCGTACTTACCACACCACTGCACCTGTCCTACGCCACAACACCTGTCCTACGCCACACCACAACACCTGTCCTACACCACACCACAACACAACACCTGTCCTACGCCACAACACCTGTCCTACACTACATCACAACACCTGTCCTACACCACACCACAACACCTGTCCTACACTACGCCACAACACCTGTCCTACGCCACAACACCTGTCCTACGCCACAACGCCTGTACTACGCCACAACACAACACAACACAACACCTGTCCTACACCACACCACACCACCTGTCCTACGCCACAACACCTGTCCTACGCCACACCACAACACAACACCTGTCCTACACAGAGAGAGAATGTTAAGATGGCATGATGATGATGATGATGATGATAATGATGATGATGATGATGAAGGTGAAGGTGACTGGGATGGAGGGGGAGGGAGAGACAAATAAATTACCCCACAAAGACTTCAGTGTTTCCTCCCTTGATGAGATATTGCAGAAAGGGAGAGATTTTTCCTGGTGGAGGGAGAGAGAGAAGTGGAGGGAGAGAGGAGGAAGATGCAGGAAGGAGGGAAGATGAAGACAAAGAGGGGGGGGAGGAAAGATGGAAGGAGAGAACAAGGGAGGGGAGAGAGAGGAGGAGTGGAGGGAGAGAAGAGGAAGATGAAAGAAGGAGGGAGGGAGAAAAAGGGGAGAGGAAAGATGAAAGGATAGAAAAGAGGAAGGGAGAAGAAGAATGGAGAGAAGGACGGGAAAAGAAGAGGAGGAGATGGGAGAGGAAAAAGAGGATGAGGAGGAGGGAAGCGGGGGACGGAGGAGAGGGAGAGAGGAGAGGAGGGAGGGAGAGGGAGGAGGGAGGAAAGCGGGGAGTGGAGAAGGTGGAAGATGAGGAGCAGATGACAATAGAGAATGATTAGAGGTTATGTACGAAGGATGGCGGGAGGAAGGCAGATGAAGGGAGAGAAAATGCTGAGGTAAGAGGGAGGTGGAGGGAAAGGAAAAAAGGAGGAAGAGAGAGAGAGAGAGAGAGATCATCAGTAGTGTGGATGATAATGAGAGGTGTGTGAGGAAGACGTGAAGGACTGTGTGTGTGTGTGTGTGTGTGTGTGTGTGTGTGTGTGTGTGTGTGTGTGTGTGTGTGTGTGTGTGTGTGTGTGTGTGTGTGTGTGTGTGTGTGTGTGTGTGTGTGTGTGTGTGTGTGTGTGTGTGTGTGTGTGTGTGTGTGTGTGTGTGTGTGTGTGTGTGTGTGTGTGTGTGTGTGTGTGTGTGTGTGTGTGTGTGTGTGTGTGTGTGAGAGAAGAGAGACACAGAGTGATGAATAAGTAGTGCTAGGATGTGTACAAGGAGCGAGAGAGCTTCAGAAAGATGTGTATGAGGTGTAAGGGTGTGTGTGTAAGGTGTAAGTGCTTGTATGAGGAGTGATAGAGCCTGAGAGATGTGTATAAGGTATAAGGGCCTGATGAAAGGTGTGAATGTGAAGGTGTATGTGTGAGGCTGTATCAGGTATGAGGGGCCAAGTATAGGGTGAGTCAGTATAGCCCTCAAGGACACTCCCTAATTACACCTACACCTTTCCCTCACACCTGGTGGAGAGAGAGAGAGAGAGAGAGAGAGAATAACATATGCAACCAGATAACAATTGTGTGTGTTCTTACCTAATTGTTCTTACCTAATTGTATCTTTACAGAAATGAGTCAAGCTCGTACTGTCCCGTGTCTTAAACCATATTTATCGTACATATCCTTAAATTTGTGAATTGTTTTGGCACACGCTATTTCATTCGGCAGTGCATTCCATTGATCAATTGCTCTGTTTGGGAAACTGAATTTCCTTACGTCTTTATCACCTCTCTTCTTATGCAGTTTTTTGCAGTGTCCTCTTGCTGATGCTTCTCCATATGTTAAGTAATCATTTATGTCTATTTTCTCCTTCCCTGATATGCACTTATATAGCATTATCATGTCACCTCTTTTCCTTCTCTCCTGTAGTGTTGGTAGATTCAGTTTATTTAGTTTTTCTTCGTAGCTTAGGTCCCTTAAGCTTGGTATCCATCTTGTAGCGGCCCTTTGAACTTTTTCAATCTTGTCTATGTGCTTTTTGAGATGAGGACTCCAGACTACTGATGCATATTCCAGGGTTGGTCTAATGAATGATGTTATTATCCTTCTTAGCATGTCTTCATTTATGTATGTGAATGCTATTCTCATATTTGCAAGCAGTGTATACATGTTCCGTACCTTCTCGCTGATGTGGTCAGCCGGAGATAGTCTGTTATTGATAATCATACCTAGGTCCTTCTCTCTTTCTGATGTGTATAGGGTTTTATTTCCTAACTTATAATCCCAGTCAGGTCTTTTTCCACTTTTACCAAACTTGATTACATGACACTTGTCCACATTGAATTCCATTTGCCATGTATTACTCCATTCATGAAGTTTATTTAATTCTTCTTGTAGCTCTTTACAAGAGTCTGTGTTAGTAATTCTCCTTTGTATTTTTGCATCATCTGCAAACATATTCAGATAGCTCTCATTTCCAGTGTTACTGTTTATATCATTTATATACACTAAAAACATGATTGGTGCCAGCACTGAACCCTGTGGTACTCCACTAGTCACTTCTTTCCATGATGAGTAGTTTCCCCTTAGTACTGTTCTCATTTCTCTTTTTATGAAAAAATCTTGCATCCAACAAAACAGTTTGCCTCGAATTCCTCCTTGATGGTACAGTTTCCATAAAAGTCTTTGGTGTGGTACTGTGTCAAATGCTTTCTTGAAATCTAAATAGATACTGTCCACCCATCCTTCTCTTTCCTGTATCGTGTTTGTTACTCTGTCATAGTAGCTCAACAGATTAGTAACACATGATTTTCCTTTTCTGAAACCAAACTGTCTTTCTGTTATCATACTGTGTTCTTCTAGATGATTTACCCAAGCTTTTCTTATAAGCTTTTCTAATACCTTGCTTACAACACTGGTCGGTAGTAGAGTGGAGTTTGTCTATTTCCTTTCTTGAATAAGGGGACAATATTTGCTTTCTTCCAAATATCAGGTAGTTTACCTTGTCTCAAGGATTTCTTGAAAATGAAAAATAATGGTTTACTTAACTCCTTTGCACATTCTCGTAACACCCAACATGAAATTTCATCAGGACCACTTGCTTTTCCTCTGTCTAATCTACTTAACTCCTCTTGTATTACTTTTTCTGCTATTTGTATATCTGGTAGTATGTGTGGACATGCGTGTTCCACATAGTCCCTCTCAAAATTTTTTTCTTGTGTAAAAACTAATTGGAAATTCTTATTTAGTGCTTCACAAATATCTTTCTCTTGTGTATAAGTGATTCCCTCGTCCGTAATGGATTGTATTATATCTTTTACTTTGGTTTTGCTTTTGATATAGCTGTAAAACAGCTTTGGTTGATCACTACTTTTATTTATTATATCCTCCTCAAACTGTTTTTGGGCTTCCCTCCTTATTCTTGTATAGTCGTTTCTTGCCTGTTTGTAATTATTATACGCCCTTTCACTATTGTATTTTCTGTATCTATTCCACAACAAATCTCTTCTTTCTTTTGATTTTTTACATTCTGTATTGAACCATTTCTGTATTTTCTTATCTGCTTCTTTGTGCTGTGGGATGTACTTCTGGACTCCTATTTCATAAAATTCACAGAATTTTTTATATAAAGCATTTAAATCTTGTCCTCTAAGCTCATTTTCCCAATCAACTTCTAAGAAATACTTGTTTCGGTCTTGATAATTTCCCTTTTTATAGTTTAGGCTCTTTTTGTAACTATCATTGCTGTTTACTATGTCATATGCTATCCTGAAGTTGTAATTTAGTACTGCATGATCGCTTTTGCCGAGTGGAGGGTGATATATTAAACTGTCAATATCATTTTCTTGCCTAGTAAATATTAGATCTAGCACTGAAGGTACATCAAGTCCTCTTTTTCTGGTGGTTTCCCTCACATGTTGCGTTAGGAAAAACTCTTGTACGAGATCCAGGAGCTTTTGGTCCCAACAGCTTTCATGGCTAATTATATCTAGAGTATTCCAATTTATATTTGTATTGAAGTCCCCAGTTAGTATAATTCTTCCCGATTTCTTTTCTATTTTATGTAGTAATGATCTTAAACTCTGAATTGTACTCTCTGCCAGGTCCTCATATTCATCTCTTTCCCATGTGTTTGATCTGGGTGGCATGTACAAATTGGCTACAATTACTTTACCTTCAGATGTGTTGATCTCTACTGCAATCAGTTCTACTTGTGATGGTATATCTAGGTTTATTTCATTGACTTTTAGATTTTTCTTAGTTAATATTATAATTCCTCCTCCTTTTTTTAAGTTTCTGTTTCTTCTCCATATATTGTATTCCTCTAAGTTTAGTATGTCATTGGATATCCTTGGTGTTAATTTTGTCTCAGTTAGGCATATTATTTGTGGTTCATTTTCTTTGACATAATCATTCATCTCTAGTAATTTAGATACCATTCCATCCACATTTGAGTACATTAACTTTATCATCTTGTTTATATACTTGTCATGACATGGTTCTACTACCTTCCTCCTTTTTATTCCATCCTGTTTGTGTACCACTTTCCTACCTGCAATCCTATTACTTTGTAAAAAAAAAAAAAATTGTTCTTCTCCTCTTCTGATCTTCCCTCATTTTTTGTTTTTGCTTCCTCCTTTTTCTCTTTCAGTAATTCCTGTGTGTGTGTGTGTGTGTGTGTGTGTGTGTGTGTGTGTGTGTGTGTGTGTGTGTGTGTGTGTGTGTGTGTGTGTGTGTGTGTGTGTGTGTGTGTGTGTGTGTGTGTGTGTGTGTGTGTGTGTGTGTGTGTGTGTGTGTGTGTGTGTGTGTGTGTGTGTGTGTGTGTGTGTGTGTGTGTGTGTGTGTGTGTGTGTGTGTGTGTGTGTGTGTGTGTGTGTGTGTGTGTGTGTGTGTGTGTGTGTGTGTGTGTGTGTGTGTGTGTGTGTGTGTGTGTGTGTGTGTGTGTGTGTGTGTGTGTGTGTGTGTGTGTGTGTGTGTGTGTGTGTGTGTGTGTGTGTGTGTGTGTGTGTGTGTGTGTGTGTGTGTGTGTGTGTGTGTGTGTGTGTGTGTGTGTGTGTGTGTGTGTGTGTGTGTGTGTGTGTGTGTGTGTGTGTGTGTGTGTGTGTGTGTGTGTGTGTGTGTGTGTGTGTGTGTGTGTGTGTGTGTGTGTGTGTGTGTGTGTGTGTGTGTGTGTGTGTGTGTGTGTGTGTGTGTGTGTGTGTAAAAAAAAACAGAGGTGAGGAAAGGCAAATAAGTCGTGTTTATACAAAGGATAATGGCTCGGAAAGTGGAAAAACAGCTCGCCCATTTTTGCGTGATAGGATGACGGCGAGTGAACTGGAAGGAAAGACGGGACAGAAGGAGGGAGAAGGAGTAAATAGGGAGGATGGTGGTGGTGGTGGTGGTGGTGGTGGTGGTGGTGGTGGTGATGATGATGATGATGATGATGATGATGATGATGATGATGATGATGATGATGATGATGATGATGATGATGATGATGATGATGACGACGACGGACTAAGTGCGAGGAGGAGGAGGAGAAAGACGGAGTTAAGGAAGAAGAGACGAGGGAGGAGGGAGGAAGAGAAGGGGGAGGACGAGGAGGAAAGAGAGAAGGAGGAATACGTGAAGGAGGGGGAGGGGGGGGAGGGGGAGGGGGAGGGGGAGGGAAGGGGAGGAAGATGGGCAGGTCTGAGAGTTGTTCCCACGACTGGTGAAGCCATGAACCCAGGTGATGGAGGGGGAAGGGGGAGGGGAAGGGGAGGAAGTGGGGGTGAGGAGAGGAAGAGGAGAGAGGGAAGAGGAGGAGAGAGGGAAGGAAAGGGAGAGAGAGGGAAGAGGAGATGAGGGAAGGTGAGGAGGGGAGGGGAGTGAGGGAAGAGGGAATGAGAGAAGGGAGAGAGGAGAGAAGGAAGAAGAGGGAAGGAGAGGAAGGAGGGAGGGGAGGGAAGGTGGAAATGGGGAAGAGAGAGGGGGAGGGAGAGGGGAGGGAAAGCAGAGAGAGGAAGGGGGAAGGAAGGAGAAGGGGGAGGAAAGGAAAAGTAGGAGGTGGCAGGGAGGGAAGGGGGAGGGAGAGGGAATGAAGAGGGGGAGGATGTGATGGAAAAAGCAGGGAAAGAGGAGGGAGGGAGGTAAGAATGGGGAGAGAGAGAAGATGGAGGAAAAAGAGAGGAGAGAGAGAGGGGACGGAGAGGACGGAAATAATGTGGAGTGGCGGGGGAGGGGAGGGGGAGGGGGAGGGATGGAAGGAGGAGGAGGAGGGAAGGGGAAAGTGAAGGAAAGGCGAAGGAAGTGAAGAGGGAAGGGAGGGAACTGGAAGAAAAGAGGAGGAGAATGTGACTGGAGAGAAAAGAAGAAGGAAGGAAGATGGGGAAGGAAGAGGAGGAGGAGGAGGAGAGTGGGAGAGAGGAGGAATGAAAAGGGGGAAGAAGGAGGACTAAATAGGGAGAAGGGAGGAGGCGGGCTGGGGAGAAGAGAGATAGGAGAGGGGAGATAACGAAGACTGGAGAGATGAGAGGGGAGAGGAAAAAATGGGGAGGAAACTTGGAAGAAAGGAGGAAGAGGGAGAGAAAACTTGCCTGGGTGGTTTGGTCCTAATTGTGCAGTGGACGGCGTTGAGAGAGAGAGAGAGAGAGAGGGTTATTGCTTGCTTTACTGCGATTTACTCTATTTTCTGTTTCACCTACTGTCTCTTCTTGACCAAACCTCTTCTCTTTCCACTAACTAGTCACTAATAATAATAATAATAATAATAATAATAATAATGATCAATGTCAACGACAACAACAACAACAATAATAATAATAATAATAACAATAATAATAATAATAATAATAATAACAATAATATTAATAATAATAATAATAATAATAATAATAATAATAATAATAACAATAACAGGTATTAAAAAGTCAAAATACGAGGCAAGAATTAATACATCACATGAGGAATAAATCAAAACTGCAAAGGGCTCACGGCCAAATCAAGCCCGAAGATTGACCCTGACCAATGACCTTGACCTCTAATTATGTACACCAAAATTCGAATCACCTTCCCATACCACCACACAATGCATTGGTTAGAGCGTACATACATACATATATATAAACATCGTATCGTTTATAAAGGCTCCAGTATGCTTGTAGGCGTCGACCTTGATCACCTAGCGGCGGATCTTCACGCTGCTCGATCTCTGGCAGCCTCCTTATTCAGTCCCTTATCCCTAAGGTCACACCGTACGACCTTGTCCCCGGTCTTCTTTGGTCTGTTTCTCGTCACCCTGCCCCCAGTATCCACACTTCTCACCTTCCGTAACCTTGTGTCATCCTCCATCCTCTCCACATGCCCAAACCATCTCAGTCTACCACTCCTCATCACAACATCAATACACTCAAGTCCCATCCTTCCTCTCAGCTATTTAGTCACAGTCCTAGCCCCCCCAGGCCTCGCATTCAAGGATGCACTACACATCCTATAAACATACATGCATAAATACTGAGAGAAACAGACCTTATTACAAGAGTTGTGTATTCGGCTCTCTAACAACAACAACAACAACATTACTAAGACCAACAAAACAACAAAAACAACTAAAGCAGGCTGAAAATGTGGAAGCAAGGCGAACAGTAGCTTAAGACAAAGAAGCTAATGACTACAAAACCACAGCTCTCCTCTCACCTCTAATTACAGGTGTGCCAAAAAGCTAATTAGTTCACCTTTACCTGGATTAATCGCCTCTTCATCAGGTAATTTTCTTCCGTTATCATTTTGCCTCACCACCCAGCCACATCAAAGCCGTGACGTTCAATTATATGCGACTTATCACAGGACGAATTTATTTACCTAAGAACAGGCCTCTCGTACCTGTTACTGTTATTGTTCTTGTTCCAGGATAACTTAGATGTGAACTCCGTGGACTTCAGATTACTGTAGCCCTTCTGCAGTCCACCCTCCTCCTTTCGGGGAATAGGGGGGGAGGTAAAGGATGTTGTATTATCGGAAAATGGGATATTCTGGTTATATCTGTGCCACCGCGTGAAGGCGTTCCTCTCCATCGCCGCTCTTGTGGTGTAGAGGTTATGATAGATATGTTTAAAGGGTCCTCTACGATGCTTCCCACTCCACCCCACCACCACAACCATGCTTCATCCCACCACCACACCACCACAACCATGCTTCATCCCACCACCACACCCCACCACCACAACCATGCTTCATCCCACCACCACACCCCACCACCACAACCATGCTTCATCCCACCACCACACCCCACCACCACAACCATGCTTCATCCCACCACCACACCACCACAACCATGCTTCATCCCACCACCACATCCCCACAACCACAACCATGCTTCATCCCACCACCACACCACCACAACCACAACCATGCTTCATCCCACCACCACACCACCACAACCATGCTTCATCCCACCACCACACCCCACCAACACCATGCTTCATTCCACCACCAGAACCATGCTTCATCCCACCACCACACCACCGCAACCATGCTTCATCCCACCACACACCACCTCTCCACCACAAACAACCTTCATCCCACCACCACACACCACCACCAACTCAATGCTTCATCCCACCATGCCACCAACACCATGCTTCATCCCACACCACACCACCACTCTCTTAAAGCAACTAGAGATCAAACCTGCCATCATCATCTCGAGGCTTCAGGGCTTCCTCTGGTAAGTAAATTGCAAAGATGGAAGTGATTATTCTGACTGAAAAAAAAAGAAATTACCGCCCTTGTACATATATTTCTCGCCATGTTTGACTCTGAGGATAATCGTATGCGTCAAGTTTGAATAAAAACCTAGAAAAAGGGCACATGAAAAGTGGTCAGGAAACACCGCTAGAGTGCTACAGCCTTCCTCTGTCCTATCCTTGTCTTATTCTCGCTCAGTCACACTCTTACAGGAGGTGGTTAGCATGGATCAACCGGCCTATTGTAGTTATTCTCTCTCTCTGTTGTGTTCTTCGGGTCATGCATCTCTTATACCAGCCTCTGAAACCTGCTGGGACGTGTAGCATGGCAATATTTGAGGCTAATGATATAAGCTACAGCACGAGTGTAGTGGTAGTAGTAGTGGTGGTGGTGGTGGTGGTGGTGGTGGTGGTGGTGGTGGTGGTGGTAGTAGTAGTAGTAGCAGAAGTAGTAGTAGTAGTAGTGACAACCCCAGGCTCATCAGTGCTCAAACCCAGTGGACTGCAGGCTGAAGATGCCTTTCTTCCACAGTCCACCATCCTCCATTTGGGCGACAAATGGGGACAACAGGGGACTAAGGGACGTTTGTATAACTCGACAGCTTCACCAACCCAGTCCTATCAGTCCCACCACGTGAAGGCGTCCCTCTTCAGACCAGCTATGAGGTAATATCCAGCAATATCATACTCTTCTTCCACCACCAGAGGGAAGTATTGTAGTCGGGGAATCATATAGCAGTGTGCAGGTGAAGGAAAAATGTGAAGAATACAGGAAATGTAAAGTGCTGAGGAAAACTGTGACAAAACCCTGTATTTCCGGAACTGTGGCGAACATGACTGGGATTTGTGGTGAAGAAGCGAGGGAAGAGTCCTGCTGGTGACGGGGTGGGAGGCAGGCATTACGGTGAGGCAGTGCGTCTGGCCACGCAATCCCCACACTGTAACTACAGGAGGAGCGCCATGGCAGTGACTGTAGTGGCAGCAGTGAGTTGCTGGCTCATGCTGCGCCGTGCCGTGCCGGTGTTGTCATACTTCCTTCAGGAGGTGCTCTGCGGCGGTGCCAAGTTGACTGTTGCACTGTTCACCAGCCCGCCCCAACACCACCAGTACTGACAGACAGGCAGGCGGCAGCTTCTGCCTGCCAGGTCAGGCCGACCTATGCTTCATAATTTACTTTAGCGTCAGTGCACCTGCCTCGCCGTTCATGATGCTGTCAGGAGCACAGGAGTAGACTGGCAGGCGTTTATAATCAGTATGGGGTCACGCCCTACCATGAGAGCGCCAATCAACTCGCTGCCTTCATATTAGCAGTTCTAAAATAATGCTCTTAATCGGGGTGCCTGTAAGCCATGCGTGTTGCAGATAGTGGAGGCCTGCAGTAGCTATGGCTAAGGCTGGTGCTGGGTCACGTGCAGGGGTGGGTGGGTGGGTTGGGCGGCAGGGCGGGCCGTGCCGGTGCGGGCGTTGTGTGAAGGTCAAAGACTGCCGCGGGGTACGGGTATGGCCGCCTCACCTCACCCCCCACACCCTCTGCCCTACCATCCCAACTCTATCCACACCTCGCCTTCACCTCGCTGATTTACCTCGTTAGTTGCGTTAACCCTTTCACTCCTGTTGGCAAGAGTACATTGAGGTGCCAGGATAGCCTCACATGATTTTATTAACGGGGGAAAGAAATCGCAGGGGGAAAAAAATAGCAGCTGTCAAAGGGCTACGAACTACAATAGCACAGGTAACCCCTTCACGGCAATCGACACAGGTAGGTATCATATTGGCGCTGCTCCCACCAGACGATTTTCCTCAGGTGAAAATTATCCAAAGAGTCAAAGCTTTAAGGATACCAATAAGAAACTCTATGTTGAAGGAATTTCTTGACTGATTTACCTTTCGCCATTTAATTCTGATAACCACAGCCACACTGCTCATCAACAACAGTTCCTGAGAAATCGTGTGTGTGTGTGTGTGTGTGTGTGTGTGTGTGTGTGTGTGTGTGTGTGTGTGTGTGTGTGTGTGTGTGTGTGTGTGTGTGTGTGTGTGTGTGTGTGTGTGTGTGTGTGGGCGATGGGTCTGTCTCATGGGCATTCCAACGCCACACCCGCCTAGGTAAACACTGCCACTCTTATCCCCAGCCAGTCAGCCCGTCCTCCGTCCCTACCCTCACCCCACCACGCATCATTGCAACGCTTATGAACTGAGAAAATTCGCTTACTAACAGCCTATTCGAATTAACTACAGCGGAAAATGTCAAGGAAAACGTAGGACAGTATGAAGATAGTGAGTTTTAATCCTCAACTTGATCACAGGCAGAAAAGGAAGTAGGGGTCATGCGGGGACGATGGATTAGGGGAAGGAATGTAATGATTAGCGATCCTAGCTTTGGAAATGTCGTGGTTAGGACTAATAATAAAGTGAGGATTGATTCCACTCTAGGCTGGACTCGGCTAAGAATGGGTGTGTGAAGATGTCTGTCTGTCCGAGATGTGTGGCTGCTTAGATCATGGCCGTCTCTCCTGGATCGCATACAGCCTGTGCAGGATGTGAATGCCTGTTTTTTCTACGCCAACTTAGCCTTTTTGGGGGGGAGGGAAAGTGAATATGTGTCTTTGTATCAATTAACTTTATATAACACGAGCTATCTGGGTATTCTCTTGTTGCACGTGTATGGTATTGTGGGTACGCGTGGTGCGGGGCTGGGTAGGGAGGGATTAGATGGGGTGGAGTGAGAATAGGTTAGGAGTGGCGTGGTGTGGTGTGGTGTTATGAGATGGAGTGAGGTGAGGTAAGATGGTATGGCGTGAGGTGATGTAGGGAGGGATGGGATGGGGTATGGGTGTGGGGTGAGGTGATGCAAGGAGGGATGGGATTGGGTATGGGCTTGGGGTGGGGCGATGTAAGGAGGGGTGGGATGCGGTAAGGGTGTGTGGAGTGGGGTGATACAAGGAGGGGTGGGATGGGGAGTGGGTGTGGGATGGGGTGATACAAGGAGGGATGGGATGGGGAGTGGGTGTGGTGTGGGGTGATACAAGGAGGGATGGGATGGGGTATGGGTGTGGGGTGGGGTGATACAAGGAGGGGTGGGATGGGGTATGGGTGTGGTGTGGGGTGATACAAGGAGGGATGGGATGGGGTATGGGTGTGGTGTGGGGTGATACAAGGAGGGGTGGGATGGGGTATGGGTGTGGTGTGGGGTGATACAAGGAGGGGTGGGATGGGGTATGGGTGTGGTGTGGGGTGATACAAGGAGGGGTGGGATGGGGTATGGGTGTGGTGTGGGGTGATACAAGGAGGGGTGGGATGGGGTATGGGTGTGGTGTGGGGTGATACAAGGAGGGGTGGGATGGGGTATGGGTGTGGTGTGGGGTGATGCAAGGAGGGGTGGGATGGGGTATGGGTGTGGTGTGGGGTGATACAAGGAGGGGTGGGATGGGGTATGGGTGTGGGGTGGGGTGATACAAGGAGGGGTGGGATGGTGTGTGTGTGGGGTGTGGCGGGGCTGTGGGGCAGGCTGGGTCACCGACACTGCAGTGTGTAATCACCAACCACCACCACCACAACAGGCAAAGAGTATGACCAGCACAAGAAGCATGTTGGATTCTGCACATCTCAACCTTCCCGGGGCTCACCTCCCCCCCCTCACACCCCCAGCAGGAGTCATCAGGTGCAGCAGGAGTCAGCAGGTGCAGCAGGGGCCTAGGTGAACTCAGGTGAGGGCAGGTGTATGCGTATAACATGTCGGTAAGTCACTAACGCTGGGACGCTATAACGGGGTGTGCGCCCTCCCCCAGGCAGCCCAACCCACCCCGATACACTGACTCTTATTCATCAGTGGAGCTCGCACCCACACCCGCACGGTAAAAACAAAAAACAAAAAAACAAAAACAAAAAATATCTGGCTTTCACTGCCGCAGAATATCCTGTCTACACAATATACAAAATAACCAACTCTCTCTCTCTCTCTCTCTCTCTCTCTCTCTCTCTCTCTCTCTCTCTCTCTCTCATGGAAAGCATAATAGAGATAGTTTTAATCAACTGGGGGTACAGTACTACAACAGCTCAACCCTTTCAGGCTGAGGACGTAATTTTTTCTTTTACTACGAGAGAGAGAGAGACAGAGACAGACAGAGAGAAATGTCATCGTACTAAAGGGTTAATATCGAGAGTACTGTCCAACTCTTAGCACCTGATGTACGCTGGGTGGTAACCATATAACTAACTGGTGCCTGGTGGTTTAGTGGAATAAGGCACCTCCCTCGGATACAAAAAAATAAGTTTACATCTGAAGGAAAGTAGGGGTTTGTTGCTTATATAATGCTGCTCAGGGAAGAGGGAGGCTGGTCAGAACAGAGAAGCCTAGCCCTGGGACCCTACGCTCTTAATGAGGTGAAAAAAAATGGATGGATGGATGGATGAATGGATGGATGGATGGATGGATGGATGAATGGATGGATGGATGGATGGATGGATGGATGGATGGATGAATGGATGGATGGATGGATGGATGGATGGATGAATGGATGGATGAATGGATAGATGGATGGGTGACTGAATGAGTGAGTGGGTGATTGAATGCGTGAGTGAGTGAGTGAGTGGGTGCGTGAGTGAGTGGGTGATTGAATGCGTCAGTGAGTGGCTGACTGAATGCTTGAGTGAGTGAGTGGGTGATTGCTTGAGTGAGTGATTGAATGCGTGAGTGAGCGAGTGGGTGATTGAGTGCGTGAGTGAGTGCGTGCGTGAGTGAGTGAGTGATATGGCTACCACCTGGCGATTAAAATACATCTTAGGAAGGATCGTAAGCAGTGAAGGAGTAAAGGGGAGCCTTCCGCAACTCCTCCAGGCCAAAAAATGTCTATCTATCTATCTATATACCTAGGCTGCTTCCCCCAAGGTACCACCGTTGTTAAAGAAGTTATGTGATCACTTACGCATTCTCTCTCTCTCTCTCTCTCTCTCTCTCTCTCCACACACACACACACACACACACACACACACACACACACACACACACACACACACTGGTACCATCGATGTTAAAGAAGTTAATCTGATCGCTTACGCATTTTCTCCACACACACACACACACACACACACACACACACACACACACCTGCCTGACTCCCTCCCGGCTTGCTCCGCACCAACCTGCCTCATAATTACCTTGCCATCTTCCCTGCCTGTCTGCCTGCCTGCCTTACCCCTTGTCTACAACCATACTTCCTGCCTCATCGCATACCTGCAACCACCCTGCCTGCCTAACTACCTTCCTGCCTCACTACACATCTGCAACCATCCTCTCTGCCTAACCACTCTGCAACCATCCTTCCTGCCTCACCAATTTGCAATCATCCTGCCTGCCTGCCCCACTGCCTTCCTGCTTCACCACACATCTGCAACCATCCTCCCTGCCTCACCACTCTGCAAACATCCTGCCTGCCTGCCTACCTGCCTCCCTGCCTCACTACATACCTGCAACCATCCTCGTTGCCTCACCACTCTCCAACCATCCTCCCTGACTGTCTGCCTACCCTCCTCGCCACTCCTCTGCAACCATCCTGCCTGCCTGCCTGCTGCCTAACTTGTCTGGACCCATCCTCCTCTGCCTGACCCCGGCCCACCTAGACAGCAGGGTCCTACCTACACGGGTGGCCTGGGGAACACCTTTTGGGGGTCCACCTGTACCCAGCATCCCGCCCTCCATGCCTCACTTACTCACTCACTTACTCACTCACTCGCTCACTCACTCGCTCACTCATTCACACACTCACTCGCTCACTCACTCGCTCACTCGCTCACTCACTCACTCACTCACTCACTCACTCACTCACTCACTCGCTCACTCACTCACTCACTCACTCACTCGCTCACTCACTCACTCGCTCACTCACTCGCTCATTCACTCACTCACCTTACTCTCACACCAAAATCAGGCCAATCTGTTCCTTGCATTACGCAATGTATTAGCCTACTTGCATCTACCTATCTATCTATTTACCTACCTACCTATCTATCTATCTATCTACTTCCTGGCGCCGCATCCTGTGAGTGACGACCTAGACACAAGCCCCTGCCTCCCTGCCTGCCTCACTCGGGTATCCAATCCCAGAGTCATCCCGTCTTCATCTACCAGGCATTCCCTCTCGCCATCTCACACCATTAATGTTTACAGTCCTCGCCACCCCTCCCTCCACCTCATCCTCGGTCTATCTCTCCTCTTCCCCTCCACCTCATCCTCTCCATCACCCCTTTCCCCTCCACCTAACTCACACACACTCTCATAGTCGGTCCCTCGCTCTCCACTCGCTCCACATGGCCACACCCCATCAGGCCACTCCTCTCAACTCTTTTCATCGCATCCACATCCACAACACAACACTCCCAAGCTTCCTCATGCGTTTACCTGTCTCTCCACATCAGAGGCTCTTCTCTCATATAACTCATTTCCACTCCTCTCACTCTTATGTCATGTTCCTCTCAGATAACTCATTTCCACTCCTCTCACTCTTATGTCATGCTCCTCTCAGGTAACTCATTTCCACTCCTCTCACTTTTATGTCATGCTCCTCTCAGGTAACTCATTTCCACTCCTTTCACTTGTATGTCATGCTCCTCTCAGGTAACTCATTTCCACTCCTCTCACTTTTAACCTACGTCCTTTTGGCATAATCCAGGTTTCGCGTCCGTACGTTAGTGTGAAAATCAATAACAATAAATACACATGATGAATTCTTTTCGTCTCTCTCGACAGGTGAATGCGGCCCAGAAAAAGAAAATATATATCGAAAAAATAACAAAAAAGAGAGAACAGGAAAAGAGTAATGTAAAAAGGAGGAATTGGGAGAATGGGAAGGAGGGCAATAGACGGTGTGAAGGGATGATTAGAGGGTGGGAAAAAAAAAAGAAAAAAGGCAGAGACAAAAAAAGGGCAGAGACAAAAAAAGGGCAGAAACAAAAAAGGGCAGAAACAAAAAAAAGGGCAGAAACAAAAAAGGGCAGAAACAAAAAAAAGGGCAGAAACAAAAAAAAGGGCAGAAACAAAAAAAGGGCAGAAACAAAAAAAGGGCAGAAACAAAAAAAAGGGCAGAAACAAAAAAAGGGCAGAAACAAAAAAAGGGCAGAAACAAGAAAAGGG